>NC_080175.1:13068712-13388858 GCF_950295315.1 Erinaceus europaeus
TCCTTCCTTCCTTCCTTCCTTCCTTCCTTCCTTTCTTTCTTTCTTTCTTTCTTTCTTTCTTTCTTTCTTTCTTTCTTTCTTTTTTTCTGAGCCTGACTTCTGATATGCAGGTGGATCCAAGTTATTGTCTGGGGAGATGTTATCATGGCTGGAAAAAGGATCAGAAAGCTGAATCAGAGAAGAGAGTAGCTCCCAAATATGGGAAATTTTAAGTTTCTTTTTTTTTGGGGGGGGGTCAGTGAGGTGACTCAGTAGTAGAGTCTTGAATGTGTGAGGTCCTATGTTTGATCCCTAGCACCATATGAAAGAGCCACAGAAACAAAAATAAATGGGACTCTATGGATGGTAGGGCAATGCCTTGGTCTTTCTTTCTATTTTATACAAAAGTAAAATAAAAATTGGCCCAGAAGGTGAATCAAGAGTAGAGTTTGGATCCTTAGTACTGCTTTAAAAAATTCTGTATCTTTCCTCCGTGTTTTACTACTCCTCTCCACTGTGTAGATATTTTTGGGGTAGTTGGAGTCTTTGCTGCCAGCTGGATTCTGCAGAAACTGTCTCCCTAGAACACTCAATAGTTGACTTGAATCTCAGTCATAATTAAATTGAAAGTTGGCAAATTATTCTGAGACTTAGAAATAAGTACACCTTATGTTTGGAACATAAGGGATTTTACAGCTCTGCATTGCTTCTGAAGTACTCTTCATAGGGCAGATCGATGATACATTTTAATTATATTTCTCTAGAAAGTAGAGAGGAAAAGTAAATGGAAGAGTGTTTTGAAAGGATCTTTAATGCACAAATTTGACCATGCTTCAGTTCTGTCTCTTACCCTTGTAGCCCAACCACTGATGCCCTTAAACAACAAAATTGTCACTTAGCTCATCCCAGTATCCTTAATAAAAGGACACCGTCCTTTCCTTTCTTTCTTGGCACTCTTTGAAGCATCAGCCAGTTGGATGTCTGTTGATAGAAGGTATGGACACAGTCATTTATTATTTTCTGCTCTAAAGTTTATACTCAGAGAACTAGTATCAGTGATTTAGGCACTTCAAACACCCAGCCTTCAATTTCATGTTAAAATCTGACTGTTGATACATACTTCGTCATCTTTAGCTTGCTTTAAAGGTTGGGGTAGTCTTCAGAATCTAGGGGCTTAGCAGGATTTATCTCGAAGACTCATTCATTTCCAAAAAGGAGAGACAATGCAACACACTCTTTTTAGGTTTCATCTGTAAGAATGGAACGCAGAGGGAGTCGGGCTGTAGCGCAGCGGATTAAGTGCAGGTGGTGCAAAGCACAAGGACCAACATAAGGATCCCGGTTCGAACCCCGGCTCCCCACCTGCAGGGGAGTCGCTTCACAGGCGGTGAAGCAGGTCTGCAGGTGTCTGTCTTTCTCTCCTCCTCTCTGTCTTCCCTCCTCTCTCCATTTCTCTCTGTCCTATCCAACAACGACAACAACAATAATAACTACAACAATAAAACTACAAGGGCAACAAAAGGGAATAAATAAATAAAATAAATATTCAAAAAAAAGAGAATGGAACGCAGGCCAAGTTTTTCTGCTTGAAGAGGCAGCCACAGCTGCCTCTGTCATTGGGCTTGGCCAAGGTCAGTGACCAGTGGGTCAATTGGAGCGTGACATTGCCTAGGCCGTGCCCCAGCCATGAGACCAGCTGTGGAAACCCCGAGCATTGGGTTTTCAGGTCAGTCAGCAAAAGGAAGGGCTTTGGAAGCTCCTGATGAAGTTAACAAATATCCCAAGCTTGTGACTACCAAGTTCCTTGGAGATCTTACAGAGTGGAAGCTCCTGGACTTGCTGTTATTCTCTCCTTCAAGACACTTTACCCAGGAGCTGTGAATTGAAGGAGTGTCAGGAGTTGACTTGCTTTACAGCTCGTTTGTGAAGCGCTAGTACTTCTTAGCAAGTGACTCTCTTGCTGTTGTCCTTGGTTTTCTTTTCTTTCTTCTTTTGAAGTGTCTACACTTTGATGAAATGTCAAAATACTTGTTTTAATTTATAAAAAAAATTAATATTTTTTAATATTTATTTATTTTCCCTTTTTGTTGCCCTTGTTGTTTTTCATTGTTGTTGTAGTTGTTGTTGTTGATGATGTCGTCTTTGTTGGATAGGACAGAGAGAAATGGAGAGAGGAGGGGAAGACAGAGAGGGGGAGAGAAAGATAGACACCTGCAGACCTGCTTCACCGCCTGTGAAGCGACTCCCCTGCAGGTGGGGAGCCGGGGGCTCAAACTGGGTTTCTTATGCCGGTCCTGGTGCTTTGTGCCATGTGCGCTTAACCTGTTGCGCTACCGCCCGGCTCATATATATATATTGGCCTCCGGGGTTATTGCTGGGACTCTGTGCCTGCACTACAAATCCACTGCTCCTGGAGGTCATTTTTCCCATTTTGTTGCCCTTGTTGTTATTGTTACCATTGCTTTTGTTATTGTTGGATAGGACAGAGAGAAATGGAGAGAGGAGGGGAAGACAGGAGGAGAGACACCTGCAGACCTGCTTCACCGCCTGTGAAACGACTCCCCCTGCAGGTGGGGAACTGGGGACTTGAACTGGGATCCTTATACTGGTCCTGCGCTTTGCGTCACATGCGCTTAACCTGCTGCGCTACTGCCCGGCCCACAGGGGTTCATGTTCTACAGGACAGTCTCTAACACATAGGCACAGCCTCTCATCCTCCCTTGAATTGGTGTCCAGGAGCCACATCAAGACTCCAGCATCCCTTCATCCTGTCCCTTTCCCTCCATCCCCAGAGTCCTTTGCTTCGGTGGAATACACCACACCCAGTCCAAGTTTCACTGTATGTCTGTCCTTACTGTCCTTTATTTATAAGGCCATGTTGGTTCATGAGTGTCAACCCCACACACAGACTCTTGAATTTCATTAGCTATTAACTTCCAGTTCTCAGCATCACTTTTTTTTTCTTCTTCTTCTTTTGCTTTCTAAGTGCTCTTACCATGGTAGTCTGCCTCTAATTGGTAGCTTCATCAAGGAGGGTGCGCTGATGTGTCAGAGGACCAGCCCTCCCCACACTTGGCCCATCACCATTCTCCTCATCCTCTGTCCCTCACTAAGCCTTGCTCAGCAGGGGGCAGACACAGTGCGAGGTGAAGTTCTGTTGCTGAGCATGTAGAATCTTGGGAGGACCACTGGCGTCGACCAACATGAGAAATGAACAAGGGCCCCACTGCATGTGCTGGGAAAATGATGCAGGGGAGGGAGATAGCTCCGCTGGTACAGTGCAGGCTTTGCCATACACGAGGTTCTGCATTCAAGCCTTGGCACCACATGGCAGCACCGTGGATATTACTTGCGGGCGTTCTGTGGCTGGGACAGTGGTGCTGAGGTATCTTTTCCCCTTTCTCTGAAAAATAAAAATAAATGAAGTAATTGAGCTAGGATGCTGTTCAGATCAAAAAGATGTAGTCACCTGAAGAAGTTAGGCTGCTGGCTAGTCTTCAGCTAGTTTCAAGGGGACATATTCTGGCCACAGGTCACTTTTCCCTAGGGCACCCAATGTGGGGGTGGTGATTTCTGGTCCCCATCTTTGCCACCTTCTCAGAACACCCAAATAGAAAGCCTATACTATTTGGGCATGATCCCCCCCCCCCGGGTTATTGTTGTGGCTCAGTGCCAGCACTATGAATCCACTGCTCCTGGTGGTCATTTTCCCACTTTATCGAATAGGACAAAGAAACATTGAGAGAAGAGGGGGCATAGAGAGGGAGAGAGAAAGATAGACATCTGTAGACCTGCTTCACTGCTTGTGAAGCATCCTCCCTGCAGGTAGGTGGGGAGTGGAGGCTTGAATGAATCAGGATCTTTGCGTGGGTCCTTGCGCTTAGTACTATGTGCACTGAACCAGGTGCATAATTTACTGGTTAAGTTCCAGAGCTCCAGAAATGGAGAGACTTGGTTCACATCATGACTTTGAAACCCACTAATTGTGTGCCACTGGGCAATTGCCTTAATTCCCCAAGCCTCACTTTCCACATCTTTAAAACAGAGCTAATAGTACCACCTACTTTATAAGATTGTGCGGATTATGAGGATGTCTATAAAACCTTGGGCACAGGACCTCACCTATAATAATGACTTTAACTAGCAATTATACCTAGTTACATCCCAAACATCTGGATCCTTGCACATTCTTTATATTGCTAAGTACTATTTTGGAACAAACCTAAATTCTAGTTTGGTCATTTTACTTTGCAGGTTCATGCTTTATTTATTTATTTGCCTCCAGGGGGTATTGCTGGGGCTCGGTGCTAGCACTGCAAATCCACTGGCACTAAGATTCCATTACTCCCATGGCCATTTCCTTTTCTTTTCTTTTCTTTCTTTTTTTTTAGTTTTTATTCTTTGGATAGGACAGGGAGAAATTGAGAGGGGAGGGGAAGATTGAGAGGGGGAGAGAAAAATAGACACCTGCAGACCTGCTTCACCACTCATGAAGTAACCCCCTGTAAGTGGAGAGCTGGGGGCTCAAACTGGGATCCTTGCTTGGCTCCTTGCTATCCCTACTATGTGCACTTAACCTGGTGCACCACCACCACCCGACCCCCCCACCCCAATTTACTTTTTAAGTACACATATCGTGCAAGAATAAGCTCTGTTGGGCAAGGGGTAGATAGCATAATGGTTATGCAAAGAGACTCTCCTGCCTGAGGCTCCAAAGTCCTAGGTTCAATCCCCCACACCACCATAAGCCAGAGCTGAGTAGTGCTCTGGAGAGAGAGAGAGAGAGAGAGAGAGAGAGAGAGAAGAATAAGCTCTGTTGACAAAAATTGAACCAAATGTTGAAAGACTGACCCTGACCCTTGACCACTGTCTGTATTGTTTCATTTCTTTGTGTTATTTTCATCAGATCAGAGTATATCCTAGATTCTTATAAAAAAAAGAATGAGAATCAAGGACTCTAGAGCCTGTTTCCCACCTGACTTCCTTAGATGATTCAAGACAAAACAAACAAACAAAAAAAACAAACAAAAAGAACCCAGTGGCATTTCTGTTTCAAAATGTGGATTTTCTAAGTGGAACTGTAAAAAAGGAAAATCTTATTACTTTTTAAATTTTTGTGGTTGATTAAACTTTCAATCCAAGAAAAAGTTTAGAAACATTTCTAGTTTGACCTGTTTGGCGAAGGTAATTAATAGTACTTGAGAGAGGTCTGGTTAAGGCCCTAGGATGAGAGTAAGCACACAGTGTCAGAGGACAAATCTTTGGGCTTTACAGAGCATATGTAGTGTTCTTGCTGCTGCCTCTCTCTCTCTCTTCTTCCCTATGCATCTTCTTCCTGACTCATCTTGTCCCCTCTCTACCTCTCGTCTACCCTTTCCCTTTATTTCTTTTCTCTTTTCCTTCTATTGCTGAATCTAACAACTATATAAGTAAGAAATAAACTTTTTTTTTGACACCAGGGCTGTTGTAGGGCTCAGTGCTTCCACAATCACACTGCTCTTGGTGGCTGTCCATGACCTCCTTTCATCTAGATAGAAGGTGAGAGGCAGAGGAAAGAGACACAGAGAGAAGGAAAGACACCACAGTGTTACTTCATTACTTGTGATGTTCTCCCCCCCCACTCCCCCCCACCCTGCAGGTGCTCCCATTTGTTGACCCTGGACTTAAACTCAGGCTTTCATATATGGTAATATGTGTGCCACCCCCCAAAACAAACAAACAAAACATGCCCTAGCACTCTTACCAATGAAAAATAAAAATAAAAATAAAAACTTCACTTGAAGTCAGATGAACAGTTTGTCCCACCATTTTCTGATCCTAGAAGATTTGAGGAGCAATGGTTAGGGAATGAATGGTCCTAGAAAGGTGATTCACATGTTTGAGGTCACTGATAATTCCCTCTTTCTGGCTTAGTCATTCACTAGACTGTAGGTTCCATAAAGGGATGAAACTGTCCAACCCATTCATCACTGTGTATCATTTCTTCCCCCCTTTCTTCCTTCTATCCATCCTTCTTTCCTTCCTTCCTTCCTTCCTTCCTTCCTTCCTTCCTTCCTTCCTTCCTTCCTTCCCTCCTATCTTCCTTCTTATCTTTTGTCTAGGCTGCACGCATGACAAACCAGGTGCACTATCCTTGTGTTCTATTTTGCTAATCCTGTAGCATTCTTTCTAGTTCAGTGCCTGACAGTTAGTAGAAACTTAGATGAACAACTGCCAAGTAGCAGAGAAAGTAAAGCCATGTTGCAAGGCTAAGTTAGAAAACGAGCTGTTCCTTAGCCTCTCCCTCCTTACTCTGAAGTGCTCCTCACTCAGCTATGTTATGGTTTTGTAAAAAGGTTAGATGCCATTTGATTTTTCAGGTGGAAACAGAGAAAAAGGGAATACCATGTTCAACCAGAGAAAAAGGGAATACCATGTTCAACCAGAGAAAAAGGGAATACCATGTTCAACCAAAAGCTCAGATTGTCTATTGATTTTGACTTAATTGCTGGCTCATAGTTTAGTTATCTCATTTTATTTCATGTTCTATGGCAGAATTATGAGTTTGCCACTATTAGAAACACTGAGGCTCAGTTCATTTGACAAAATTATTATTGTTTTGTCACCATTATTACTGCTGAAGTTTGGTGCCTTACAGTGCCACTGCTGATGGCTTTTCTTCTTTCCTTCCTTCCTTCCTTCCTTCCTTCCTTCTCTCTTTTTTCTTTCTTTCTTTTTTCTGTCCTTCTTCTTCTCCTTCTCCTCCTCTTCCTCCTCCTCCTCCTTCTTCTTCTTTTGTATAAAGGTTGTGAGACAGAGAGAAATAGAGAGAGAGAGAGAGAAAGGGAGACATGTGTAGCACTGCTGCACTGCTCATGAGTTTTTCCCTGCAGGTGGGGACCAGAGCACAGGAACCTGGGTTTTCACACACAGTAACTTGTGCATTCTATTGGGTGTGCTGCCAGCTGGCCCCAAAGACTCATTTTTTATTAAAAGAGAGAGAGAGAGAGAGAGAGAGAGAGAGACTATTTTAATTCTCAGGCACCTTACTGGCCATGCTTGCTAACCTCACAATCACACATAACAGACATAGTCAATGAATAAGATGTATTGATATATAGAGCAAGAAACTGAAAAAGACACACACACTACAACAACAACAACACCAGAATATTTGAACGCTTCATGTGCTTAGCCTAAAGCAAGATGATATTTTAGCTTTTGTGAGCCAAATGAACTCTGTTCTATCTATTGAAGTGTGATTGTAGTGCAAATGAAGTCATGGGCAGAACAGAAACAAACAGACACACCTGTATTCCAATAAAGCTTTATTTGCAAAGCCAGAAAGCAGGCATTATAAAACTCTGAATTGGACTATAGAAAGAAATAAGATAGTGTCTGATGTGGAAGACATTTCCAAAAAGAAATAGCTTTGGAGGCAATGAAGATTAGTTTTCACACAATAGGGTATCTTTCTGATATGAAGTCAGAAAAAAAAAAAACACTTTATGACCATTTAGAAAGTAAATTGTCAACAGTTATGTGAGATTCAATCAGAATAAAAACTCTCATTTTTAAAAAATATTATTTGCTACACACTATTCCTGCTTCTGAAAGCCTGTTTGAAAACATTTACTAATAATGTTAATATTTCTGTTTAATTGAAAGAGGTTTAGATATAAAGTGACAGAAATACCTAAGTAGCTTGATTTTATGCCACTTAAATTTTATTTGACTGATATGACCTAGATTAGTCAACAAAAATTAATGAAATTATCAGCGATGATGTAACCCTTAAGGAACAAAATTCAGGAGTAATGTGAGGTTTTTTGTTTTGTTTTGTTTTTTCTTTTTTTTCACCTCACTTGAGTCTCACTTAGATTTTACTTAGAAATCTTTGTGGTTTTCTTCATATTTTGAAGATATAAAAAGAAAAGTCTAGAATACTGTGAGAGAATAAAGGGTCTTAAGCTTAAATATTAAATAGATTTACATTTGCTTTCAGTTTATCATCAGTAGCCTGGCCTTCAAACAATTTCCGTGATTGAATCCAGATGCAAAGAGTTTGAAGTATAATTTTTGGGAAGTTGGGGAGGAGGAATGCCTCTTGGATGAGACTTTTCATTTTATTGAAGTTACTCTTTTTAATTTTGTGATTTTATTTTATTGGATAAAGAGAAATTGAGAGGGAAGGGGAGATAGAGCAGGAGAGAGAAAAAGGCACTTGCAGCAGTGCCCCACCTCCTATAGCGCTTCCCTCCTTCCTGCCGGGAAGGACCATGGGCTTGAACCCAAATTCTTGTGTGTGGTCATGTGTGCACTCAACCCCACTCCCTTTATTGAAGTTTTTCTTTTTTAAAAAAATACATATATATTATTTATTTATTTATTCATTTTCCATTTTTGTTGCCCTTGTTGTTTTCATTGCTGTAGTTATTATTGTTGTTATTAACGTCGTCGTTGTTGGATAGAACAGAGAGAAATGGAGAAAGGAGGGGGAGCCAGAGAGGGGGAGAAAAAGACAGATACCTGCAGACCTGTGTGATCACTGCTTGTGAAGTGACTCCCCTGCAGGTGGGGAGCCAAGGGCTCGAACCTGGATCCTTCCGCCGGTCCTTGCACTTTGCGCCACGTGCGCTTAACCGCTGCGCTACTGCCAATTGAAGTTTTTCAAAAATTTCATATATTTCTTGAGTGTGTCTTTTTTAAAACAATTTATTTAGTTATTTATTTTCCCTTTCATTGCCCTTTTTATTGTTGTTGTAGCTGTTAATGTCGTCGTTGTTAGATAGGACAGAGAAAAATGGAGAGAGGAGGGGAAGACGGGGAGAGAAAGACACCTGCAGACCTGTGAAGCGACTCCCCTGCTGGTGGGGAGCTGGGAGCTCCAACCGGGATCCTTAAGCTGGTCCTTGTGCTTTGCGTGTGCTTAACCCGCTGCACTATTGCCTGACTCCCTTTTGAGTGTTTCTTAATTTTTCCCCTCATGGTAGAGATGTCAAAATAGACACAGAAGAAAGGTATCATTTTATTTTTATTCATTTCAATATAATTTAAAAATATTTTGTATTTTCAGAAATGTATCTATTACTTATGAGGGAGAAAGAAAGTATTCTATAAGAGAGAGATAAACCAGAGTACTGCTTTGGCATACGTGATGCCAGGGATCAAATCAGAAACCAAGCACGCAAGTCTAACACTCTATCATTAAACAATTTCCCTAGCCAACATTTTAGTATTCTTTACTGAGCTCTTGTTTTGTGCCAGTCATAGCTCTTGGACCAGAGAATGCACCCATAATTCTTCCCTTGGTGGTGCTCCTGTGCCAGGAGCATCTAGAGACAAGAAGCCCACAGCACCAGCCAAAGGGCCCCAGAAATAGGATACTGATCTCCAGAAGTATGAGGAATTTCTCCATCAAATCAACTGCTGACTTCACATACATAATGATTTAAAAAAAACTTCACTATGAAAAGACCTAGGAGTCTTTATTCTTAGTCATTATATCTGAGATTAACAATAAAATGAAAAACGACTTCTTGGGAGTTTTTGAAACATACTATTTTTGAAATCTCCAGAGTTTCTTGAGAAAAAGCACACTGTTTCCCCAGGTAGTATCTTTGCATAGATTCATCTCTCACTTGTACTGGTTATTTTACAGTTTTACTCCATTGGTTATCTTGGAAAGTTCTTTTTCTTCTATTTCAATTCATTTCCTTCATTACTGGTAAGTGTTCATGTAGCAATAGACCCAGAGAAGGGCTGCAAAAAAAAGAGGGGGGAGTTGGGCAGTTACATGCACATGAACTAGTGTAAAGATCCCAGTTTGAGCCCTTGGCTTCCCATCTGCAGGGGGGTCACTTTGCAAGCGGTGAAACAGGTCTGCAGGTGTCTATCTTTCTCTCCCCTCCTCTGTATTCCCCTCCTCTCTCGGTTTCTCTGTCTTATCCAATAACAGTGATAGGAACAAGAACAACAATAACAACAACAAGGGCAACAAAAGGGAAAAAATAGCCTCCAGGAGAAGTGGACTCATAGTACAGGCACCGAGCCCCAGTAATAACCCTGGAGGCAAAAAAAACAAAAGATTCGGTTAAGGGTCTGCCGATCCAGCCTTTCAGGAGACTTGTTTAAGTTTCTTCTTTCTAAAGAGGGACATTGGGTTTTTCAGTCTCTTCTTGACTCTCAGTGCATCCATATACATTTCTGTGTTTGGTGGTGTACCTGTTGAGCATGCATTACCATGAGCAAGCACTTTGGTTCGAGCCTCTAGTTCCCACCTGCAGAGGGAAAACTTCCCAAGTGGTGAAGCAGGGCTGCAGGTGTCTCTCTGTCTCTCTCCCTCTCTGGCTCCCCACTCCCTTCTCAATTTCTGTCTCAAAAAAAAAAAAATAGCAATACTTAAGATAGCTAGGTTTTGTTATTGTTGTTCGTTTGTTTTTTAGTGTTTATATGTTCCATGCAATGTGCTCAGCCTTTCTTTGTCTCAGCAACTCTAGGAAGGAGATTCTAATGTTGTCCTCATCTATGAATGAGGAAACGGTCACTTACATCAGTGTCTCAACCCATCTCAGGGCATAGTACTTCTAGTCAGAGCAGCTGAAATGGGAGAAACTGCATCTGAGAGGATAGTTGACCTGATTTGATCCCCAACTATAAATCAGGTTTGAAAATTTAGGGGTTACACATAGCCCACAGATATAGAATAAATGCTCGACTTTACGTATCCTTAGAGAAATGCAAATTGAAACTACACTGAGATTCCACTTGACACCTGTGAGAATTGCCTACACCAACAAGACAGGAAATAACAGGTGCTGGTGAGGCTGTGGAGAAAAAGGGAGTTTGCTCCACTGCTGTTGGGGATGCAAGCTGGTGCAGGCCCATTGGAAGACTGAATGGAGAGTCCTTAAATAAAAATGGAATTACCCTTTAGTCCAGCAATAGCACTCCTAGGCATTTGTCCAAAGAACATGTAAACACTAATTTGTAAGGACATATGCATCCTTATGTTTATAGTTGTGTTTTTCACAACAGCCAATGAGTAGAAGTGGCTTCGAAGTTATGGTATATGGATATTCCATTAAATACTATTCTGAAATTTAAAAAAAAAGATATGGTGTCCTTTGGGACAAATGGATGAAACTGGAGGTGATTATGCTTAGTGAAATATTAAAGAGATAAAGACAGCTACTGGATGATTTCAGTCAAATGTGGAATCTAAAGATCCGATACACATGAACTTAGGAAGAGAGAAAGAAAGGAAGAAAGAGAGAAAGAAAGAAAGAAGGAAGGAAAAGAAAAAAGAGGGAAGGAAGAGAAAAGAAGATAAGTAAATAAACCCTCTTAGACTTTGTGAGAACTGTGGTGGTCCTTGGGAGGTGGGAGGGTGGGGACACATCTTTCTGGTGGGTGCAGTGTGGGACTATACACATTGTAACCTTACGATCTTGTAGCCCACTGTTCATCGCAAATAAAAAATGGGGGGAAAATGAAAGAAAATGTATGGGTGAGATGATAATTCAGAGGTAGGCAAAAAAGTTGAGGTTTTGAAGCTAGGGGAGGCCACACTGAGAGGAAATCCGTAAGAGCGTTTAAGGAAGGAGTTGGGTGAGAGTGGGATGGGGTTGGTCATTTAATCTCATGCGAAATTTCTCTGTGTGTGTGTCTATCAACCCATGTTGGGCTGGCTTTGTGTCTATGCACTTCATTAGTCTGCGTCCCCTTGAGTATATACCTTCCTTTTCTTCAACTTTAATAGAATGATGTTTCCAGCTATTTGTACCCCCTTCTCCTCCGCCTGCTTTTTGGAGCTAGGGTCTTACACATGCCCAGTTTTATTACTTCCAGGATGACTTTTTCATTCAAATACAGAGACAAAGAGAGGGAGAAGCACCCTACACCAGAGATGCCCCTGATGCCATGGTAATCCCATGATGGTGCTGGACTGCATGCATGATAAGGACAGGCACCTAGCCCAGTGAGCTGTCTCCCTAGCCCCTGGATTTCTTATTCTTGGAGAGCCTTTTCAATCTTTCCAAATGTTTCAGTCACTACCATTTGTTCTGTTCCCTATTTTAAGGCCCCCCCCCCCACCAGCACTTCTCCATATGCCAATGTGACTTTAAAAAAAACGATTGTGCTACACTATTTTCTCTTCCAGGAAATAAATAAATAAAAGAACCTCAGAAATATACATGTATTTGTATATTCTCTCTCTCTCTCTCTCTCTCTCTCTTTCCTTCTCTCTCTCATCCAAATGATCCATCTGTCCTGCTGAAGGAACCACCACCCACTTCATCCTGGTGCAGGCTATTTTTATTTGCTTTGTCTTGAAAGCTTCTATATTGGAAGCTCTTAAAAAGTACTTCAGTTTTCATCAGAAAATGAAAAGCAAAGCACTTTGTCCTGCTTTACATCCATTGCAGGGGCATTCTCCAAAGCGATACCCAATAAATGTTGATTGGATTGCCTTTGTATACATCGTGGTTTATACCTTATACCACATTCAGATTTTCCTGTGGACATGTTTCCTGATGGGTGCACATTTGTAATTATAAAGTGGGTGGTGGAAGGGATGGTAGTCTTTAGAATTCACTTTTTTCTTCTTCTTCTTCTTCTTCTGAATTGCTTCTCTGTAAGCCTGTATCCTTGCAGGTGAGTTTAAGCACTCAATTTTCAAATTCTCTGTGGTGAATTGAAGGATGAATTGACACATTCTCCGACTGTTTTTTTTTGTTTGTTTAATTTTTAAAAGATGGCTCTCCTTTTCTTGGCAGGGTAAGTAATAGCATTATGCTATGTTACTGGAAATTATAATCAATTAAATGTACGTATCTTTAATTAGAATGCTAGGAAGCAGGACTGAGTTGCATCGTTTAGCTAAAGCAATGAGCTGGGAAAAATCACACATTTATGTGCAGAGAGTCGATCTGAGTAGATTTGAGTCTAGGTGGACAGTATTTTTTAGCTTCCCCCTCTCCGCCCAAAAACCTACACAGAGTACTTATTTTAAGGGTCAGTATTCTATAACCTGGAAAATACCACAGTGATTTACTCTGCAGACTGGTTCCTGACGTCCTCATTCAACCGCCAGCACTACCCTAAGCCAGAATTGAGCAGTATTCTGCCCAAACAAACAAACAGGAAAGGGCCAACACTGAAAAAATATTTGTGAAGCCCTGCCCTAGAACAAGACACAGAAATTAGAGAGACCACATCTGCTTTCAAGAAGTTTATAATCCAGTGCTTTTATTTATTTATTTTCTCTTTTCCTCCCACTCTCCCTCACTTTCTTCTTCTTTTGTTTTTGTTTTTGTTGTTGTTGGGATTTTATCATTCCAGGTCAACTTTTTTTAGTTAGAAAAAGTGTGTGGGGGTGGGGATGGGGGGGGGAGACAGCCCACAGTACCAAAGTTTCTTCCAGTATGGGGGCCAGGCTCAATCCTGGGTCTGTGCATAACAAAGCAGGTACACTGTCCAGGTGAGCTATTCTGCTGACCCATTTTTAGCACTTTTCTTTTACACATGTGTCTACTTCTGTGGCCTCTGCCCTCACTATGGTAATAAGTTGCTTGCTAGATATCATTTCCTGGATGTTGTAGTGAAGCCTTCAATCTTGCATGGTATTTGAATTAGTTCATTATTGCTCTTTTCCCCCAAACTTATTCTCTTTTACATTTGTCCCAATGACTGTACTTTCTTCTTTAGTTATTCAACTATAGTCTTTTGGGCTTCTAACCAAAAGACACTAGACCCAAGAGGACACATACTGGCTTGACAGCTGTAAAATGGTGATGAAAATCAGGATGAAGCTTGTCTCTGGTGCAGGGGTGGGGATGGATTGGGAAGAAGCACAAGGGAACTTTCTGGATTAGAAATTGTTCTGCCTTTTTTTTTTCTTTCTTCCTCTCCTCTTTCTCTTCATCTTCCACCCCCTTCTCCTCTTCCTTCTTCTCCTTATTCTACAAGAGTTATTGCTGGGGCTCAGTGCTCCTCTCCTGGCAGTTGTTCTTTCCCTTTCCTCTAGGTAGAGGTGAAAGACAGAGATAAAGAAGTAGAGAGAGTCAGAAAGAGGAGAGATACTGCATCACTTCCCCATGCATCATGCAGCTTCCTCCCGGCAGGCACTCCCAAAGGGTGGCCTGGGGTTTGAACCTGGATCCTTGTGCATAGCAACATCTGTGCCCTGTAAAGTGAGTCACCTGCCAGCCCTGTGTTCTGTATTTGAATAGAGAGACAATGAATGCATTTGTCAAAACTCTGAATTATGCAGTTAAGATCTATGCTTACACTGTGTGCAAATTATACCTTAATGTTATAAAAGAAGAAAAAACCAAGGGGGGAAAATAGCAGAGTACTGTGTCTATTGGTAGTCTATCAGTGATTAGAGATGAAAGGCTGTGTGTGTAAGTAGAAATAAATGACTTAGTGGGGAAAGGGCTCATGGCTTTTTTATTTGTGGCCAGGAAAGGTGGTGAAAACCATCTCAATGCATGTAAGTAGTCTCATGCGCTCATTTGTCTGGGAATGCCTGAGTTCTTTAATCAGCAGCGATTCAGAGCAGAGATGCCATCATTAAAATCTGATTTTTATGAACGAGAAGGTAGAGACCTTCTACATGGAAATTTCCAGTGCTTCACCAAATCTCACATCTCACTTCCTCCCTACCCCTCTTATCCTATGGTTTTTGTCAGTGTTTCCTTTTTATAAGAAAAAATTAAAAAAAAAAATAGGAAAGCTATCAAGGGAGGGGATGGGATATGGAATTCTGGTGGTGGGAATTGTGTGGAATTGTACCCCTCTCATTCTATGGTCTGGTCAATATTTCCATTCTATAAATAAAAATTAAAAGAAAGAAATCTCACCACATGTAGGTGAGCTTAGTGGCAGGGAAGGGGTACACCACACATTTGAAACAACTGATGCAAAGATCCCAGTCTGGTAGACTCAGTAGCTATGTAGGGAGGTGGTGTTTGGCTTTGAATATTTTATTACTTATTTCTTTGTAGAGACAGAGAGAAATCAGGAGGGAAGGGGGAGACAGAGAAGTTGAGAGTCACCTGCTGTACTGCCTCACTGCTCATGAAGCTCTCCCCCTGCAGGTAGGGGTGGAGCTTGCGCTCCAGACCTTGGGCTTTGTAACATGAGCAGTCAACCAGGTGTGCTATCACCTGCCACCTCCCTCAGGTAGGTTTTGTTGTTTGTTGTGTGGGTGTAGGAGGAGTAGGGTCACTATATTTTTCTTAGCTAGTTGCAAAAGCTTGAGTCTTTGCATAAGAATGAGAGCATTTCTGCCACACTTGCCTTGCATTCTCAAGTAGCATTGATTGCCGGCTTGATGGGGAAAGTATTTTCCAGTTTTCAGCCCACAGGTGTCTGGGACCAGCTGCTGCCTCTACTGCTTTCTTCACACTCCTGTGAGTACAGCTGAATTGGCAGCTTTTAAAATAATCTAGTCCCCTCATGCCTCATGAGGCTCCTAAGTCCCAGGTTCAGTCCCCCGCACCACCATAAACCAGAGCTGAGCAGTGTTCTGGTGTTTCTGTCTCTCTCTGCATCTCTCTCAAAAATAAAATAAATAAAAATTTAAAAATAATAATAATATAGTCCCTCCTATGTATGAAGACCTACAAGAGAGATGCCATCACTGTACCCATCTCATAAGGCTGACACAAGGGAAGCCCCTGAAGCTGACCAGCCCTGAGTAGCAAACCCAGGACATGAACAATGTCTTATTAGACCAAAGCCTGTGTACTCGCCCAGCACAGTGTTGTTCTTCTGCTTGTACTTTTAACTTTGATTTTATTCATTACTTAGGCTTTACCTCTGGTGAACTGAGCTCTTATTAGTTTTCTTTCTTTATATATTTTAATTTAGTTTTTTTTTTATTACTACTGGGGTGATCACTGGGGCTTGGTGCCTGCATGAAGAGTCTACTTCTTTCATTGGCCATTTTTTTTCTTTTCTCCTCCTTCTCCTCTTATTCCTCCTTCTCTTCTTCCTTTTGCTCCTTCTTCTTTAATTTGTTAGGATGGAGAGAAACTGGGGCGGGGATGAGGAGATATAGAGGGAGAAAGAGAGACACCTTCAGGTCTGTTTCACCATTCATGAAGCTTCCCCTCCACCCCTCCACAAGTGGGGACCAGGGGCTTGAACCTGGGTCCTGGCACATGAAAATATGTGACCTCAACTGGGTGCACCACCACCCAGTGCCCCTTGCTACTTTTCTTTATTTATATTTTAATTTTTTGTTTATGACTTATTTCGATGAACTGATCCCCTGGTTTTCAACTTCTAATGGTAAAAATGGCTAAAAAAAAAAAAGATATTTGTGCATGTAGGTTACTGACAAATACTATCCTCTCACTATCTTCCTAGTATGAAAATTCAGAGCATACACATGTAATGTTAACACATTTACATGTATATGCATACTCTAGCATTTTCATTTCTGAGTCTAATCGATTATCTTTTAGTTCTTCCACACCCTATTTTGGCAACATGGGGATGAAATGATGCCAGGAAGATGATTATGCCTGGAAACCTCTTTCATTTCAGAGACTGCCAGATGAGGGGAGTCACAGAGCAGCCTAGACTGTGGAAAGACAAGGGAAAGTGCTCTGCGGTTAGAGAGACAGTTGCCTATCTCTGGCAACATTAAAAGCACTGGATTCTAAACCTTTTTGCAGCTCTGACCTTCAGGTAGCCATCAGCATGTTTGATTCATTCAAAGGCCTTAGCTTTTGGGGAGCTAGGGTTCCTGGCTCACACCCTCATGCTGACTGTGGCTTTACTTTCCAGGGAACCAGCATGCTCCCAGGGCCTCAGTTACTTGGTGTGAGAGGTGGTGTTCCCTAGACTGTTGCCCCTGCCAAACACATATGTGGTTACAAAGTGCTTGTTTAGTGGCCTGGGTGGGAGCACAGTGGTGAGGCATTGGGCTTTCAGGCATGAGGTTCCATTCTTCATTCTTCGATCCCAGGCATCACATGTGACAGAGTGATGGTCTGGTTATCTAGCTCTTTGTCCTCCTCCACCCCCTCATAAATAAACAGATAAATCTTTAAAATGCTTGGTTAAACACCAAAAGAGGCTTTTTAAAATGTGAAATATTTTATTACTTTCAAATGTAGATAAAACTTTTTTATTGGCGGTTTAATATTGATAATGGGAGTATAATTCCACACCATGCCCACCACCAGAGTTCTGTGTCCCCATTCCCTCCATCTAAAATGGCACTAATTCTCCCAAGATCACAGATATCGGTTGATTATTATATATATTCATTTTTTTCTATAGTCCTGCCTTCTCCTTTCTGAGTCACATCTACTACTTCCTTCCGAGTGTCCTTCCTTCCCCCTCCCTCCCCTTCTCTTTCTGGTTCTTGATGGAGTTGGAATTCAGAGCGCTCTGTTCATTTCTTTCCCTCTGGGGGTTGTGGACCAAAATTCTTGATGGGGAGCAGAAGGTGGAGGGTCTGACTTCTGTAATTGCTTCTCCACCGGACATGGGTGTTGGCAGGTTGATCCGTACATACCCCAGCCTATTTCTATCTGAAAGAGGTTTTTGTAATGAGTCAGCCTGGAATGACTCAGAGCATCCCTGGAGTTCAAGGACTCTGAAGAAAGGATGGTCATGAGTAGACTCTGGAAGTATGTTTCTTCCTTGCTCAAAGATACTGTTTTTGTAAATGGAGTCATTTGTATATAGGTAGGCTGAGGTCCTCCTGCTGGGACCTTTTCTATGTTTCCTGACCTCTCTCTATCTTCATGTGTGACATGAGTAAGACTTTCTGTAGGAGCATCCTCTGTTGGCATTGTTCTTCTCTGCCTGTCCCTTACTGCCTCATTTTCTTTTAAGGTTTTTTTTTCTCTCCAAAGTCCAGATTGAATGTGCTATTCATCATAACCCCACCAACACCAGCTGTCTGCACCTTTCCCTCTTCTGCACTTTGTTGATAGCAGAGGGGGGCATTGTGAGCCTGGAGAGGTGTTGACATACCCCCTCGAGAGCAAAAACATTCATTTTTTGTGTCATTATTGGGGCTACAAGAGAAAATTAGTAAACTTCTCTGTGTTGTTTTCGCCGGGCTGGCTTCACGGGCGGGTAACAGACGACCCGGGACTCATGGCTGGGTTGTACGCAGTATCTCTTTATTCATGCAGGACGCAGCGCAATCTATACCAAGCTAAGCTAAACTAAACTCTACAAACAATCTTGTCCTTATAAATATACTAGCCCAGTAGGGTGGGAACAGGATGCTACGCAGAGAGGGTGGAGAGAAAAGTGACTGGTGAAAATTAGGGTATGACAAGGAGAGGGGGCGGAGCAGGTGAGAATTCTATCACTAAACCACCAATGCCCTGGAGGGAGTGTGCTGCTTTATGTAAATGTAAAAGTGATTTAAATAGACCGCTTTGAATGGGATCAAAGCAATCCCTATATAGGCATACCAGTGCTTGGTTAAGCAGAAGCCAGGGGGAGCTGGCATACTACCCAACATCTCCATGTAAATGTGAAACACATGCACATTTCTCCTTCTGAAATGCTTGCCTTTTCACTAAGACAAGGTTAAAGGACATCACTAGTCATATTCAAGAGCTCTAAACAAACCCTTTCCCAACATTTTATTGTTATAAGTACACACTCGAATGGAATTTAACCCAGTTATTCAGTAATGAGACAATTGCATGTCTGTGACTGCTCTTTGAGGGCCCTAGTCTTGTTCACTATTAAGTCAGCTAACACTTGACATATTTTTTCTCAATAAATAATCTCCAATTTGTGTCCATAACACTTAACATATTGTGGCATTCAGTGAATGCTTGCAGAATGAATATGACTCTCTTAAGCAAAGGCTGGAGGAAAAACATGCACTGATTTGATCAGATCTCCTGCTATGGCCCTTAATACCCCTTTATCTACCCGGCGTGTTTCTTGTGACCACAAAGGACAGGGAATTCTTCTGTAAGGTCAGAGTGTACGTCTGCAGGTGAATGATCTCTAGACAAGCAAGAGATATTAAATGGGGCCTCATCAAGAAGTAGATTGCTAGAAGGGTTTAACATGTTCTGGTGAACTTGCAGTGCACCTGAGGTTAGCCAGAGCGGTTCGGTGCTATTCCACGTTGAGATAAAGGAATTATAAATATTGTAAACTGTGCCAGTGGAAATGCTTCCATCTGCATTTTTCCTCCTGGGAGGGTCATATAGGGGAATCTAAGGCTGGCAGCTACCACAAGCACTTACTTGCTTTGGGGCCATCACCTCCATCAGCAGAGGTGCAGGAGGCGCTGACGCTGGGCCTTCAGGCTCTCTGCTCAGCTATTTATCCTGCCAGCAAGGATAGCCTGTCATCCAGGGCAAAACCCTGGGACAGCTTCCTGTGGTCACAGCTGGCCTGGGCCTCCCAGCCATGCATGGGTCACTGAGTACTTTCCAGTTCAGTGTCACTTAGACAAGCTGTGGCCAGCAGGAGGAAAATCACAGCTGGCAGGTGCAGATGTGGGAGTGAAGGTTGTCAGACACACCAGCACAGTAAGGTGTATACTGGCTTCTCCTCTGAAAGCAGTTACTAATGACCGTGGTGTGTTTTGACTTCGTCACCTGCCTTGTTATCCAGGTATAGGGGGACTTCCAGTTCACAGTGGTTTCATATGGAGAATTGTCAGTCTCTGTAAGGTGTGACAAACCTGGTATGTGCAGAGTCCCATGTGGAGGAAGCAGGATGACCAAAGCCAGGCTCCTGCTAACTAGAAGCTTATCAGCTAGAAGGTGGAATAAGACAGCCTCCAGGCAGTCAAATACAAGGCCCGATAGGGCTGCTATTTTGGGGGACAAGATATAGGAAGCTGTGTCTAGAGCCCCAGGAAGAAATCAATCCCAGCTGGGGTGATTCTGGAAGGCTTGACAGAGGAGGTAAAAGTTGAGCTGCACTTGTTAGCATCAGCATATTTTTAGCAGGGTCAGATGGCCAGAGGTCATTGAGGGAAGGAGAAAGAAGCAAGGGAAAAGATGAAGAGTGGGGGTGGATGGGGTGTGTTTTGAATCTGAGGGAGGTGACCACAGGTTGGTGAGTTGTGCTGTGTGGTCAGTAGCTCAGGGCTCTAAGCCCATGGAACAGACTGATAGGACAGCTTTGTCTCACATTAGGGACTCAAACTTGGGGGTGCCCTGTGACCCCCATCACCATCTGCAGCTGCTTCCTTGAAGGCATTTCAAACCAGGCTTGCATAACTGCCTGGAAATCTTGCCTTCAGAGAGTTTCGCCAGAGAGTAACCTGAGACATTTGCTGTCTGTTAAAACTAATTATGCTTTGGTCCTTAGAGTGCCTGGATGCTTCCATCCTCAATGCTCAGCAGATTTGATGTAGTAGTTGAATTATTAATGGGAATGATACGGAAGAGTGGACTTGACTGCCTGTAACATTTTGAACAGGTCTTGGGAGGGTGGCATTCCGGGAAGAGAGGCAGCTGCTCGCACAGAGATGGATGCCCCGGGCCTTCCCGAGGAGCCCTACCCAGACAGGAGCCTGTGCCAGTATGCCCAGAAAATCACAGCCTGCTTTGGAGGCCTGGGTAAGACCCTGAAACGTTGGGCCCAGCAGAGGAGATTCCGAGAGGTGGTGGTGCAGGTAGTGGATGGAGGACTCAACTTAAAACTTACAGGTGGTGGAAGATGGTGTTCCATGAGCAGAAATAGCTCCTAGTGTGGTTAAAGCAGAGTGGTTTGGGAGTTTCTTTTGCATCTCCTTCCTCTGGGTCCTCCTACTTAAAAAAAGGGGGGGGTGCTCCGGTAGCATACTGGCTTAAGCGCACATAGTACAAAGCATAAGGACCTGCACAAGGATCCTGGTTCAAGCCCCCCACCTGTGTGGGGGTGTTTCTTCCACAAGCAGTGAAGTAGGGTTGTTTGTGCCTCTCTCTCTCTCTTCCTCTCTCTCTCTTTCCCCCCTCCCTCCCTCCCCTCTCAATTTCTCTCTGTGCTATCAGAAAAAGAAAAATCTAAAAAAAAAAACAAAACAAACAAAACAAAAAACTGGCCTCCAGGAGCAGTAGATTCATAGTGCAGACACCAAGCCCCAGTGATAGCCCTGGAGGCAATAAATAAATAAACAAATAATCTTTCCATTTCTCTGCTACATCTCTTCAGCTCAGCAGCAAAGATCTTGATTATTGTGAGCCCCTGAGGTATTTCTGATGACCTTGCTGAGCCCTTTTGTTTGCTCATCTTTGATTGAAACAAACATTGAAGAGAAGGTAGCCCTCTTGTTGCTGATGAAACTGTAGGCTGTACATTCAGACCATTTTTTAAGATGGCCATTTTTTTTCTCTTGATTTTTTTTCCCCCTTAGTAAAAAGTTGGTAGATTTAAGGAAATTTAAATGGAGTAGGGGTATTTGTCTGAAAAGAGAGAGAAAGAAATACCTAAATCATTCTAGAGAATGAAATAAAAACCAGAGTTCCTTTATGCAGAATTACTGAGGGATGAGTACCCATTCATTGGGGAAACTGACGATCCTTCCTAGCCGACTGAATCCACATGGATCCCAGTCACTTTCAAAGCCAGCAACAAGCAGCTCCTGACAGCTTTCAACCTGACCTGTTGACTGGCTACGGAAGAAGGGCAAACGCTAAAAGAAGAAACTGAGGGATGAGCCTATGACGGGAAGGAGCTCAGAGGAGTAGTTAGGTTGCTCATCTTTTAAGCACAGTGCACTCCTCAAATACCTGTGAGGTTGGGGTTCAGTTTTTATTTATTTTTAATTTTATATGCCTATTTTTATGAGAGCGAGCAAGCGAGAGAGAGAGAGAGACCAGAACCCCTCAGTTCTTGCATAGAGGAGAGAGAGACACCTGCAGCCTTGCTTCACTACTTGTTTCCCCCTGCAAGTGGGGACCAGGGGCTTGAACTTTGGTCCTTGTACACTGTAATGTGTGTGCTTAACCAGTTGTGCCACTGCCTGGCCCCAGGCTTCACTTCTTTACTGAATTCCTAGAGTATTCCATGGTGGAGTGTTTGGAGCTTCTTACTGTGGTCACAAATTTGTCTTCTCATGGTGTTTTTCATAACTGAGCCTAGAATAAGAGTTTGTTGCAATACAATTGTTGCTGGCAGGATTGGGGATGTTTTTGTTTACTTTCTTTCTTGACTTAAAACTTATATCTGGTATCAGAATTTTTACATATAGTCCTTTGATTGAAAATCTAGTGTTTTTTTTTTCCTTTTTACCATCTATCCAAACATAATTGTTTCTTGAAATGAACATACAGACCTGCGAACTTATAAAAAATATTAGAAATGGGGCAGGGTGTTGGTGCATCAGGTAGAACACACAAGTTATTGGTGTGAAGACCCAGTTTTAAGCCTCCAGTTTTCACCTACAGGAGGTGGAGAGGGAGCTTCATGAGTGGGGAAGCAATGCTGTCTCTGTCTCTCTCTCTCTCTCACTCTCTTCCCTTCTTTTCCTTCTCAATCTCTGTCTCACTCTGTGTGGTTAAAACAAATAAAATGACCA
The DNA here is from genome assembly GCF_950295315.1 of Erinaceus europaeus. Classification (NCBI taxonomy): domain Eukaryota; kingdom Metazoa; phylum Chordata; class Mammalia; order Eulipotyphla; family Erinaceidae; genus Erinaceus; species Erinaceus europaeus. The sequence goes on from NC_080175.1 coordinate 13,091,190, forward strand.
TTGGGAACAGTGGAGTGGTTGTATAGGTACCAATCCCCAGAAATAATCCTGGTGGAAAAAAAAAAAGGCAAGTAACTTGACTATTATCTGCTGGTACAGCAGTTAAGTAGTGACGGGAAGCCCGTGGTATATAATTCCTTTCAGTTTAGAGCAAACTGTTAAGTTTGGGAACCAAGAAAGCAAGATAGTTTTGTCAAGGACTAGGCATATTTTTAGAAGAAATTTTCTTTATTGAGGGGATTAATGGTTTACAGTCAACAGTAAATCATAATAATTTGTACATGTGTAAGATTTCTCAGTTTTCCACATAACACTTTTATTGATTAGGAAGATGCTAGGTTTGAAAGAATTAATCATCTTATTTATATAAAGTCTGTCTGTGTCATTAAGGTATCCCAGAGCCTGTGTTGAAAGTAAGAACTTCTTTCTTCTCTGTTTAAATATGTGTTCATGTCTTAGACGTACATAGTCATGAGTTCTTAGTCGTGGTTGTTTTTATACCTGACCATCTGAGTAACTGGAACCATAAGCTCCTGAGGGTAATCACTTTAAATATATCTTCCTTAATCTTCTTTGCTGAGTACCGAGGAGTGAAAACTAGTAAGAGGTCAGAATTGTTGTGGCAAAGCACAGCTTCCTGGACTCCTGGTGCCCATTTGCCCATTTCTTTGTAACCCCTGCCAAGATGCCTTCCTTCCTCGGTTTAAAGTGTCTGGGAAAATGGTGCCGAGTTAAGAAAAGCAAAGTCCCCTCCTCTGAGGAGAAAGCCAACCCTCTGGGCTCATACAAGAGTCTGGTTGTGGAGGATGTGAGTGTCACTGGGATCCCTTACCCAAGTGAAAAGCGTACCACCGTTATTCATCTGCTGCTGCATCCTGAGTTCTACTGCACATTGGAGCCCTTGTTTAACAAATCGGACCCTCTGGGTGAGTGAAAGAGCCCCCACTGGATGGGACTTTGTGTTTTGAGGCTGGCATCAGTAATCATGGATTCTTATGGCTAGTCTTCCATACTATGTTCTTCAAAGAACACACCGTGTCCTTATCATATAATTAATGAGATATGGGTGGGAGGAAGACTGGGACATATGTATAGCTATCAAATTAAATTCTGGGGAAGTCGGGCGGTAGCGCAGCGGATTAAGCACACATGGAGCAAAGCGAAAAGACCGGCATAAGGATCCCGGGTTCAAGCCCCAGCTCCCCACCTGCCAGGGAGTTGCTTCGCAGGTGGTGAAGCAGGTCTGCAGGTATCTGTCTTTCTCTCCCCCTCTCTGTCTTCCCCTCCTTCTCTAGTTCTCTCTGTCCTATCCAACAATGACAACATCAACAACAATAATAACTACAACAATAAAACAACAAGGGCAACAAAAAGGAATAAATAAAATAAATAAAAATTTTTTTAATTAAATTCTGGGGAAACTTTAGCCCATGATTTTGTGATGTCAGTAATATGTGCCCTTTCACAAAATTGCTACATATCTCTGCAAAGAAGTATGATTGAAAACAAAGAGCTCTCTTGATAGCTTTTTTTTCACATGTAAAACATGAATAGAAATAACATTTTTAAAGCAGCAGATTGACAACTATGAAAGCAGACCTAAGTATAGTTGAGATATAAAGCATGTCACTCCCTGTGAAAGGTTCATCTTGTGAAATAATTTGAAAGATTAGAAAAATAAAGGGTTTATAATAGTGAGGGGAAATGTTGGGGTGTCTTTTTCAGTGAAGCTTATGACACCTGCTGCCTGGCAAAGAAGTAGAGAGAAAAGTCCATCTGAGGACAGCAACTGTGCTTGGGAGTTAAGTTAAAATGATACACAATGCTGACCTTTATGACTGCTTACTCTTTTTATTTATAAAAAGGAAACATTGACTAAACTATAGGGTAAGAGGGGTACAACTTCACACAATTCCCATCACCAGAACTGCGTATCCCATCCCATCCCCTGATAGTTTTCCTATTCTTTAAACCCTCTGGGAGTATGGACCCTAGATAATTATGGGGTGCAGAAGGTGGAGGATCTGGCTTCTGTAATTGCTTCCCCACTGAACATGGGCATTGACAGGTGGATCCATACTCCCAGCCTGTCTCTCTCTTTCCCTAGTGGGGAAGGAATCTGGGGAAGCGGAGCTCCAGGACACACTGGTGGTGTTGTCTGTCCAGGGAAGTCTGGTCAGCATCATGCTAGCATCTGGAACCCTATCCAGAGAATCCCAGGTCACAAGCTGCTATTTGTTGGAGCTCACGCCAACCATTGCTTCCAAGTCGCCATCTTGACTCTGCCCCCCGACTACTTACTTTTTATCAATGTCAGTGCTAGTATGAGTGTGGGAGGCAGGAGTTTATTAGACAGCCTCAATAAACATGTGAAGATGCATTAGATTAGCTGGGAGGTATTGATGTAACATAATAGATGCTGATCATTCTTGGATAGCTAGAGAAGAGAGCAAGGATGAATTAAAATTAGATGAGAGGGTAGTGCAAACTAATATAAGCATGTTGGAGTGCTTAGTTTTGTCTTCTGCAGTTACTAATTCTCCTGCTGCTGCTACTACTACAATTCCACCTCTTCCTTCTCTCACGACTACGACTACGACTATGGCTACTACTAGTAGTAGTAGTACTAGTACTACTACTACTACTACTAACTACTACTACTACTAACTACTACTACTACTTTGAGTTGTTGGGAATCAAGCTGAGGGTGTCTCACACATGTTCTCAGTAGCTGAGTCATTTCCTCAGTTTCACTCTTGTCTTGTATTTTATGAAAAAGAGTGAAGGATGAAGAGAGGACAGGAGAGGAAAGAGAGAACACCAAAAATAACTCCACCATCCATGGAGCTCCCTTTGGTGCTGTCCATGATGCTCTTATGAAGTGCCAGAATTTAACCCAGAACATAACTCTTGTAAGGCATGCATTCTACCCACTGAACTAGCTCCCATGATCCTATAACTAACTTTTAAGCATCTTTCCTGAAATATAATTCATAGGTCACGCAATTCATTATACACTAAAAGCATACAGTTCGGTGGTTTTTAGTGTATGCGCTGATAACCACAGCAAGTTTGGAAATGCTTTCATTGGTCCAAAAGGAGTCCCAGGGATGGGTAGATAGCATAATGCTAATGCTAAAGACTTTCATACCTGAGACACTGAGGTCCCAGGTTCAATCCCTGACACCGCCATAAGCCAAAACTGAATGGTGCTTTGATTAAAAAATAAAATAAAATCCCAGGTGGGGGTTTGTGCAAAGAGACTATCATGCCTGAAGTGCAAATGTCCCAGGTTTAGTCCCCCACACCACTCTCAGCCAAAGCTGAGCAGGGCTCTGGTAAAAAAAAAAAAAAAAATCCTTAAAAGATGTATTTTGGGAGCTAGTTGGTGGGACATCTTGTTGAGCGTACATGTTGCAATGCACAAGGACAGAGTTCGAGCCCCTGGCCCCCACCCACAGGGAGAAAGCTTTGCGAGAGGTGAAGCAGTGCTGCAGGTACGTCTCTCTCTGTCTCTGTTTCTGTCTCTGTATCTATCACCCCCCTCCCTTCTCAATTTCTGGCTGTCTCTATCCAATAAAGATTTTTTATATTTTTTTAAATTATTTATTTAAGAAAGAAGACATTAACAAAATCGTAGGATAGGAGGGGTACAACTCCACACAGTTCCCGCTACCCGATCTCCATATCCCATCCCCTCCCCTGATAGCGTTCCTATTCTTTAACCCCCTGGAAGTATGGACCCAGGGTCATTGTGGGTTGCAGAAGGTAGAAGGTCTGGATTCTGTAATTGCTTCCCTGCTGAACATGGGCGTTGACTGGTCGGTCCATACTCCCAGTCTGCCTCTCTCTTTCCCTAGTAAGGTGGGTCTCTAGGGAAGCAGAGCTCCAGGACCCATTGGTGGGGTCTTCAGTCCAGGGAAGTCTGGTCGGCATCCTGCTGACCTCTGGAACCTGGTGGCTGAAAAGAGAGTTAACATACAAAGCCAAACAAATTGTTGAACAATTATGGACCTAAAGGATGGAATAGTGCAGATGAAGTGTTGGGGGGTACTCACTGCAAACTCTTGTGTACTTCTGCTTTCAGGTATATATTTTGTCCTAGTTTATGGATATGTGTGAACATATGCTCTATCTCAGGGTACCTGGTCTATATCTAGGTTTTGGGACTTTGTTAGGAAGTGAACCACCTGGGATGGAATTAGAGAATACTATGAAAGGAAAGGTCTCACCCGAGTAATGAAGCTGAAGGGTTGTCATTCCACACCTGAAGTCTCTGGATACAGTCTGAAGTGAAGCATGTTGGGGTGGCACTTGTTGTGTTGATTAGGTTGTGATCAGTGGGTGCAATATTATTTGATATGCATTGAGAGAAGCATGCAGGAAAGTGTACCCCACCCTAAGGTTCCAGGACTGGAGGAAATATAGGCTCTATAGTGGAAATGTGAGGTTCTTGCTGTCTTAGGGTTCAAGAAGACAATGGATAGTTATTGTTATTATCACATTATTTGGTAATTGGGTTAACTTGGAAAAGTCCCTTTGTTAGGATTTGCTGTATAATACCAAGCATCTTGTATATAGCTGTGCCACTGGTTGCTTCTGTTTTACCTGGTCTAGGCTATTGAGAGAGTCCACATATCAAAGACTCAGCCTATGTATTAAAAAGACTCAGTCCGTGTTTTAAAAAGTTCGAGACATACAATCAATTTTCCCCTCTCATATTAATTAAATAGTGATTTATATGACTACAAATTAATAGAGTGTACATAAACACCCTTCCCACCACCAAAAGACTGTGTCCCATTCCACCACCACCACCACCACCACCACCACCCCCCCCCTGGGAAGCCGAATGTCCACCCTCCCCCTCACCACAGGGTTTTTACTTTGGTGCTCTACTCTCAATTTAGTCAGATCCTGATTTTAGTTTCCCTTTCTGTTCTTCATTCTCAGCTTCTGTTGATGTGTGGGATCATCCCATATTCATCTTTATCTTTCTGGCTTAGCTCACTTAACATAGTTCCTTCTAGCTCTGTCCAAGATGGGTCAGAGAAGGTGGGTTCATTGTTCTTGATAGCTGCATAGTATTCCATTGTGTATATATACCACAGCTTTCTCAGCCACTCATCTATTGTTGGGCACCTGGGTTGCTTCCAGGTTTTAGCTATTATGAATTGTGCTGCTATAAACATAGGAGTACACATATCTTTTTGACTGGCATTATGGGATCCTTGGAGTATATCCCCAGGAGAGGAATTACTGGGTCATATGGAAGGTCCATGTCTAGCCTTGTGAGAGTTCTCCAGACTGCTCTCCACAGAGGCTGGACCAATTTACATTCCCACCAGCAGTGCAGAAGGGTTCCTCTGTCCCCACAGCCTCTCCAGCATTTGTTGCTGCTGCTGTCCTTTTAGATGTATGCCATTCTCACAGGAGTGAGGTGGTATCTCAATGTGTCTTTATTTGCATTTCTCTGACAATCAGCAACCTGAAGCAGTTTTTCATATGCTTGTTAGCTTTTTGGATCTCTTCTGAAATGAATGTTTCGTTCATATCCTCTGCCCATATTTGGATGGGGTCATTTGCTTTTTTGGTGCTAAGTTTGCTGAGTTCTCTGTATATTTTGGTGATTAGTCTCTTGTCTGATGTTTGGCATGTGAAGATCTTCTCCCATTCTGTGAGGGGTCTCTTTGTTTGTGTGACAGTTTCTTTGGTTGTGCAGAAGCTTTTCAATTTGATGTAGTTCCATTGGTTTGTTTCTGCTTTAGTCTTCTTTGCAATTAGGTTTGTCTTATCAGAGATGTCCTTGAAGTTTAGGTGGGAAAGTGATCCACCAATGTTTTCCTCTAAGTATTTGATAGTTTCTGGTCTAACATCCAGGTCCTTGATCCATTTGGAGTTGATTTTGGTTTCTGGTGAGATAAGGTGGTTCAATTTCATTCTTCTGCATATTTCAACCCAGTTTTCCCAGCAGCATTTATTGAAGAGAGCCTCCTTCTTCCATTTAATACTTTGGGCCCCCTTATAAAAGGTTAGATATCGATAGGTGTGGGGGTCCAATAAAGATTTAAAAAAATTTTTTTAAATAAAATCCCTATGACCTCATCAATTCCCATTTCAACCTATCCACCCCACCACACAACTTTGGAATAATAAATTTACTATCTCTATAGATTTCCCTATTTTTGAACATTTCATATAAATTGAATTATATACTATATAGTCTTTTGTACTTGACTTTTGTTTTTTCAACTTACCATGTTGTGTGGGTTCATTCATAGAAAATTATGTATCAATAACCTTGTGATGGCTACATGATATCTCATTGTCTGAGTGTGCCACATTGTATCTGTCACTGGTTGATGAACATTGAGTTTCTATCTTTTGGCTATTATGAACACAGCGGCTTAAGCGCACGTGGTGCAAAGCGCAAGGACCAGCATAAGGATCCCGGTTCAAGCCCCCAGCTCCCCACCTGCAGGGTAGTCACTTCACAGGCAGTGAAGCAGGTCTGCAGGTGTCTATCTTTCTCTCCCCCCCTTTCTGTCTTCCCCTCCTCTCTCCATTTCTTTCTGTCCTATCCAACAATGACTACATCAATAACAACAACAATAATAGTAACTACAACAATAATATAAAGAACAAGGGCAACAAAAGGCGGGGGTAGCACATCAGGGCTAAGATTGGACAGGATAGGGATCTTACAGATGCTGGTGGCTGGCTCATGGTGCTGACAGTTCCTAGGCTTTCCTACTCTCTGGACAGACTCTGCCTCACTTCTCCAGGATCATCATATACAAAGGATTGGAATGGAGAAACCAATTTTTATCCCCAGCCTTATTTGCTGCCCTAGAAAAACTTTGCTTAGAGCAGTTTGGATACCTTTCTCAAATACCAGATATGCATGCTGCTTGATTCCTAAAATCTTTCTATTGAGGGGGAAAGTGTTTATTCTCCAATTAGGGATAAAAACTGACTGTGTAGTTTTTTTTTTAAGTTGCCACCAGTGTTATTGCTGGGGTTTGGTGCTAGCTCCTGGTGGTCATTTCCCCCCCACTTTGACAGAACAGAGAGAAATTGAAAGGCATGGGGAGACAGAGAGGGAGAAAGCTACACCACTCATTAAATGTCCTCTCAGCAGTTGGGAAGCAGGGACTCAAACCCAGATCCTTGTGCATGGTAGTATGTGCACTTAAGTGAGTGTGCCATTGCCTGGCCCCCATTATGTAGATTTCCTCGGGAGTAAACTCTTTTGTGAATAGGTATGGTAGGTTTCATGAATGCTTGCTTCTATTGATAGAGATTTTTGGAGTGAGCCTTTGATGCCCGTGGAAAAAGATAAGGTCTCTTGGGAGGAGGAGGCAGGAAGGCAAAGGGAGACCAGTTAAAATGTGGGTGAATGAGAGTGCTGGAGAATGGCTTCAGTAGGTTTAATCCTAAGAGGGCAAGAGAATCAGCAGGCTCAAAGAGAGCTCTGGGTAAAAGAAAGTATAAATCGTGTTAAGTGGGTGTCCATGTCTTAGTGGAGGTAAATAAGTAATCTAGGAGGGAAGAGTTAGTTCATTATGTGACTCTGAGGCTGGACATTGCAATATTTGAGTCCCGGATATTCTAGTTAATGTGTTATTTTGGGGAAGTTAGTACTTCCAAGTCATAGTTTCTCCTATCTGCGAGGTATGCAAAACATGTACCTTGTGTGAGTTCTATGAGGCTGTCTATGAGGCTGGAGGATATGAAGTTCTGGGCAAATCTTAATTGTGGGAGCCCTGTCTGTGTAAACAATTTGTGTCAAATGAAATCAGTGTATATCAATAGCTAAATTTTGAGAAAGAAATAATTAGCCCTGGCGATTTGAGTGCTCACCAAACTCCCCTGTGAAATGGAGCAGGCAGGCTCCAAGACCTTGAGACAACCCTATTGGCAGGAGTTCTAGAACTCGTCAGGGCATCTGGTCAACCCCTCCACAGTATGGGAGAGATCTAGAAGATCAGCAGTTAGAATGCCAAATAGGAGGCTGGAGTGCCCCACCTTGACATCGTTGCCAGCTCCAACTATCCCTGAAATCAGAAAGAGATTTCAACATTTTTGAAGCAAGGCATAGCCTTAGAGCAGGGGTCTTGCTTGCTTGGGTCAGGGGGCAGTCTCGGTTATGAGAAACGTGCATATCCCAAGTGTCTGACACGGTGGCACACATAAATACCCATGATTTTTTATCTTCAATAATAATGCAACCAAATTGTTATTTTAAATAAATATTGTTTTTGTTGCTTATATTTCTCTGCTGTGAAGTGGTTGATTGAGGTCAGTTCTGTGCTGCTGGGGCCCAGGTCTATAATCACAGCACAGGAAGTGGGATTCCCAGGAAGTCACTGCACTTGTTCAGAACTTCCTGTTTGGGGAAGGTACTAGGAAGGAAGTGTGCTGTCCTGTGGTCCTGCAAGTTCCTGTGCTAATTGAGATTCCACAGCTCAGGAGCAGCTCCTGGCAGGTTGCTCAGGGACACTTTGTCTCCTGCAGCTGCTGAAAGATCTCAAGGTGCTACAGCTTCCTATTGTCTAGTGCTCAATTCTTGCTTTGATGTCAGAGGGTTTCATGCTTCTTAAAGTCCTCCACCAGTATTTTTCCCTTGTCATGCTGGAAACAACCCTTGTAAGTCAGCAGGAAGAAATGACTTTCCCCATTTAAGAGCAGGGGAAAGCTTAACAAGGAGTTGGGACATGTAGACAAAGCAGCTATATAGCTGAATAAACAACATAACTTCTGCATGTAACTATTTCAGACTGTAGATGCAGTTCCATTCTAGAAGAATATATACCATTCACTGAAGGCCTTATATATCTCAAACATGGTACCAAATGATCTATAGTTACTCTATTTTATGTACCTGATAACAACACGAATGTTTTTTTTATCTTGAAGATGAGAAAATAGAGGCATATGCAATTTAAGAGAGCTGCCTAAAGTTATATAGGTAGTGAGTAAATAAGGGAAGATCTGGGTTCTCATTGATCTGACCACCAAGTGTGTGGTCTTATCCACAATGCTGGATGTCATCAGTCCTGCAAGTATGAGACTAGGCTATCCATGCATGCACTGTTCCACTTCAAATTTACTAAACTTACTAAAAGTAGTGCTAGTTAATTTAAATACCTTAACAAATCAGAATTGAATACGGTCTTATAAAATTTTATCAGGAACATTTGAAATTATTTTTTTCCTTAATTCATAAATACAGGTTTATTTGTGTGGGGCATTCTTCCGTCTCTGTTGTAGGAATGTAGAGTATGTTTATAAACCTATGAGTATAAAATTATCCCTTTGCCTTCTTGTAGCTGAGACCGGGATAAACAGTATGGTGTAGCAGGTGTGGGGGGGGGGTGGACAGTGACACACCAGGTTAAGCACACATAGTACAAAGCACATAGACCTGCGCAAGGATCCTGGTTCAAGCCCCCGGCTACCCACCTGCAGGGGGGTAGCTTCATGGGCAGTGAACCAGGTCTGCTGGTGTCTAGCTTTTCTCTCCCCCTCTCTATCTTCCCCTCTTCTCTCAATCAAAAAAAAATTTTTTTTTAATTTTAAAAAACTGGCCACAGGAGCAGTGGATTCATAGTGCAGGTACCAAGCTCCAGCAATAACACTGGAGGCAAAAAACAAAACAACAACAACAACAACAACAACAAAGCCCAGGATGGTATATGGCATGAATTCTGGGCTGTGAGCTCAGACTGCAATGCCTACTTCAAAGTGGCATCTTGCTTTTTAGATGTGTGACCTGGACATCTAGATTCTATTGTAGCACATCTCAAATGTGGGTAGTTCTGCCTACATTACTTTAATGTGAAGAGGACAAAAGAAGGCATACGGGGCTGGGTGGTGGCACACCTGGCTGAGTGTACATGTTACAATGTGCAAAGACCTGGGTTCAAGCCCCTGGTCCACAGTTGCAAGGGGAAAGCTTTGTGAGTGGTGAAACAAGCAGTATTGCAGGTGTCTCTCTGTCTTTCTCCCTCTCTATCTTCCCCTTCCCTCTCCATTTCTGGCTGTCTCTATCCAATAAATAAAGATAATATTTAAAAATAAATAAATAAAAGAAGTTGGGGAGTCGGGTGGTAATGCAGCGGGTAATAAATACAACTACTTTTCCAAGGAAGAAGTGATACTGTGAGCCTGGGGTGGCCAGAGAAAGAAAAGGTAGGATTTGAATGATATGAAAATAGGAAGAAAGGGAGTCAGGTGGTAGCATAGCGAGTAAAGCGCATGTGGCGCAAAGTTCAAGGACCCCTGTAAGGAACCCAGTTTGAGCCCCCGGCTCCCCACCTGCAGGGGAATCACTTCACAAGCGGTGAAGCAAGTCTGCAGGTGTGTATCTTTCTCTCCCCCTCTGTCTTTCCCTCCTCTCTCCATTTCTCTCTGTCCTATCAACAACAACAACATCAATAATAACTACAACAATAAAACAAGGCCAACAAAAGGGAATACATAAATATTTTAAAAAATAGTAAGAAAATATAGACTTTTCCAGTTAGCTCTAGTGCCTGCCAGCTTGGTTCCTGCCTTGTTTTGTTTCCACATGTTTATGTTTTGGGCTCAGGTATTTGGGCAACTCTTTTCACAGGAAATGATCCTGTCTAATTTCCTTTTTGAGCAACTAAATATGCCCAAATGCCCCATTAGTTTTAATTATCTGTACTTAGAAAGTCACCTTTATTAAAATAGTGCCTGCGTTATTTTACCACTCTCAACAGACTCTCTTTGACTCTCTAAATTTCAGTGAGAGATAGAAAGCGCGAGACAATGAGAGGGCTCGGAGAGAGACACCGCAGCAATCACTCCACTGTTGTTCACAGACCTTTCCCTAGTGCCAAAGGGTAAAGTCATGGGCTAAAGTAGCCTGCTGAAGTTCGTCATCTGGTGGTGCTGTTCATTGTCTTTTCCTTTTTTTTTTTAAAGGATTTAATTTTTAAAAAAAAATTTTCCCCCTCTCAAATTAATTAACTAGTGATTTATATGACTACATTTTACTAGGAGTGTACATAAACACCATTCCCACCACCAAAAGACTGTGACCCATCCCTCCCACCCACTCCCACCCCCCACTGGCCCAGGAAGCTGCATGTCTACCCCTCACCACAGGGTTTTTACTTTGGTGCCCTACTTACAATTTGGTCAGGTCCTGCTTTTAGTTTTTAGGATTTAATTTTTTAAATATTTATTCCCTTTTTGTTGCCCTTGTTGTTTTATCATTTTTATTGTTGTTGCTGCCATTGTTGTTGGATAAGACAGAGAGAAATCAAGAAAGGAGGGGAAGACAGAGAGAGAGAGAGAAAGACAGACACCTTCAGACCTGTTTCACCACTTGTGAAGCGACCCCCTGCAGGTGGGGAGCCAGGGGCTTGAACCAGGATCCCTACACCGATCTTTGCGTTTAACCCACTGCACTATCGCCCAACTCCCTTTGTTTTCTTTTTTTGTAATTTCAATTAGACTCAAATCAAAGTTTGATGCATCTTTGCCTTGTAACTTTTTTTTGGTATTTTTTTATTAATCTAATAATGATTGACAAGATTGTAGAATAAAAGGGATACAACTCCATATAATTCCCACCAAAAGAGTTCTATATCCCATTCCCTCCATTGGAAACTTTCCTATTCTTTATCCCTCTGGGAACATGGACCCAGGATCATTATGAGGTGCAGAATGTGAAAGGTCTGGCTTTTGTAATTGCTTTTCTGCTGGGCATGCGCATTGGCCGGTCAATCCATACCCCCAGCTTGTTTCTATCCCTAGTGGGGCAGGGCTCCTGGGAGGTGGGGTTCCAGGGCACATTTGGTGAGGCGATCTGTACAGGGAAGTCAGAATGATGTCACAGTAGCATCTGCAACTTGGTGGCTGAGAAGCATTAAGGTATAAAGCAGGGAGTCGGGCTCTAGCGCAGCGGGTTAAGCGCAGGTGGCGCAAAGCACAAGGACCGGCATAAGGATCCCGGTTGGAACCCGGCTCCCCACCTGCAGGGGAGTCGCTTCACAGGCGGTGAAGCAGGTCTGCAGGTGTCTGTCTTTCTCTCCTCCTCTCTGTCTTCCCCTCCTCTCTCCATTTCTCTCTGTCCTATCCAACAAGGACAACAACAATAATAACTACAACAGTAAAACAATAAGGGCAACAAAAGGGAATAAATAAATAAAATAAATATAAAAAAATAAATAAAAGAAAACCATTAAAAAAAAAAGGTATAAAGCAGAACAAATTGTTTACTAATCAGGAACCTAAAGGTAAGAATATAGCAGATGAGATTTGGGGTCTCCATTCTGGAAACAGCTTGCAGGTCTATTTTAGGTATATTCCAAGGGGCCCATGACTTTTCTAATTTAGCCTGACTGCTAACATGCAGGTGGGCTAAAGGTATTTTCTAGGGAAACGGTGTCAGAGTTAGAAGAAGGACTAGATTTGTAGTTACTGATAAGGATCCCAGCCAACTTCCTATAACTCTTCCTATGCTGGGGGAGGACCACATTCTACTTGAAAGTTTCCTCCATCTCTTTTGTTCAAAGGCAAACACTGTTCTTCTTTTTCTTCTTCAAATCTTCATAGCATTTCCCCAATATCTCCAATTCTAATCTCTCCTTTTAAATTTACTTTATTTTTCAAATATTTAATAGGACAGACAGAAATTGAGAAGGGGCTGAGATAGAGAGGTTGAGAGAAGGGAGACAGCTGCAGCACTGCTCCACTGTTCATGACGCTTGCCTCTGCATGGGGGGGTCCATGGGCTTGAACCTATGTCCTCATGCATGATAACTGCTGTGCTCAACCAAGCGCATCACTGCCTGGCCCCTCTATCTCTTCTTAGAGTCATTTGAGTACTTCCGCTGTTTGCCTAAGTAGAATGTAAGCTCACTGAGAGTTTAATGTAGGCATCTCTGAGTCATATATTAATATTGGGATTTTTTGTGTGTGTAGAATTGGAGCCTCATGCATGTAGAATTTTGCTACTTTCAGATTTCAGGATGACTTTTCTTATACAGATAGTGAGAGACCGAGAGAGATGGGGAGAGACACTACAATGCCTAAACTTTCCCTAGTGTCATTATGGTCCTCTTTTGTGATGCCAGGACTTGAACCTGAGCCATGTCATGGCAGTACATACACCCTACTTGGTGAGTTATCTCCTGGGCCATTGGAGGTAGAGTTTTATATATGTCAATTCTCAGTAGACAGTAATCATCATAATTGATGATTCAACAGTAATTTATTTCTCTCTAATCATTCCTGTATTTCTCCCCATGTACTTTCAATTGTGTGATACTACAGTTTAATTCTGGTTTTGTGGCTTATTTTCATTGTTCAAATTTAATAGTCATTAAAGCATGTTGGTAAATTCTTAGCATTCTTAGTGTATGTTATTCAAGAAAGCAAAAAATTATGCAATCCAGATCCCAAAACTCCCTTTCTATCCTCCCTCACATCTCTCTAAAATACAAAACGTGGAGAGAATTTTTCATCTTGTTAGAAAATGGTGAGAAGGGATGAAGGCAAACAAACTACCATGTAGAGCTCTTTCAGAAATATAGCCAGCATGGCTTATAACATGTAGTACTAGAACAATCTTCTGCTGCATTACAGCAATCAAAAACCACATGAAAGTATGACCATATGCCCATGCATATGTGTAGATACTGAAGAGCATCACTATGAAATGACTCATTTCTATAGGACTTGACAAAGGCCATAGGTCAGATCCTTCCCCCCTAAACCATAACTTCAGGTTTTAAAGGTGTTTTAAGGAGTATTTGTTTATGAGGCAGGTGTGAGTTCTGACCCCTGTTATGAGAGTTAATTCAGTTAGGCTCATTTCAATGTCGAAAAGGAAAAGGCACTTTAGTAGCACCTGTGTGTGCATACAAATGCCTTTATGTTTGTGCAGTGGAACGATCCAATTAATCGTTGATTCTGACCATATTCTGTGTGATGGGCATATTTAGTCTCTTCAGAGTGTTCTTCTGTCTACAGGCTGTCTCTGTAAGCTAAAGTAGAGGACCAGCTGAAAGTGACCACTATAGGTCAAGCCCTGTTTCCCTTTTTGAGCATAAAAATATGCCTAATTTCGGTCCTCTTTTGTATTGAATTCCTCTGAAATGGCAGATCCTGTGAGAAATATTTGAAGATGAGTCATTTATTTGAAAGATGAAATCAGAAGCATTTGGGTTGAGAGTAAAGCTAAGGAAATTAAAGTGATCCAGCCAGTTACCAGTGTGGGCAGCCACCAACAACTGATTAAGAACTCCAGGAGAGAGTACAGAATGTGACTCAGGCATATCCCAGGCAAGGGATGAGAAAGCTTGGATATTTCTCTACTATACCCAGATGCCTCTGTTGAAAACTGCTTGCAGGTACTTTAACTCATGTGTTGTGATGCTTTTAGTAACCAGGCTTGACCAGTAAAGTACAGAAGAGATAGAAGCAACCAAACCGGGAAGAATACAGGTATGTTAAGGATAGAAAAGGCTCACAGGGACCCAGAAATTGCTGAACAGACAGGTCTTGGGAAGAATAGCACTCTGGGCTGCCCCAGGACCATGGTTCAGTTTCAGGAATGTCCTGTTTTTCCTCCTGCCCAGTTGGCTGCCTCTGGCACTCTGTGTTTCTCTGCCAAGTTTGCCTCTGGTCTAGTCGTATTTGACCTTTCTGTTGGCTGGGACTTTTCTTTTTCTTCCTATGTATCTTACTTTAGATTCCCAAGAGTAAAGACCTAACGAACACAGTCCATCTTTTTCAAGAAAGAATACATATTAAAAATGCTGGGCCAGCTGATGTGTCAGCACCCCCCAACCAGAGTTCATTAATGACATGGTCAAGGTGAAAAGTTGTATGAGTCAGGTGAATAGAAGACGAATAACGAAGCACAGTTCTCTCCCCCCCCCCATCTCCACTTGTGTTATCACATCTGGGCAGTGGTGGTTTTTTTTTTTTGTGATTTAATATTAATTTATAAAATTATAGGTAATAGGGGTATAATTCCATAACATTCCCACCACCAGTGTTCTGTATCCTCATCTTCTCCATAGGAAACTGTAGTAGTTATCCCATGCTCACAGATATAGGTTGACTTTATATCTATAACTATCTATCTATATGTATCTTTTGCTGGGCAGTGATTCCTTGCTGATATGTGGGACTTTTGCCATGAGGAATTCCTTGACATTTTATGGATATGCAGGCTAAATAACCAGAAAGAAAACTAAGTTACTTTTAGATCCCATGTAATATATTAATTTTTTTCTCATTAATAAACCCCTCTTGAGGGAAAATGCTGCTAACGAAATCCTAGAAACTATCTTAATTCTTGAAAGTCATGGAGATATATTTTTCCTGGGACTTCACCAAGTCCAAGAATGGAAACTGGAGTCTGAAAGTAGCCATGGAATTTTATACAACTTGTAAGCAAAGATGAAGTGATTAGGTGATATGATTTCAGACTTTTCTTTGAGATTTGGGTTGACACATTTGGACAGTTAAGTGAAAAGTCATTCTCCCCCTGCTGTGAACACAAGGACACTCACACTTTTGTATTTATCTCCTATATTTTTGTTAGTACTGTTCTTATGTTGCTCTTTGCTTTCTTTGCCCAAAACATCTCTTTTATAACAGAAGTCCAGTAATTAGGCTGTCAGTTGTATATTTAATGGAATTCACTTTTCACTGTTCATCTCTTTACTGAAGTATCTGTTTTCCTGAGTTTACTATGACTCGTCTCTTAATTGACTAGGTACCGTCTTCCAGCATCTGTTTGGTTTATATCATCCCAAGAAGGGTTCATGGTGAATTTCCTGAGCTACTTCTTCTGCTTCTCCTTCTTCTCCGCCTCCTCCTCCTCTTCCTCCTCCTTCTCCTTCTCTTTCTGCTCTTTCTCCTTCTCCTTCTCCTTCTCCTTCTCCTTCTCCTTCTCCTTCTCCTTCTCTTTCTCCTTCTCCTTCTCCTTCTCTTCCTCCTTCTCCTTTTTTGCCTCCAGGATTATCACTGGGGCTTGGTGCCTGCACTACAAATCCACTGTTCTTGGAGGCCATTTTTCCCATTTTGTTGTCCTTGTTGTTGTTATTATTGTTATTTTTGCCATTGCTGTTGTTGATATTGGATAGAACAGAGAGAAATTGAGAGAAGAGGGGGAGAGAAAGATAGACACCTACAAACCTGCTTCATTGCCCATGAAGCACCCCCCCTGCAGGTGGGGAGCCAGGGGTTCGAACTGGGATCCTTATGCTTCCTTGGGCTTCGCACCATGTGCAATTAACCCGATGCACTACCACCCACCCCCTCTGGGCTTCTTTTTTAATGGCTGTAGTGTCTATTGCATTTATGAACATTTTGGCTGGGTGTAACATTCAGCTTGGGAAACCCACATTCTCTCCCTCCAAATTTCCAGTTAATTTGTCTTTCATTTGTTTCATAGTCTTCTGTACATCCGGTTGCTGTTGAGAAGTCCAAAGCTACCATGAGTTTTTCTGTTTCAGTGACAGACTTTTTCCCTATCTAGATATATGGAGAATGATCTCCTTTGAAGTGCAAAAGCTTGGGCTGGGTTTTGCAGTTAGCACTCTGTATCAAATTTCATCAAAGCATTTTATCTGTACTCTTTAAATCTGCAAGTTCAAATTTATCTTCATTTCAGAAAATGTGTTTTCTTGGGTTCTCTAGAACATCCTTTTAAAAATTCCTTGATTTTGCACATCCATTGGTATTCACTTGTAGTTTTAAGCTCTTTTTTTATATTTATTTATTCCCTTTTGTTGCCCTTGTTGTTTTATTGTTGTAGTTATCATTGTTGTTATTGCTGTCCTTGTTGGATAAAACAGAGAGAAATCAAGAGAGGAGGAGAAGACAGAGAGGGGGAGAGAAAGATCGACACCTGCAGACCTGCTTCACCGCCTTTGAAGCCACTCCCCTGCAGATGGGGAGCCGGGGGCTTGAACAGAGATTCTTATGCCAGTCCTTGCACTTTGCACCACCTGCGCTTAACCTGCTGCACTACCGCCCTGTTGTTAAAATTCCGGAACTCTTGCCGAGCGGGTTAGCTTCACGGGCGGTAACAGAGACGCGGAGACAATGGCTGGGCAGGGAAGCTGTATTTCTTTATTCAGGAACAACGATTCATAAACTAAGACAAACTAATCACCAAACAGAACTCTGCTGTCTCTTTGCGGCGGCGCAAGCACTCTCTTTTTCTCTGGAACTCAGGAACTCTCCCTCTCTTCCTCTTGAACTCAGGAACCCTGGAACTCTGCAACCCTTCAACCCTGGAACTCTGGCGGGTTCCTAGGGGCGGGGCCAAGCGGCCACAAAATTAACAGGACTGATGCAATTCTCTTGGCGGGGGAGAACTACCCAATGTAAAGCATACAACACCGCCTGACTCCCCAGTTTTAAGCTCTTTATTCTGCGTTCATTTGAAACGATCTCTGACTTTTTTCTGTGGTAGGTATCAATATTTTATCAGCATCTCTTCTGCCCTTTGATGTTTCATTTATAACTATTGATATTACCAAGGCCTTCCAATCCTCACTTGTCATTTCTGTACTCTTTCTGCTTATCTCTTTCTCTTGTCCTCATCTCATCTCTGAGCTCTTTTTTTTCCCCATGCATGAATTCAATGCTCTGCATGTGATCATTCTGCTTCACTGTGGCCAACACACAGAAACTAGAAGGATCCCATGGAAAGAACATCATGTCCCTGTGTCTTCCCACCTCATTCACAGTTACTGCAACATCCTTATAGTCAGCTTGGATCTTAATTCCTTTGCCTTTCTGACTCTTTTCCTTTTACCAGTGTTGATTGTTTCCTTAGTGCCTTCAACACACCAGATAAGCTCTTACTTTAAGGCATTTGCTCTTGGGATTCACTCTGCTGGGGGTTCTCTTTCCTCAGATGTTATTCTTCTACCCCTTCTGGTTTCTTCAAGTGGCAATGTCTCAGAGACTTTCCTTGGGGACTCACTTAATGCCAAAGTTCCTACCCCTCTCCAGCACCTTGTTTTCCAGTCTTGCTTTTTCTTCATAACCTTTGACACCTTTTAGAATATGTGTGTACATGCGCATATAGATGTGATTTATATATTTGAATATGTGTACGACATTTACTTATGTCTTTCATTATATAAACTCTCCCCCTTAACTAGAATGAAGCTCCATCACAGCAAACATGTCTATTTTCTTTGCTGTCATACCCCAGCAAATAGGATAGCTCCAGAGACCAAGTTACCACTCAATTACTATTTTCCAAGTGAATGAATGGACTGAGAATAATGACTGTATCTTCCTGCGAAATTTCATTAGCATCAAAGTCCACTCTTTCTTGGTCTCTGGCACCTAACTGCCTTTTGTCACTTGGTAACAACAAAGGTTATGCATCGCACTGTCAGAAGATAGTGAATTGTTGGAGGTGCTGTAAGTTAGTCTCTAGATTTTTACTATCAGACAACTCCAGACAGCTGAAAGCAGGTTTGGAAGCTTGAAATCTACAGTTGTCAAGCTTATTTTATTTCAAGTTGAGCTGATGTGAGATACTAGATAACCCTTGGGGCCAATGAAAAAAAAAAAAACTCAGCAGAGTAAAATTGTCCATATGGAAAATAGAACCAGTGTTTTAATAAAGAGCCTGTATACTGAACAGCATGGAGGATGAAGGGAAAGAGAATCTAAACTGGATGTTAGAAAGCAAAACATATTCTAGGGAGAAATTTGCTGGTTTTGGTCACTACCTATATATTTAGAGGAGAGGATATGAGTACAGATAACTAAAAGATGATAATATCACAAATGAGGTACTTTTTAATAACATAAAGAGGATTTCAGTTTTATAACCTCTGAGTTGATAGCATTAATCTATGAGTAAATGTCTTACAGAAGAAATGAAAATTAAATCTCATGGAGATGTGTTCAGTTTGATATATATATATATATATATATATATATATACAAAAGAGCTATAGAGCCATACAGAATGAGAAAGAGAGGAAAAGAGAAAGAGAGAAAGAAGAATAGCATCACTGAAGGCAAAAGAGAGATTTTTAATAAAATGGGGTTAACTGGTGTGGAAGTAGATGACAGAATAAAGGCAAGAGCCCCACTCTACTAGGGAAATAGAGAGACAGGCTGGGAGTATGGATCGTCCTGTCAATGCCCATGTTCAGTGGGGAAGCAATTACAGAAGCCAGACCTTCCACCATCTGCATCCCATAATGACCTTGTGTCCATACTCCCAGAGGGTTAAAGAATAGGAAAGCTATCAGGGGAGGGGATGGGATATGGAGACCTGGTGGTGGGAATTGTGTGGAGTTGTACCCCTCTTATCCTATGGTTTTGGTAATGCCGCCTTTTTTAATAAATAAAAAAAATATTTTTAAAAAATAGCTTGCTTGGGTAGTGTGCTGCTTTGCCATGTGTGCGACACAGGTTTGAGCCCAGCCCCCAAGGCACTGAAGAATGTTTTAGTGCTGTGGTCTTTTTAATCCTCTCTTTGTCTCAATCAAAAAATAAATAAACACCTTGTGGTTGTCCGTGGTGGTACTGCTTGGTGCAGATACCCACTGCATACAGACCATCTCTTCGCTGTGTTCTCACTCAGCATATCCTGTAGGGTCCACTGAAAGAGCAAAATTTAAGACTCTTTGCTGAAAATTCAGGCAAAAAGTGCAACCTAAAAGTATTGGAGTATATAGCTTTACAGGGCTGGGTTATGGCACACCTGCTAGGGTGCACACATTACAGTGCTCAGGGACCCAGATTCAAGCCCTCAGGTCCCCACTTGTAGGAGAGAAGCTTCACAAGTGGAGAAGCATTGCTCCAGGTTTTTTTTTTTCCTCTCAATATCCCCCATCTTCTCCTTTTCTCACAGTTTTTATGTTTCTATTCAAAATAAATGTTTTTGGTTTGCGCCTCTGGGGTTATTGCTGGGGCTTGGGGCCTGCACCACAAATCCACTGCTTCTGGAGGCCATTTTTCCTTTGTTGTTATTGTTGTTGACCTTATTGACCTTGTTGTGGTTATTATTGTTATTGGATAAGACAGAGAGAAATCAAAGGGAGGGGGAGACAGAGAGGAAGAGAGAAACATAGATACCTGCAGACCTGCTTCACCGCTTGTGAAGTGACGCCCCTACAGGTGGGGAGCTTGAACCAGGATCCTTACGCCGGTCCTTGCGCTTTGCGCCACCTTCACTTAACCTGCTGCGCTACCACCCGGCACCCTAAAATAAAAGATTTTTTTAAAAAGCTTTTAAAAATTCTGCATACTCTTCTTTCACCTGTCATCACGTTTTTACTTGCTATTTAATGTTTTCCTAAATAAAGCAAAAGTTGTAATTATTAACGTGAATTTTTGCCTTGCATGCTTCTTTTGCACAGTGGCTATTTTAATACTATTAGAACATTTAACTCACACAGGGCCAATAAAATTATACATTTTATATTGTATAGATCACAGATATATGTGTATTTAAGTTTTCCCCCAGAAACACATAACTAGTTTGGCTGTTTTTATTTCATGTCTTCATGCATCCATATTCTAGTGACATTCCCCCTGCAGCTTCTGAAAGAGTAAGAAAGTGGGGGGCAAGGTACATGGATGTCCTCTTCTTCTGTCATTGTCAGTGGAAGTCGTTGGCTAACCTATATCAATCAATATCATCAATCAGAAAGGATTGAACAGGGTTCTTTCATTACTGTGTTTGCTAGAATACCAGAGTCTTTTTTTTCTGCACTTGAAGCATTCTGATTTTGGATGAAAAGTGAGCGGTAGGGAGTCGGGCGGTAGCGCAGCAGGTTAAGCGCACATGGCGCAGACCGGAGTAATGATCCTGGTTCAAGCCCCCGGCTCCCCACCTGCAGGGAAGTCACTTCACAAGTGGTGAAGCAGGTCTACAGGTGTCTATCTTTCTTTCTCCCCCTCTCTGTCTTCCCCCTCTTTCCATTTCTCTCTGTCCTATCCAACAATGACGACATCAATAACAACAACAATAATAACTATAACACCAATGAAAAGCAACAAGGGCAGCAAAAGGGAAAATAAAGGAAAAGAAACCTTTTATATAAAAGTAATAATAAAGAAAATTAAAAAAAAAGAAAAGTGAGCCATAGCACCTCTGTTTACTTAGTCATAGATGTGCTGCACTCCTCTTGAGACTTCTAGGACACCCCACACATCACGAGCCCACTGTGTGGAATTCTGCACCCACAAGCATTTCACATGGTCTGTGAAAGGGACTATGGTGAGAGGCTTGGTGGTGGCACACCTGGTTGAGGGCACACCTTACAGTGCCCAAGGACCCAGGTTCAACCCCCTAGTCCTTACCTGCAGGGGGAAAGCTTCATAAGTGGTGAAGCAGTGCTGCAGGTGTCTCTCTGTCTCTCTCCCTTTCTATCTGCCCCTTCCTCTCAATATCTGGTTGTCTCTATTCAATAAATAAGTAAAGATAATTTTTGTTTGAAAAAAGAAACATGGTGATGGCATCTATGTCACCTGCTCACAAGTTCATCGTTTCATTGTACTTCACTTATGACACCCAAGTTCAAAGAGACAATGATCACACATTTCAGTAGGATGCCTTCCAAGCAGGAGGCCAAATGGAGGCCCCTTCTAGCAGGATTCTGGGCAACTGCACAAGTCTACACTGTGAAGTCCGCCCAGTCTCACCACATGCTTATTGGTGAAGCATGCTGTCAGCATTCAAATGAGACCTCTGAAGTCCAGAGAAGGAAAAACAACAAACCCCTGGTTACTCAGTTTGTGGGAGAGCTGGAATTCATATGCTGGCTGAGTTTGAATAGGCTGCCTGTGTGGCCTGTGGTACATAGTGGACTGACCATTGGGCAAAAAGCAAGATGCTAGGTAGGTGTGTGTGTGTGTGTGTGTGTGTGTGTAAGTGTGTGTGTAAGTGTGTGTGTGTGTGTGTGTAAGTGTGTGTGTGTGTGTGTGTGTGTCATTTTTAAGTATGTGCAGAACTTAGACAAAGTCTGCTTTCAGACTTTAGTTTTCATCTTTCACATATCTAAAATTAATGCCCCTTTATTATTATTATTATTTATTTAATAATGAACGACAAGACTGTAACATAAGAAGGGTACAACTCCACACAGTTCCCACCACCAGAACTCCATATCCTATTCTTTATCCCTCTGGGAGTATGGGCCCAGGGTCATTAAGGGGTGCAGAAGGTGGAAGGTCTGGCTTCTGTAACTGCTTCCCCGATGAACACGGACGTTGGCAGATCGATCCATACTCCCAGCCTGTTCCTATCTTTCCTTAGTGGGGCACAGCTTTGCAGAGGTGGGGTTCCAGGCTATGTTGGTGAGGATGTCTGCTCAGAGTCTTTTTTTTTTTTAATTCAGGTCATTTTGCTTTACAAGCCAGGCTTTCAGGATCTGTTCTCCCTTTGTACACATATCTGGAGTGTTGGATTACAGTGACACCCATCTTGTGAAAGCCATTGCTTGCTTTATTTGATTAAAATGTGTAAGGAGAATGAGTGAGAAGTTGTTTGCCAGGAGTGTGCCAGGAAAAACTCTATGCGAGGAACAAATATAGACTTCACAAATCATAAAGATTCTCTGACAGCCCCCTCCCCAGTTCTTTTAAGTCGTGATGTGAACCATAGGAACACCATGTCTTGAGGGTGATTAGAAAGGGTAGATGCTTGAATTGCATTTTACAAGAGTTGACCTGCAGCGCCCTACCTGCAGGGGGATTGTTTCACAGGTATTGAGGCAGGTCTGCAGGTGCCTATCTCGCCCCCCTCTGTATCTTCTCCTACTCTCTCAATTTCTCTCTGTCCTGTCCAATAAAAAAATGGAGAACAATGGCCTCCAGGAGCCATGAGTGCATAGTGCTGGCACTGAGCCCCAGTGATAACCCTGGGGGCAAAAAACAAAAAGAGGGCACCATGTGGTAGCATACACAAGAACCCAGGTTCAAGCCGCTGGTCTCCACCTGCAGTAGGGAAGCTTCATGAGAGCTGAAGCAGGGCTGCAGGTGTCTCTCTCCCTTTCAGTTCCCCTCCCTCAATTTCTGTCTCTATCCAATAATAAATAAATAAATACATACATAAATAAAATGTAATAAAAAGAAAAGAAATTTGACTGGTAGGTGGCTTAGTAGAGCAATGCCTTACATGGAAATGACCCTAGGTTTGATTCCTGGCACTGGATATAAATAATAGTAGTAACTAAATACATTTATAAATGTATATATAGCACATACATTCACCAACACACTTAATTTGGATAAAGGAGGAATATTATCTATGATGGACTCTGAAGCTTTGAAGTGCAGCCCAAATTTTTTGAACTGATGGAACACATGTACCCTGTGTACTTGACTTTGCCCCAGCATCTTCTCAGTCTCACTGAGAATATTAGTGTGTGTGTGTGTGTGTGTGTGTGTGTGTGTGCATTGCTTCTCCACTGCACAATAATTGCAACTACAGAGCAGTGAGTGCTTCATTTCTTCTTGTTTAGCTCTGCCAACCCTGTGACCTGCAGAGATGTCCCACAAATGTCTGTAGCGTGGTCAATATAAACATTAAACACCATTTTTAACAGCTGAGTAGTATTCTATCATGTAAATATACCACAGGGTGTTTGTTTGTTTGTTTTTGATCCACTCTTCTGTTATTGGACATCTAGGTTGCTTCCAACTTTTGGCATCATCATGGATGGAACTTGAAAACATCATGTTAAGTTAGATAAGCCAAAAAAAGGGGGGGGCAAGGACTAATACCAAATGATCTTATAATTGGTACTTAACAAATAGGGACAGGGAGAGAGAGCACAATGTAAAACATGGATGGACTGGGCACCAAAGAAAAGGACTCAAGGGAGTGAGGGGGAAGAAGGAGCAGAAGAGAACTTTGGGGTCCTGGTTCATAATAAAATTATATTCATTGTCAATGACCACACAGTAAAGCACTAACTCCTCAGTATAAAAAGAAACATTGACTAGAAACCTAATAAGCTCATTCTTAAGGTTTCTGTAGCTGAATTTTGATACAAAGGATCTGGAGTGCTCTTTTGAGCAGTGAGGGCTATTGGGGGTGTCTGATGTCTGGAAACCTGGGCTCTTAGGACCTTGAAGAGTTCAGAAGCTCCTGCCCTGCAGGTGCACAGGAGAAGGCAATCTGTACCTCTGTGAACGAGAGCAAGAAAGAGATCAGTGAGGAAGTCGACCTCACCAGGTTGCTTGTTTTCTGCTGGTAACATTTTTTTCCTAATTGGCAGGACTTCTGCTGAAATGATGTACTCTTGAGTCTTTGCCAAGAGTGGCTGTATGCTAACAGAGCTTTTCTCTCTAACAAAATGGTTTCTCTCCTTTGGTCATCTGTGAACAACCTTTGCTTCATTGTTTTGAGTGAACAAGAAGGCAGCAGTGAATCACTTGGGGAAGATAAAATAAAATAATAAAAACAGGGATTGATGAACCAAAGTAAAAAAACTCTGGAATGTTCAGGTCCTGGAACATGATGGCAGAGGAGGACCTAGTGGGGGATGAATTGTTCTGTGGAAAACTGAAAAATGTTACACATATGCAAATTATTATGTTTTACTGTCAACTGTAAACCATTAATCTCCCAAGAAAGAAATTTTTTAAAAACAGGCATTCAGATCTTTATTATAAAGTTTTAACAGGGTGGAAGGAGATTGAGATAAATTCTTTGGAAACCATCTTTTTAAAAATTTTTTTTTAATTTTATTTTCCCTTTTGTTGCCCTTGTTGTTTTTCATTGTTGTAGTTATTATTGTTGTTGTTGTTGATGATGTTGTCGTTGTTAGATAGGACAGAGAGAAATGGAAAGATGAGGGGAAGACAGAAGGGGGAGAGAAACACAGATACCTGCAGACATGCTTCACCACCTGTGAGTCGACTCCGCTGCAGGTGGGAAGCCAGGGGCTCAAACCCAGATCCTTTCTCAGGTCCTTGTGCTTTGCGCCACGTGCACTTAAGCCACTGCACTACAGCCCGACTCCCTTTGGAAACCATCTTATCTAAGAAGAAGAAGTCCTGCTATATTATGAATTTTCTATGTTTTTTCTATGTCTTTTGCTGCATTTTGTGTCGTTTTAACTGTAAAGTAGAAAACATCCCAGCTTTGCCAACAAGGCTCTTAGCTCTGACCCTGAGGCAAGGAGACAAAAACAATTTGGTTTCCTCTCTCCACATTCCCAGAATAGCCTTGGTAGTACCCACTGTGGTTATCTTAAGGTGCAGAGCAGACACTTTCATCCTAAAGTAGCAGTGTCCATTGTTGTTGGTGGTGGTGGGAGGGGGGATTTTAGCCGTCTGAGTGTTATTTAGCAACCAAATGCTGTGACTCATTCACTTTAACTGTGGAACAGGAAAATTCTTTCCATGGAAAACACGGGGGGGGGGGGGGGGGGCGGGGATCTCTCTGAATCACTCTGTAGTATTTTCCTTTAGAAAAAGCTTCTCTGAAAATGAATAGGCACCAGCTGTTACTCTGCTGGCTTGGTCTCCAAAGCTGTCAGAAAGCCTTTCTAGAACAGTCTTCTGTACAGTTTAACCATTGAGATGCACAGGTACATTGGGAACTGCTATAAGGGGCCAGTTTGGCTGAGACACTTAAACCTCAGGGTTAAAAAATCATCATCCCAAGTAAAAGAGAAATTGAACTAATTGCATTTATAGTGTCTGGAGGACTTATGTATGATTTAGATTGGACTAGAAACCATTGGGGTTTTACTGTCATATTTCCATGGAGCATTCAGGGAAAGGGAGAGAAGGGGAGGGGGGAGTAGATGGAGGATTGAAGTGTTCTCTTTGAGCTGAATAACATGAAAGCCTTGGAGAGACAAGAGACTGGCCTTAGATATGCACTAATCTATTTATGCAGAAAAAAAATCTAATAAATGCACCTGCTAGGCTCCCAGCCTCAAACTCATATTAGCTTTCTGAGGTTACTTTTGCCTGTCAGCATCTCCTTAAGGGCTGTGCAGATACTTAACAGGGAGGAGAGCTCTGCAGTTTTAGCCTTGGAGATTCAGGAATGTGAAAGGATTGTACCCTCCAAACTCTCAAGCCACGCCCATCCCTCTGCAGTTGCAGTCCTGAGGTTCTCAGGCTTGGCTCCTGTTTATGAATGGAGGGTGGAGAAGGGGCTTAAGGGATCTTCAGTGCTTGGACAGCTGGCTGCTGACCTAGGAAAAACTTGACCCTTTGGGCAGCCTCGGGGGCAGGGAGCAGAGTGGGCGAAGTATGTGTCACAGAAAAGGCGACCCAGGGGTTGGAAAAGACTTAGCCCTTACTGAGCTTAGCTGAGCTGCTGAAGCTATTAATAGGCAAACCCTGAGTCACAGATGCAGGAATGTCACAGCTGCTTGAGTTCTGCTACTGTTCCCCATTTGAAGAGTCATGCTGATCCCACCTTGCTTGGTTTCTTTAAGTCAAAGTTGAGACAGGTTGGTCTGCCCCGCTCCTTCCCGCTCCCCTGGCTCTCTTAGCCCCAACACGTTACAATATTTGCAGTAAATACAGTCTAATACTGGCTGTGCATTCTGGTTCTAAAAGATGTGCTGGCCATCTGCTGAGCTCCAGAGTGCTGCTACGGCTGTCTTTTTGTTCTTGCTTGCCACATTTCTCCCACATGGTGGATGTATATGACATACAGTCGGGAACCAACTCCCCCTCCCCACCCGACTCAGAAGGCTAGGGCATGTGTGGGATTGTGTGGGCTTTGGGAGCTCCCAAAATTTCTCCTGCCCAGAGCACAACCCTATGACCCTATGGGTCAGAAATTCAAAGTCCAACATCCCCACTCTCAGCCATAGTCAGCTGCAGACTGGCAAGGGGGGAGTATTCTGGGGTGCCTGTAGACTAGTGCTCACTTTGGCGTTATTCTCAATGTACAGGCCAGCTGCTAGTGTAGAAAACTCTCCAGAGGCAGAGAGAGAGGGTGGAAGTCAGAATCCTACCCACCTGGATAAGTCAGCTCCCCACCCCTCACTCCTCCACCCCCCCCTTCCCACCCCTTTGATCTTGAACTTGATCCTGGATAAGGAATTGGATCCTAGAGGATCCTCTTCCCAGATTCACTCACTCTCATTGTCCCAGTCCCCCATTCACAGGCTTCTTCTTCTCCCCTTCTTCCCCCACCCCCAGCCCCAGTTCAGGTAAACTATAGTGGGGAGCAACTAGACAAACCAAAGGCCATTGAGGGTTTTTTTTTTTTTTTCATCATAATTGAAACCCCAGGTCCTTAGAACTTGAAAGATATGAACTTGAAACAGTGATGGACGGCATGCTTTTTCTACTAAAGCTGATTTTATTTAGTCTGAAAGAATCTGTAATAAGAATTGAGAGCCTCCTCCGTAATAGGAAACTAATAAGCTAACAATTGACTAGTTGTGCTTATTCAAACAGTCCCTGGCTCTTCCTCACCTCCCTCCCTCCCCCAGCCCCCTTTTCCTGGCAATCATTTATCAGATATTGGGAAGGGGTTGGGGGCAGGGCTCCAGCATTTTGTCACCCCTTTTTTTCCCCCAGCCTGGAGTAAGGAATGCAAGGTGGTGTCAGTGACCAGAGATTAGGACAGCGGAATTTTGCATTTGTTACAACAGCAGCAGCTGTAGTGAGTTGAGTTGGTTGTGTCCCTGGGGCAGAGTCCCCAAGCAGGGCGCGGTCGGTAGCTGGCGGTGGCTGTGGCAGTGGTGGTGGTGGCAGCGGCGATCTGCTGGGGCGGGCACCGGAGTTTGGCCCTCAGTGCCGGGGGCGGGATTTTAGAAAGAAGCTTCGGGCTTGGCAAGTGGCTGCTGGGGGACTGTACCTTCTGCAGCCTCAGATCTGTCTTCCCTGGCGCTGCCACTTCTAGACTTTCTTCCTCTCTGCTTCCTTGCTGCTCACCGAGGACCCGGTTGCCATGGTGAAAGAGAAAGGTAATAATAAATATCTATGGATCCCCGAGCATGGTTGCAGAAGTTAGAATGGTGCTGTGGGGCTTGACTGCCTAACGTGGGGTGATCCATGGAAAGGCGGGCAGACATGTTCTTAGGGAGAGCATCTCTGTATTGTGAAATCTGGGTTTCCATGAACAGATTTCATTAAGAGCATTTGAGCCACTGTGTCTGAAGCACATCCTTTTTTCTGTAGTGTTTGCACAGCTGAGCTGGTGTGTGTGTGTGTGTGTGTGTGTGTGTGTGTGTGTGTGTGTGTCTTGATTATCATTATATGGGCTTGTGTTTGAGATTTGCCTTTCTGCCCCCATCCTTAGTCTGTTGATACCTTTTCTTCCCTCCTTGTCCAATTCTGTAAGATCAAGCCCAGGGGTTGTGCTGTGCCCAGACCTGCCCAAACCTTGCTAAAACTGATTGAAAGGAGTAACAAGCAGTTTAAAAGGTTTCAAAGGTGCTGCTTTAATCACCTGTCATTTCTGCAGTGTCTCTAATCAGTTTCACAGACACCTTCAGGGATGTCTCACCTGTCAATCCCTTCTAGCGGCTGACCAATCACATCTTAAGGAGATACAAGAAAAGGGAGAGGAGGGCGGGTGTGGTCTGCACAGGTGTGTTTTCTTTATGCTTTGGGCGTGGCCCTGGAGGGTAAATCAAATCTGTCAGAATTAAATTAGACCTTAAATTACTCATTTTTTCCCCTGGGAAATATAAAAAAATTAAAGCTCAGCAATCCTTTATTTTAATTTTCCAAGTAACATAGAAATAGATCTTATATTACGAAGGAGAGATGCTGCAGGAGACTAGAGTAAGTGAGAGGCCCTCAGCCCTTCTCTGTCCCTCAGCCCTTCTCTGTCCCCTCAATTCCCCATTCTCTCTAAAAGTAAAACTGTTAAGACCATGTATCTTTATAGACAGGAATAAGAGAGACGGGAGTATCAAAATTAGATCAGTCTCTGATTGCTTTTCTGTAACTTTTTTTTTCTTTTAATAATATATCTTGGGGTCTTTTATCAAGTGGTTTTCTAATGTCAACATCCATTCTTGAATCTGGCTTTTTGGGAAGCTCAGCTAGGGCCTGTCACATCTTCTTCCTGGAGAGACATACTTTCCTCCCAAAGCATGAATGTTAACTCTTTGGGGGTGTCTCAAACCTTTTTAATGAGATCTCTGTATCAACTTTCTCTTAAAGCCCTTTCAGGAAATAAATCCATGGCGAGCATGCTGAACTCAACTGTTCCTTGCTACTGGAAACTGTTGAGTTTTATTATGCTAACGGATGGATGGAGAACTTAATCTTGACGGTTAACAGAGCTAAGGCCGTACCTGAGGACAAAGAGAAAAATGGTTTTGCTCCAGCCATTCAATTCTTGTGTAGTCTTATCAATCCCGTGTTTCAGCCTTGATCTTTCACTAAGTGGTTAACTGTAAAATTATTTGGTGCAGATAAAGGTGCTTCTCTAGTAACAGTTGCTCTCTTTGAGGGAGCTTCCAGGAATCTTCAGAGTAACACACAAGGTACTGACATGTAATATATATATATGTCTTACATGTCTTACCATACATATATATGGTAAGAGGGATACAGTGCCACACAATTCCCACCACCAGAGTTCTGTATCCCATCCCCTCCATTGGAAGCTTTCCTATTCTTTATCCCTCTGAGAGCATGGACCAGGATCATTAAGAGGTACAGGAGGTAGGAGATTTGGCTTCTATAATGGCTTCTCTGCTGGACATGGACATTGACAGGTCGATCCATACTCCCAGCCTGTCTCTCTCTTTCCCTAGTGGGGCAGGCCTCTGGAGAGGTGGGGCTCCAGGACACATTGGTGAGTTTGTCTGCCCAGGGAAGTCAGGTTGGCGTTACATTAACAACTTGGTGGTTGAAATGCACTGATATATAAAGCAGAACAAATTGTTGACTAATCATGAACCTAAAGGCAAGAATATAACAGATGGGGCGGGGGGCTGGGCAGTAGTGCAGTGGATTAAACACACATGGCGCAAAGCACAAAGACCAAGCGTAAGGATCCCTATTCAAGCCCTTGGCTCCCCACCTGCAGGGGGGTCGCCTCACAAGCAGTGCAGAAGGTCTGCAGGTGTCTGTCTTTCTTGCCCCCTCTCTGTCTTCTCGTCCTCTCTCGATTTCTCTCTGTTCTATGCAACAACAATGACAACAATAACAACAATAATAACAACAACAATGATAAACAACAAAGGGCAACAAAAGAGAAAAACAAATGGCCTCCAGGAGCAGTGGATTCGTGGTGCAGGCACCGAGCCCCAGCAATAACCCTGGAGACAAAAAAAAAAAAAAAAGAATATAGGGTCTCCATTTTGGAAAAAGCTAGTAGTTCTATTTTAGATATATTTCAAGGGGCCCATGACTTTATTAATTTTTACCTGAGTCTGACAGCTAACATGCAGGCGGACCAAACGTATTGTCTGGGGAAATGGTGTCAGAGTGGGATAGGACTAGAAAGCTGAATCAGGGCAGAGAGTGGCTCCTAAATATGGGAAAAGTATATTAATATGGTTAACTGTGAACCCCATCAATTTGATCTGGGGCCCATATTCATCACTGGAGCCTGTGTAACCTCTGTGTAATCTCCCTGTAGCTCTGAGCTTGTTTAGATCTTTTAAAGCTCCAGTCCAACTAGGGCAACCTGGACCTGCTCTCTCTTGCTAATGGATGTGAGCCTGTTTCCTCAATATGAGTAATCTATGAGTGATGGGAATTCAGACACCAAAACCACTTCTTGATTCTCTTCCCCTGGGGCCCATGGCAGCCCCGGGCTTGTTCTTTGTGGTATATACTTTGTGGATCCATAGCCCCAAATAGAAAGCCTTGCTCCCCGTCACTGCAGAGTTCCCAAAGCTCAGATTGCCTGGGTCCATATTTGCTTAACAAATCAGTAGCCACTTTCTAACTGGAACACTTTGCACGGGCCACTGAAAGGTCACATACTAGCATTATCTCAGCCCTTTGGCACTGATGAAAGGCTGTTTCTTTTACATTGTGAAGCCCCTGTCAGTGCACACTGCTGCCTCCCCCTCTTTCTGCTCACTCAGCCGCCAGCAGAGGAAAGCAGGAATCTGGAGACACGGGAGTAGCGGTGGGGAGAACACAGGCACACAAGACACAGGCAGCTCCCATAGACAGAGAGGATTTGCCTTAGTTTCCCTACAGTGAGGAGAGCACAGGGAACTTGTCCTGCAGGCATTTACCCTTGAGATGAGAAGACAAGGGTTCAGAAAGGGTGAGCAGATCGATCAAAGCCACACAGCAGATAGTGAAACTCTATATTCATTCTCTCTGTTTTATCAGATGATGCACCCACTGCCTTTTTTTTTTTTTTTAAGAACTCATACAGTATGCTTTTTTTTTTTTTTTTTTTTGCCTCCAGGGTTATTGCTGGGGCTTGTGGCACTGTGAATCCACTGCTTCTGGTGGCCATTTTTTTTTTCCTTTTCTTCTTTCTTTTTTCCTTTTAATTTTATTCAATAGGACAGAGTGAAATTGAGAGAGGACAGAGAGATAGAGAAGAAGAAAGACAGACAGACACCTGCAGACCTGCTTCACTGTTTATAGAGGATGGGAGTGGGCGAGGCTCAAACCTGGATCCTTGCACAGTTTCTTGCACATAGTACTATGTGTGCTTAACTGGGTGCACGACTGAGGCTGGGCCCCCCACCCATGAACTTGTGCTGATGCCTTCCATAGTATGCTGACACCCAATGACTGCACAGTGAGTCTCTCAAAGCACTGCTGTCTCCACCTCCACCTTCACCTTTCTAGTACAAATGCTACTGTCTGCCTTCTGCATGAATCTCAGACAGTTAAAACAGATTGGCCTGCTGTCAGAGCTTGGATGGGGACCTTTTGAAGGGGACAGCCATGACAAGGACATTTCTTGAGTAAGTCTAAAGGGAAGCTATTGATTAAAGGAGTCAGCAGAATCCAGGGTGTTACAGCTTTCAGAACCTGCTGTCTTGATTAGTGACTAGTGCACATAACACAGTTGTAGACTATGTGCCTTTGGTGGGAAGAGTTCGTCTGCATTTCTTCTTGTTCTCAGAAACACCTTGTTCCTTTCCTCTCCCCTAGAACTGCCAGGGGCACTTTCTGAAGGAGAAAGGGCACTTTCTGAAGTCAGATTGCCTGTTGTGCTTCCCACTTAGAGATGGGCTACTTGGCCTGGACCCATATCCACCCTATCTCTCTTGGATGAAGTCCCCATTTATCCATGTGGCTGGAGAGAAAGCAAACTGGCAGGCCCCTGCATTGCTAGTGTGGAATGGCATTTGCCTTCCCGATTTTCACCCACCTTGTCTTTTGTTCTTCTGACCAGGCGACCATTCACTTTCAGCCGCAGCAGACACTTATTGATCTGTGAATCTTGATGAAATGGTTATGTCTTTCATGTGTTCAAGGGCATCTTACCCTTGCTGTATCCTGTAACAAAAGAGCGTGAGAGACTGGTGAGGGCTTTTCCATCAATATCTGTCTTCCAGAGTTTACTCTTATCAACATACTCCAGGGACCTTAAAACTCCCTTAAAAGCTATGATTATCTGGATTAGGTGTGCACTAGTACAACATTTAAGAAACATACACAAAAGGGATATACTACTTTTTACTATTTTATTTTAATAAGAGATAGATACAGGGAAATACCAGAGCACTGCTCAGCTCTGGCTTATGGCAGTGCAGGGGGTTGAACCTGAGATCTTAGAGCAAAAGAAAGTCTTTTGCATCACCATTATGCTGTCTCCCTAGCTTTATACTTTTATTAGAAAAAGCAAATACTAGACGTTAAATGATATAGATACTTTTTTAAAAACTTACTCTGCCACTAGTGTTATTTCAGGGACCTGGTACCTGTATGATGAATCCATTGCTCCATGCAGCAACTACTCCACCTTCATTTTAAACCTGATAAGAAAGAGAGAAATTGAGAGGTGGAGCTAGAGTAGGAGACAGACAGACAGACAGAGAGAGAGACAGAGAGACTTATAGCACTGCTTTACCACTCACGAAGCTTCCCCACCTACATGTGGAGATTGGGGGCTTGAACCTGAGTCTTTGTGCCTATAACTGTGTGCATCCTAATGGATGTGCAGTTGTCCAGCCTGACACTTGATAATTTACACTGTCAGGGTCCTTCTGGATTGGGGCCCATATGAGACAGTAAGAATGTAGCAGTAACCCACCTGCAGGGGGGAAGCCTCAGGAGCGGTGAAGCAGGGCTGAAGGTGTCTGTCTCTCCCCCTCTACTTCCCCCTCCCTGCTCAGTTTCTCTCTGTCATGTCAAATAAGTAAATAAATATTAAAATATAATAAAAAGAAGAATGTATCTGTAAGGGAGATATTTATTTCCAAATCTAGCTAGCAGGAGTTTTTACATTTGGATACATCATGCTGCTTTGTGGTTTTCTTTCGCTGTTGCATAGATCAGAGTATAGGTTTATGATGGGTGTGACACAGTGAAACTCATTCGGTTCTGCTCTGAGGATGAGATGTTCATGAGGTTCAGGGACATGGAACGAACACAAGACACACACACACAGACACACACACAGACACACACAGACACACACAGACACAGACACAGACACACACACACCAGTCTTGCTCTTGGCAGCTGCTGAGGACAGTAGTATACTGTCTCAAATGAGTTCTACAGACTGATACCAGTATAATCCTCTTAGGACACTGATGCCATCATTCCATTTACCAACCTCAAAGGCTAAACAAAGACAAGACTAAAGTTCAAGGCTTCCTGCTTATCACTGGGGTCCTCCCAAGTCCTCCAAATATCTCTTCCCCACCCCTACCTAAGATCATCTGGTAGCATTTTATTCCGAATACTATTATTAAACCTGCATGTTACTGAATACTTACTCCGTGGCAGGCTCTGTGCTAGGAGTCTCACTGTTTCTAGTCTTAGAACCCATCAAACTTGGAGGCATTCCTCGCCATTAGTAAATGAGAAGAAAGAGACTCGTAAGAATGCAAAGATTACTTAGAAGATAGAAGAACTGATTTCTCATTCAGTCCTCTCTGGCTCTCAGCCTGTGCTGGTTGACCTGCCCCTACACACACACACACACACACACACAGAGGGCATTGTCTCTCCACCCACCTCCAACCCCCCCAGTTATGCTGCTCTCCCACCTGCATGAGAAATATGTGTGTCTTCCTTTCCTGTATTTGTCAAAGGCCTAGTTCAAGTTCTACTTCCTTATAATGCTTCCCAGAGGTCCACTATTTCTCTGCATTCTTCTAGAATTATTCTGTGCACCTAAATAAACACTGGAGAAATGAAACAACAGTTTAGTCACCTGTGAAACTTAAGAACTCTGTCTCTCCCCAGGTATTCATTGACTTCATATATGGCCTCATAAACAATTTTTAGAGTCCTGAAGAGTTGCTGCCTCTGATGGTTTCTGTGAAAACCTCACCCACACCCATGCCACTCCCCTTCTCCCAAGACACAACACCCCACTTCAGAAGTACATACACACTTCCTAACAAAATCATAACCTGTTTCTGCTCCATCCTTGAGGAAGTCTGAGAACAGAGGTCTCTTTCCCTGCCGTGTGGTACTTCCTCCAGTGTTCACTTGCCTTCCAGGGCTCCCTCTGCAGTGTGAAATAACTCCTGCTAGCTTCCTTTTTCCAACCCTGCTTTCATACTTAATGTATGCACCAGCTCCCATGCTCCTGCCTGTTCCTGGAGTTGTCTAGGCTTTTCATCCTTAAGCTGATGAGCTCTAAGCTTTAGGCTGGAAGGTGGCACACCCAGTAGAGTGCTCACATAACAATGCACAAAGATCAGGGTTCAAGTACTCAATCCCCACCTTTAGAGGGGAAGCATCATATCTGATGAAGTAATTCTGCAGGTGTCTTTCTTTTTCTCTCCCTCTCTACCCTATCAACTAAAAGAAAGGGAGTGGGGAATAAATGGCAGCTGGGATCAGTGGGTTTGTCATGCTGGTACCCAGTCCCAGAAATAACTTTGGTAGGAAATTAAAAAAAAAAAAGCCTCAAACTTTTGGAGGGACCAGCAATGGCAAGCATCTCTCTCTCTCTCTCTCTCTCTCTCTCTCTCTCTCTCTCTCTCCTCACCCACCCCAGAGCCTTTTATTTGGTGCAATACACCAACTCCAGGACATCTCTTAAGCAGATGTATGTGCATACTATTGTAAGTACATAAGATGAACCCCCCCTGTGTAAGGAATCTCTTGATTAAAAGAGACACCATGATCCAGGATGCTGCAGTTTTCAAAATAAACTATTTTGATTGGTATTGTGTGCATACAACTCCATTTTGCAGACTTTGCATCTTTGGAGAGAGGGGCATTCCATGTTTTGTTATCCTGTTCCACCCAATAGGGGGAAAATCCAAGTGTAAATTGAGAAACAAACAAACAAATAACTAGCTCCTCTTCTCAGGAGCATGGCTCACCAAGCTCTTCTTCACAGCAACATGATGGGATTTCCAAGGCTGAGAGAAAGAGCATTACCTTAGAAACAAACACACCACCACCACCACCACCACCACCACCACCACCACCACCACCACCACCACCACCACCCTGCTGCCCTCTGCCACATATACACTGATGTCTTAAAGCGTTTATCCAGAAGGGGGGATAAAGGCTTCATTTCCACAGCTAGAGTTAAGGCTGAATGTGTAAGTAAATCTGAGAGAGGGTACACTCTGACTTAAATTTACTCAGGTCTCTTGAGAGCAGTGTTTGATGTTGGGGTGGATTCAATGACATGGAGCATCCAAAGAACACTGGGCCAACCTCAATGTCAGCTCCTCCCATGGTTGGGGAAGTGGCCTTGACTCTGGCCTCTTGTATGCCCTGGTCAGAAGGTCAGGATGAAACAATGTGTACTGCATCATAGAAGCTCCCTTTAACTAACAAATGAACTTTTCCAAATGTTAAAAAAAAACTCTTGTGTGTGTTGGTTTGACGGTGACTCATACTGAGAGGTATGTTGATCCCAAATTGGCAGGAGCTGTGCATCCAAGGGCAAACTGTGTTAACAATGTGAAAGGAAAATATTTGTATGCGTTACCTCTTTTTTTCTGAAACTTTGTACTGATGTTCACACTAATGCCAAGAATCCTGTTATAATCCAGAGAGCCCTGAGGCTGAGTTTCTGTGTCCCATTGGCTGACCTGCCTGAATACTTGCACTTAACCTTGTTGATGCTAAGCTTCTGA
The DNA here is from genome assembly GCF_950295315.1 of Erinaceus europaeus. Classification (NCBI taxonomy): domain Eukaryota; kingdom Metazoa; phylum Chordata; class Mammalia; order Eulipotyphla; family Erinaceidae; genus Erinaceus; species Erinaceus europaeus. Next base: position 13,127,381 of record NC_080175.1, read on the forward strand.
GTGTTTTCAGGGAAACCACTATTGAGGGCAGTGCTTCGCAGGTGCGAGCAGGCATCAGACCCACCTGGAGGGTTTGCTAAAATACAGAATTCTGTACCTTTTTTCCAGAGTTTCTGATTTGGCAGGTGAAGGAAGGGACTAGAAGTTTTGCATTTTCAATGATCCACTGAGGTCTCTGGTCTGGGGACCCCACTCTGACACTGCTCAGGTGTCAGATAGCTGTATTTGTTTTCTTTGGGTAATGAAGTTATCTCCTTTGCCTCATCTTGGATGGAACTTGAAGACATCGTATTGAGATAAACCAAAAAGAGAAGAACACATATGGAAGGATTTCGCTTATAGGTGGAAATTAAGAAATAAGGAAGGAGAGGGAAAATATAAAGTAAAACTCAGACTGGGTCTGGTGTATTGCACCAAAGCAAAGGACTCAGGGAAGGAGGAGGAGGGAATAGGTGGAGAGAACCTTAGGGACCAGAAGCATGTTGATATCTAAGAACCTAAACAATGGGTGAGAGTGTTTTGCAAGGCCTCTCACTGGGAGACGAGAGACTGTACTCAGATGTCAGCAACTGCATTCACTGTAAACCATTACCCCCCCCCATTAAATAATAAAAAAAGAAAAGAAAGAAATGATATTGTATTGATGGGCTAGAGAGAGAGCTTACTGGGTGTCTTGCCATGCAATCAGCACAGTTGTGAGCCCTGGCGCTGCGTGGGAAGTGCTGTGCTCTCTTTCCTCAATTCTAGTTATCTGTCTGAATGAAAGGAAAAAAAAAAGTTGGCCAGAACAAGGTAGTCAGTTCCACAAGGGCAAGGTCCCAGCTTAGAAAAAGAACTGTATTGATGGAGACCAGAAAAAAGAAACATGCATGGAACACATGTGCCTTTAGTGGATGGAAGGACTGGGGCAGGCAATTGCCAGTATATATATATTCCAAATCACTTTATTAGGGGCTTAATGGTTTATAGTACGTGACATGTGTTTGTTTATTTTTGGATAGAGACTGAGAGAAATTGAGAAGGGAGGGCAGATAGAAAAGGAAAGAGACAGAGAGACACTTGTAGCCCTGCTTCACCTGCTTTCCCTTTGCAGGTGGGGACCAGATGTATCACCACCTGGCCCCCATATATGTTTTAATACATATAAATTTTTCATTTACATTTTTTGATAGAAATAAAAGCACATAGGAGCATCATTTTGTACTTTTATATTTTCACCATTAGGATTAATTTTTCCTTTTTTAAAAAATCTGTGACTAAATAATAGGTTACAAGATTGTAAGATTTCAGTGTATAGTAATATACCACACACACCACCAAAAGTCTGTGTCCCTACCCTCCATCCTCTCAAAGACACCAGAGTTCTCACAAAGTCTTAGAAACAGTTCGCTTGCTTTCCTTCTTCCTCCTCCTCCTCCTCCTTCTCCCTCTTCCAAGTTCATGTATATCAGTTCTCCAGATTCCACATATGAGTGAAACCATCTGGTAGCTGTCTTCAATCTATTTACTTTTTTTGTTGCTAAGTATATCCACCTCTAGTCATCAGGATGAACCTTTTTTTAAAATTTCTTTATTGGGGGATTAATGTTTTACATTCAACAGTAAATACAATAGTTTGTACATGCATAACATTTCCCAGTTTTCCATATAACAATACAACCCCCACTAGGCCCTCTGTCATCCTTTTTGGACCTGTATTCTCCCCCCTTCCACCCACACCAGAGTCTTTTACTTTGGTGCAATATGCCAATTCTAGTTCAGGTTCTACTTGTGTTTGTTCTTCTGATCTTGTTTTTCAACTTCTGCCTGAGAGTGAGATCATCCCATCAGGATGAACTTCATTATGGTATGTGATCCAGAATAGTTCTTAGGCCAGAGAGTTAGTGCAGTAGTAGCAAAAAGGACTTGCATGTGTGAAATCACTGGTTCAACCCCCAGAATTAGTAGTAGCCAGAGCTGAGCATCTCAGTGGCTAAATAAAAAAAAAATCTTCTTAGACTTTGAAAATTATGGTGCTTCCAGAGGGGAAGGGGAGGTGGTAGGATTTGATAGAGGTGTCATTTTAATAATGCATTGGCACTGGAACTTTGACGGTGTGTGTGGTTAATCTCATCTACCCAAAGAGGTTTAAAACTGTTCTCCAGAAATTTAAAGTATTATAAAGCAAGGCTAAATCAATAAAATTTGAGGCAAATTTAAAAAGTAGATATATGTGAAAACTTCAAACACATCTCCTGCTTTGTAATAGATGACTCAAGTACAAAATAGCAGGTGGTTGATCTGTAGAGTATATGTAGCTAGCAGAGAAAGTGCACAGCCCAGGACCAGTGGCCATGGTCCTTACAGGGAAAAATAAGACTGAGATATGCTGAGAAGAATGGCATTTATCACTGGATGGAAAACCAGTGCTGAAGTGTCTTGGACCAGGGTTCTCGACTGAGGCAGCTTCTGGGCCTGAACTTGTGCCGGCTCAGCTCTTCCTGCGTTCCTTGTGGTATAATTGTTGCTTGTTTGCCTTGATGGCTTGACACAATTACTACCTCAGCCTTCAAGATTTTCTAGGTGTTCCTGAAGAACAAGTTGGGTTTATGATGAGCTCTGCTGCCAGTCTCCCCAAGTTCATGTCCCAACTCCACTGTCCACCAGTTAGGGCAGGTCACTTGGCGTACCCTCGTCATTGAGAATATGGCTATTGGAGCTGAGAGACCTAGTGGACCAAATACTTTGTCATGCATGAGGCACCCTGGGTTTGAGCCCCAGCATCACATGACACCACAATGAGCTATACTGAGGGAGCCCTACAAGTCACAGAGCAGTACTAGGGTGTCTCTTCTCTCTCTTTGTTGGTCCCTTTCCCCTCTGTTTCTGTCCAAAAAGTAAAGTGAAATCAGGCATACACAAGGCCCCAGCTCTCATAAAAAATTTTAAAGGAGATAAAGCTATTAATAGTACCAAGCTTCATAGGTCTGTTGTGAGGTTTGTATCAATTAAATGTCAAGCATTTAAAACAAAACTCCTGGAATGTAGCAAGAGTTTAGTTGCTGTCCTGTTATTCCTGTTAATTGAGTGAAGCTAGGGGCATCACTGTGTTCACTGACGTGGAGTGAGCAGTCATACAAGTTTCAGTATCCAGGCACGTCGGTGGCCACATCCCCGAGCAAACAAGCCGATGACCCCTGATGCTGTGGAGTGAAATAAGGTGTCTGTTGACTATCCACTGTTGATTGCTCTAAGAATAGTGGCTTTAAAGAGTTTGAGGCTGGAAGCCAGGTGCATTCAGGATTCTTCCTGCAGGAAGATGATCACCCACTGGACCACAGTCCCTGCTGGCTATCATCTCATACTCTGGGGACACTGTATTTCCAACCTTCTGGCGCCATCTTGGCTTCTCCTTGCTGGTTAGTTCGGGTGGGAATGGTACTTGATAGGTGATTCTCATTCGGAGAAAAGATCAGCCTGAGTGGGTTCATCCATGAAAATACCCCATCACCTTTTCTTTTCTTTTCTGTCCTTTTTTCAGAGTCAGATTCATTGAAAGTCTTATGTTGTTAAGTTTGTTTATAGTATTAAAACTTACCTAATTGAAAGGTACAGTTGGTGAAGCCAAGGTATGCAACCAACTTGCAGTTTCACCTGAAGTCTGAACATGCTTTTGTTAGATGATTGAACATATGGTATAGCCCTTTGCAGAGCCTGGGTCTTGACTTGTGTTAGCAGTGGTGTGAGGCCTTGGCAATAGAATGGCAGTGACCTTGTGGTAGGGGAGACAGAAAATAAAAAACAAACAGGATATTCAAGGTGTGGCAGAGATGGGGATAGCAGAGAGCAGGGAGAAAGCCTTGACCCCTTTGCTTTGGGACAAGCTCTCTGATGAGTGGCCTTATGATGAGGTGGGAAAGAGAAGGAGCACCCAGCCTTGCTGAGAGCTGAGATACTGAGGGACAAGCATCTGCAGAGGAGAAGGGCCTGTGAGCAGCTCTTAAAGCAGAAGTGTGAGAAGGGTCTGGAAAGGTGGGTAGAGAGTCACCAGCTTCAGTGGAGGTTACTTGGAGGGCTTACCTGGTTGAATGAGCTGCTTGAACTATGTCCTTAAAAGATCATCCTGCTTACTAGTTGAGTCAAATAGTAGGAATCCCGTGCCATGTGAAGATACAAACTACTGTCTCCTAACAGTCTCTGACACTCTTCTTAGTGAGAGATCAGTCACTTGCAGGCACAGCCTCTTGTTTCTACCTTTCTGCAAGATCCCTGGTGCTGACATACAAGGTGTTGCCATCCCTCAAGGCAAGTCATTGTTTTGAAAACTCCCACATGAGAAGTGAAATGGGTCTGATGATATCTCAGTCAAAACTTTGTGTGTGTGTCTTCTCATGGGCTCTTTCCCAAGAGAGCAGCAGAGGTGAAATAACAATGGGGACATGTGTCAGGGTGGGGATGTGTTGGTGAAAAACAAATATCTACCTTAGTGATGAGGAGTGGATATATGAATAAGGGGTGAGATGTGGAGAGGGTGATTCCTATCTGTCTGTGTCTATATGACCGCCTCCCTCCCCCATCCCCGTTGTTGTGCAAATGTTGAGAAGCTGAGACTAACAGATACTAGTCAAACCTGATGCTTAGAGTCTGTAGAGACAGAAAACAGATTCATGGATGCTTAGAACTGAACAAGGGAATGGTAGGGGTGACAAGACCATAGGATAAGAGGGGTACAATTCCATACATTCCCCACAACCAGAGTTCCATATCCCACCCCCTCCACTGGAAGCTTTACCATTCTTTATCTCTCTGGGAGCATGGACCCAGGATCATTATGGGGTGCAGAAGGTCTGGCTTCTGTAATTGCTTCTTCACTGAACATGGGCGTTGGCAGGTCAATCCAATGGTAGGGAGTGACTATTAATGGGTATGGGACTTCTTAGTGGGGTGGTGAAAATATTAGTAGTGATGGTAGCACAATTTCATGAATGTATGTATCAAAGACCATCAAGTCATACACTCTAAATGGGGATATTTTATGGTCTGTGAATTAATTATCTCTCCATAAAGCTGTTAAGACAAAAGCTGATGTTTATAGCACAGTGGGTCACACTGAAGTGATGACAGTGGAAGCTCTAAGGATTTATTGAGTAAAGTGCAGATTCATTGAGCATTAGACAGCAGGAAAGCAGGTGTTCACTGCTAAAAGTCAAAGAAGGCAACATATCAGGAAATTCAACTCTTAGGAGTTTCTGATGAAACACAACGGCACTGATGTGGTGGACTTGAAATGATGATCTGCCATTTTGTAAACTATCATATCTTGAAATACCAGAGAAGCAACAATGCTTCCACTTCCTGAATACTGTCTGCCTGCCAGAAGTCCCAAGTACTTATGTGCATTAACTTGTTTATCCTCTGAAGTGTCAAAGGAAGATTAATCCCCATTTTACAGGCAAGGAAATGGAGGCTTAGAGAAGACAAGTAACATCCAGTTTTAAGGTTACATTGCTGAGAGGGGTGGAGCCCAGTTTGATTCTCTTCTTAGCACTTCCAGTATATTGTCCCAGCCTGAACTGGGGGTTCCCTCTGAGCCCACCAGTTCCTCACACAGGCCTTCCTGTGTGCTGTGCCACTTCCTTCAGAGCAGGAACTCCTGTGTCTTCTGTCCCTGAAACTGTCCCAAGAGCCTGGCACAACTTGGCACCCAGCAACACTCGTTCAGTCAATATTTGTTGAGAAGTCATTTCCCAAGGTTGGAAGACTACGTTCAGTAGTTTTCATGGAGGTAATCCTGCAGTTTTATATTCAATACTTTTTTATGTGGTACAGAGGAATGAACACAGGGCCTTGTACATGCAGCCCAATCTTCTGTTCTTTACATTTTTAAAGAGAGAGAGAAAGAGAGGAGAAGGAGGGTGAGGAGGAGAAGAAAGACAGAAAGAGGAGAAAGGTGTTCTATCTATGGTGTTCCCATGTGATTCTGAGGCTCAAAGCTAGGGCCTCATTTACACAGTGAGGCGTGCTGTACCCAGGTGAGCTATCTTCCTGCCCCTGAAGGTGAAGTTTTTTTTAAAGAAATTGAGAAAGGGGAAATAGATGGTAGGCAGATAGATAGATAGATAGATAGATAGATAGATAGATAGATAGATAGATAGAAATAGATACCTGAAGCACTGCTTCACCACTCATGAAACTTCCCCCCTGCAGGTGGAGAACAGAGGCTTGAATGTATGTGTGCACTCAACCAGGTGTGTTACCACCTGGTCCCCGCCCCTGTAAGTGTTTTTAAAATTGTCTCTCTTTCCTCAGTCCTCTTTGGTTCATGTTGGCCTTGAAACATATATATATTTTCCTGCCTTTAACTAGACCTAAGTATTATTAAACTTCAGAAAGTAATCTCTTCTCTCATCCACACAGATAGGCCCCTGAAGATAAATAAGAAAATTATCAAACCACTGAGGGTTGTGCTGTCTGTCATAGAATGCCTAAGAGGGTCCCCAAGGAGGGGACAGTTGTAGGCTGTATTTCACCTTTTCTTGCAAAGTCTAGTTGGAATGGACCAGAACTGCAGGTCTAGGGGGTGGAACCCAGGAGTGTGGAAAGATGTGCTAACCTGTGTGAGAACCGTGTCTGATTCTGCATTACATCGTGTTTGATACTGTGAACACAAGTCTCTCACTTTCAATTCCCACCATATGTACATAGACCAGAGAAGCCCAGGGGAGAGCCGGGGCTGGGTCTTTATTCACAGAGCAAGAACAAGAGTGTAGTTTCAGAAAGGGTTCATATTCTTTTTTTCCCCCTTTCATTTCTGTTTAAAATTACTATTTTTTAAATCATTTTTATTGAGGGACTGATGGCTGGCAGTACTACTGTTGACACATGGGCACAATTTCTTATCTCCTGACGACAGGTGTCTACAGAACACTCTGACACCCAGCTTAGGTCCTTTTCCACCAACATGCAACAGGACCCTGAAAACTGACACCTACCTCCCCCCAGCTTCTTCCCTGTCCTGCTTCCCCAGAATCCTTTGCGCAATACACCAAACCCAGTCCAAGTTTTACTTTGTGCTTTCCCTTTCTGTTCTTTTTTAAATTTAATTAATTTATATTTTATTGGACAGAGGCTGAGAGAAGTTGAAAGGAGAGAGGGAGACACATGTAGAGAGACATCTGCAGCACTGCTTCACTGCTGCTCCCTGCAGATGGGAAGAAGAGGCTTGAACTCAGGTCCTTGGGCATTGTAGTATGCACACCTAACCAGGTGCACCACCACCCACCCACTCCCTCAATTCTTGATTCTTAAGCATGAGAAAATTACCTGTTTTTATGAGTGATACAGACAAGTGTACCACTCAGTTCTGGTGCTGCTGAGGACCTCAGGCATGCAAGTCAGATGTGCCACCATTGTACATTCTTCCAACCTGGGTTCAAGTTCCTATTTTGAGTTGCAGAAGCAGCTGAATTGAAAGTCTTACTTGCTATTTACCAGCAGTGTAATCTCATGTGCTGGTAAATATTTAACTGCCAGCTCTGAGCAGGGTGCAGGGAAAGGCAGGCCCTGATTTATGGGATGGGCTGATTTCAAAGCTGTAAACACACTCCAGCATGGCTGATTTCAAGCTACCAAGATAAAGCCACTGACCTCACAGTTGGCAGAGCTGGGCACTGCCTTCTCTCCACTGGTGATGAAGGCCCAGCAGCAGCAGCTCACCTCTCTGCGGGGAGCCCCCAAACACCCATACAGTTCACTTTTCCCATTGACAGAATGGAGATAGTTCAAGGCTAATAGGATCAAAGGAAAGAATGTATTTGAGGGATTTATTTTTAGAGACATACAGAGAGACAGAAAGACCAGAGCACTGCTCAGCTCTAGCTTTTGGCGGTGTTAGGGATTGAACCTGGAGTCTCAAGCATGAAAGTCTTTTGCATAACCAACCATTATGGTGTCTCACCAGCCAGAGACAGTATATTTGACTGCCTTTTGTAAATGATGAAATACCAGGCAGGTGTAAGCCATTCTCATCTATTTGTCTAAGACATTTAACCAGTTATTACTTCCCAGCATGTCCCAGACAGTAAATAGAAGTTGTCAAAAAAAAAGGCAAGGGCAACTAGGAAGTGTCCTCTGCTGTTTGCACCTCACAGAAACACTTCAATCAATGTCTTCATCTTGGGTCATTTTTTTTTTTTTTTTTAGAAAATGTGTTCTGCTGATGGGCTTCAAACAGAAGCCACTGCCCATTGTTTGTCTTGATCTGTTTCTAAATGAGTTTGCCCATGTTGGGACAACATGAGGTCTCTGGGTGACTGAAGAGATCTTTGTAAGACTGCAAGCATTTCTGCTCGCACAGATTCATGACATGCTGTCAATATGGGCATCTGTGTGTATGGCTGGTGCTGGACAGGGCACTGGGGGAGATGCGTCCACCTTTGAAAAGGACTTGGTCTAGTCTTGGGGAGTTGGGGGCATGTAATAGGAAAGACTGCCCTGGGAGTCAAGTGTCCTGATTCTGAACCCAAAGTTCTGTCCTTTCTTTTCTTTGAGAGATTTATTTATTTCATGTGAGATGGAGAATTTTGTGAGAGTGAGTGAGAGAAGGACACTAGAGAACCCACCCCTCCAGCACTTATGGAGCTGGGGTTTGAACTAGCAAGCAGCCTCAGGTATGCAGCTTCACTATCTCCCCAGTCCCTCAGGGTCCTGTCTGATGACTGGTAGGGAGGTGAGCTGGGTGGAACTCTCTACAGATGTCTGGACCCTCATGTAGAATTCCTAAGTACTACCAGAGAAAGGCCAGGGGAGGTCAGAGCAGGGTGTGGTCTTGGTGAGTCATGTCCCCCAGAAGGTGTGTCGAGGGCGTCACTCTTTTAGAAGGAGGAGGAGAAGACACCAATCTGACTCTCAATCCCTTTCTAACATTAGCTGTCTAATCTAGAAAGCAGGTGTCACACAACAGGGAGCATACATCATGTGGTTTACAAAGAGGAAATTTCCTGGCTGAGTTATTATAGTCCTGGTACCTCTTTGCCTTGTGGGAGCTGGAGGAGGGGCTCAAATGAACTAGATTTGAGCCTGAGCTATTTCTATAATCAGGAGCCCAGCCAACAGCGATTTTTGTCTTTGGAGGAATAGCAGAGACCTCCAACAAAGGCAGACCAAGAATGGCGCCATCTTACAAGTGGAAATCCCTCACAAGTGTCAGGGAAGCTAGACCAGAGCGGTTGGTCCTGATGCCCACCCGTGGGGAGTGTTTGTGCCCAGGCAGGCCTGCGCTTTGTGCCAAGTAATAATCCTGATTAACCAGCTAACATGGTAGAAGAAAATTAGGTTGTGGAAGCCAATTAAAGAGAAGGATCATTTTGGACAACTAATGGCAGTGTAACAGTGTGTAGCTTCAAGTAACTGCCACTTGCCACAGCAGGAAATGGACTTTTAGGTAAACTGCAAATTAAGCACCTTAGGCATTTATTTAAACTTTTGAGTTTCCTGTTTCCTAGGCTCAATACTTGTAGCATTCTAGAATAAAGAGAGGGAGTAGGAGTGGTGAAAACACATCTCTCTGATGTGTGTTTACAATTAAATGGAGGAGGAGTGCACAAATATTCTAGGCAGTCTTTTTAGTATTCCTGTTCTAAGAAGACATCAACCTGGTAATATCATTCTGTGATGACAAATTCAGACTCATCCTTTCCAGAGCCGGTGAGCTGTCTCAGCAGAAGTGTGTATGTTCTGCATGTTTGAGACCCTGCACCAAGGCCCAGACAAATAACTTCAAGCCAACCTTAGCCCAATACAGTTTTCAGTCCCAACCTTAGCTATAGGAAGGACCCTCCTGATGGCGAATCGAATGTTGTTGCTGCATCATATATCCTCTGCAATAGGGCTGTGTTTCCCTAGATTGCTGAAGCCTGGAACACTTAAAAAGAAATCTGAAAAGGGAATCAGGCAGCAGCGCAGGTGGCGCAAAGTGCAGGGACCAGCGTAAAGATTCCGGTTCGAGCCCCCGGCTCCCCACCTGCAGGGGAATCGCTTCAGGAGGAGGTGAAGCAGGTCTGCAGGTGTCTATCTTTCTCTCCCCCTCTCTGTCTTCCCCTCCTGTCTCCATTTCTCCCTGTCCTATCCAACAATGACGACAACAACAATGATAACTATAACAATAAAAACAACAAGGACAACAAAAGGGAATAAATAAATATTTTTTAAGAACTTGTACACTTAAGAAAAAGAAATTTGAACAGTCAGAGAGATAGCTGAGGGGTAGAATCTAGGCCTTGCTTGAGTAAGGTCTAGAGTTCGATTGCCAGCACCACATGTACTCTGGTTCTGTCTCTTATTAAATAAATCTTCAATATCGGTCTATTTAAAGTGTTATATCCCGTCAGCTTAGTTATCCACAGGTGTCAGCTATGGGGTTATGATGCATCTTCTGAGCTGTGTCACCACATTTCAGTTAGTACATTGTACCCCTTGGTTTCCTTATGTACTGGATAAGACTTACCTATGGAAATCCCCTACCCCATAGATCAGAGCATGGGATTCAGAGTTAGAAGATCTCATAATTCTGTGACCTTGTGTTCACAAGGTATTTAACGCTTAACCTTGGTGTTCTCCATTGCAGAAAGAATAAGATAGTCCCTCCCCCCACCAAGAGTTTGTGATGATGATCTCTGATTGTGAGTAGAAATGAGTTAGTTCTCATAGTGATGGGAACATTACAAGTGTTCAGTTCATTGCACCTGCTATAGTAATAGAATGATGCTATAGACCCACTTTTGGACATGCCTGGAGTTCTATGACTTCATAATAAAGTTTCTCAACTGTGGTATTGGGTGGTAACTGTTTTTCCAAGATGCAAAACCAAGAAGTATAGTGATGACAGCTCCAGGTTGTCTGGGGTTTGAAATCAGAAGCATCTCAGAAATTTGGAGGAGCTAACCACTGAGGTTTTAGTTGTATAGAGAGAAGCAAAAGCAAAATAGACATAAAATTTATGAAAACGAAGTGCCATGTGACAGTAGTTGGGATTGGGGGACAGGGAGGAGAATAAAATATTTGATCAATAGAGACTTCAGAGACAAGCCAGACTTACTTCTGGACCCTGTGGGGCAGGGTTGACTTGGACGAGTGAAGAAAACCAAAAGTGTTGTGAGTGATACGCACAACGTGAGTGGTGGCACGGAGAAGATAGAAATGACAAGTCAGAAGATCCAGCCAAAGGGGAGTGTACATAGTGTGCATTTTTACAGGAATAAACAGTAGAGCATGTTAGTGCACAGCCTTTGAGGGTGGGCTGTCTCAGTTCAGAGTTATTTAACACTGTGATAAGTACTCAGCAAATGTAGTACATTTTTAAATATGTAAGTAACCATTGTGAATCATGTCATTGAAGATCTATGAAGCCAGGCAGAAAAATTTAGACTTTATGGACTGGCAGAGAGAAGTCTATTGGAAACTTTTGTTTGTTTTTATTTATAGAAAATTGGGGGACTTGAGAGGAAGTCCAGCATTAGAGAATCAAGTTTGAGTCCCTGAGACCCCAAACATCACAGGTTCTATCTCTGGTATCACCATATGCCTGTGATGCGTCCACAGTCGTGCTCACTCTCCTTCTCCCTCTCCTCTCCCACACCCATGAAAATAAATTAATCTTGGGGACCAGATGATGGCACTCTGAGTTAAATATACATAGTATGAAGCACAAGGACCAGCGCAAGGACCCGTGTTCGAGCCCCTGCTCCCCATCTGTAGGGGGACACTTCACAAGTGGTGAAGTAGGTCTTCAGGTGTCTGTTTTCTCCCTTGCTCTCCCCTCTCCCATTTCAATTTCTCTTTTTTCTGTCCATTAAAATGGGGGAAATTGACCACCAGAAACATAGTGCCAACACCGAGCCCCAGCAATAACCCTGGAGGAAAAAGATAAGATGAATAAATCTTAAAAAATAATTTGGTATAGATAATACATACAATTTCCATACATATACTGGACAATCTGTCTCCAATATAGAAACACTTCACTTCAGTATATTACTTTGCTATATTTAATGGACCAGTATTGCTGTATACCAACTAAACTCCATACTTTCATTCATATTTCCCTTGTATCTGAAGTTATTTCTTCTGTTCTGGAAACCCACTGAATCAGTGGTCATATCTCCTTACATGCTTAGATTTTTTTTTTTTCAGAGCCAAAACCATAACCCCTCCTTGTTTTTTTTTTTTTTTCTCCAGGGTTATTGATGGGGTTCGGTGCCTGCACTAAGATTCCACTGCTCCTAGAGGCCATTTTTCCCATTTTGTTGTCCTTGTTGTTTATCATCGTTCTTGTTATTATTGTTGTTGTTATTGATGTCATTGTTGTTGGACAGGACAGAAAGAAATGGAGAGAGGAGGAGAAGACAGAGGGGGGAGAGAAAGATAGACACCTGAAGACCTGCCTGACCACCTGTGAAGCGACCCCCTGTAGGTGGGGAGCTGGGGGTTTGAACCCGGATCCTTACGCTGGTCCTTGCACTTTGTGTCACGTACACTTAACCCACTGCCGTACCGCTTGGCCCCGACCCCTCCTTGTTTTTGACCATCATTATGATTTTGAAGAGTATGGAGAAGGTTGAGGTTGTCTCTCAGTCACTCAGCTTTGTAACTTTTCTTATGAGTAGGCCAAGATTATGGTATTTAGGGGCTGAGCACAGAAACAAAGAATTATCATCATCAATTATATCAAAGAATCAACATAATGTCACTGGTGATGTTGACCTTGATCGTTTGACCAGGCATAGTGACTGTTAGGTTTGTCCATTGTAATGTTACTCTTTATTCCTTTTCATACTGCCCTCTTTGGAAGGAGATCACTGAGGTCCAGCTTGGCTTGAGGTCCAGCTCTTTGAGTGGACCTCTCTGCAAATTGCACTGGGGAAGAGTAAGCCAGGGCATTGGAATCTCTCAGTGACTTGCAAGAAAGGAGTTAAGGGCTGGAATCACATGGTGAGAGAAGGGATGACTAAGGAGGTATGAGAGTGGATGGAATCCAGTGGCAGATGAAAGGTGGAATCAAGGCTGAATGCAAGCAAGGCTCAAAGCGTCGGTGATTAGGGTTGTTTGGCTGTGTGGGACACTGCCTTAAGTTTCCTGCCAACTCTTCATACTGCTTCACTGTGCTGTCTTGGGTGAATCATTTTATTCCTGTAAGTCTGTTTGCCCATTTATAAAAAGGGATTGACATTCCTTCCTAGAGTTCTTGAGAGACTAAAAAAAGACAATGCAGATGGAAGGGCTGTGCCAGCCATTGAAGATGGTGTCAAACCCTAGTCAGGAAATGATGGTGCTAATGACAAAGACACTCAAGACAGGGATATATCACCTGGGAGATCCTCAGCAAGCCACGGACAAGTTATAGCTATACTCATAATTCTGTCCCAAGCTCATAGCTGCCTGCGAAGGGGTTCCTTATTTCTGAATTTCAGATATGCTTTCTCAAATGTTCTATTTCTAGAGGTCAAGTTACATGCTTTGTCTCCCATATGGAGGTAGCTAGGGCAAGATGAAGCTGGTTCTGGATTAGAAGGAAAGGCTTTACCGAATCTGACAGTCTTTATGACCTTTGCTTGAGGGCACTGAAGGTTACTGGGATTTCTCTAATGGTCTCATTAGTTTCATCACCTGACATGACAGTTGGCATTACAAAATCGGTGCATCCAAAGTGGATTGCTTTCTGGCTGGAGTTTCAAGGATGTGCCCCCACTGCTTTGGTTCCCTGAGGAAAACAGTGCAAAACTTCTCCCAGAGCCTTGCAGTTGGCTGTTTTATCTGAGGAGCCAGAACCCCTCCATGGAATCATATGCAAGGAATTCCTTCACCTTTTCAGATCAATAGATTCTTAGTTCTACCCATGCAGTTCCTTACAATTCACAGAGTATAGAGCCATCCTTCTATTTATTCATTCTACTATTCCCTTCCTCCCTCCCTCCCTTCCTTTCTTCTTTTCTTCCTTCCTTCCTTTCTTCCTTCCTTTCTTCCTTCCTTCCTTCCTTCCTTCCTCCCTTCCTTCCTTCTTTCCTCCCTCCCTTTCTTCTTTTATTAGTGGTAGAGAGAAATTGACAGTGAACACCAGGGATCATACACACAGCAATGTAACATGCTATTCAAGTGAGCTATTTCATTCTACTATTCCTACTTTGGGAAGATTTTGCTTGTTTGTTTGTTTCATACAGTCTTTTTTTTTATTTATAAAAAGGAAACACTGACAAAACCATAGGATAAGAGGGGTACAACTCCACACAATTCCCACCACCAGAACTCTGTATTCCATCCCCTCCCCTGATAGCTTTCCTATTCTTTTTCCCTCTGGGAGTATGGACCCAACGTCATTGTGGGATGCAGAAGGTGGAAGGTCTGGCTTCTGTAATTCCTTCCCCGCTGAACATGGGTATTGACAGATGGGAAGATTTTTAACTATGGCTGCCCAAGTTCTAAGCTAAATCATTGACAACCTGGTATAGTAGAAAGAGTTGAAAAGCAGAATGCTTAGTGTACCTCTGCTTTTGCTCACTGGTAACTTTGGACAAAGAACTTAAGCTCTTTGCTCCTGGGTTTCCCTTGGGAGACTACTTAGGAATCGCCCAGGTTCTGCAAGATGGAGTGATCAAGTAGAAGTTGGCAAAAGAGCCAGCTGGCAAATAAGAGGAGTGTGGAATTCATGTCACCACCTTGTTGCAGATGACTCAGCATATTTCAAAAATGTAGACTTGAGACAACCAGCACATATTTGGTATTATACCAGACTGCCAGGAGTAGTTTTGCATCATGAACTTCCATTCAAACTTTTCCAAAGGGGAGAGATTTTCTTCTGTTTGCAGGGAATTGATTTGCAATGAAATCAATCAAGTCTCTTCTGGTCTTTGGATTTTATCTTTCTCTAGTTAGAAGAGTCCATTTCTTCCTGAAGAGCTTGCCCTGTTGTGCCTCTGCCTAGGCTGATGTATGATGTAAAAACAATTAAAAAGATTGTAGTCTCTGCTCTTCTCTGGGTGAAAATGAAGGTCATCTCTGAACACAGAGAACTTTGCCATGTAATATATATTTCCGGAGGGAAATGCTTGCAAAATGCAGATGCCGGTCCCATTTCTGACCTTTCTGGCTGGTGCCAGCCTTGGCACTGGCACTTTTGCTCAGACAAAGGAAATACCCAACAAGTGAAATGCTACCCTCCTTCCTTCATCATTACTCAGCATGCCTTGCTGACTTAAGCTATAAAAAATTCAGTGTCAAGAGAAACTGCAGTGCACTTGCTTTTCCAGAAGTACTGCCTCTGCTATGATCAGGAGATCCACTCTGTTCTACCATTGTTTCTCAAGAGTTTCATCTGGCAGATGTTCACTCTAATTCTTATCTGTGATCTGATCATCTATGTTGTTTGAATTCTAAAGGGAATTAGTTCTTAAATTGTAATACCCTGAAGAATCATCTGAGGAGCTTACTAAGCTGATAGATTCCCCCATCTCCTTGATTCCCAGCCCTACTTCATTTTTAAATATATAGGCAGAGAGAGGACATAGCGGTTATGCAACAGACTTTCATGCCTGCAACTATGTGGTCTCAGGTTCAATCCCTGACACCACCATAAACCAGATCCAAGCAATGGTCTGGTGTTTTTGTTTTGTTTTGTTTTTTTAATAAACCATGTGGCACAAAGGGTGCTGGCTTAGGAAGATCAGCAGAGGGACCTTAGTTACCACTTTATTTAATGATGTCTTATTATTAACTTAGTTAATTGATATATTATTGCACATGACATTTACTCCTCATATTAGTTACCAGGTTTTTTTTAAGATTTATTTTATTTATTAAGGAGAGAGGGGAGAGAATCAGAGCAGCATTCTGGCACATGCAACACATGCAATGCCTGGCATTGAATTCAGGACTTTATGCTTTCAAGTTCAAAGCTGTATCCACTGTGCCACCTCCTGGGACCCAAGTTCACCAGTTACTCGCTGCTGATTTTATTTATTTACTTGCTTATTGATGCATTCACTTTGTGCCACCAGGGTTGTCATGGGGGCTCAGTGCCTGCACTACACCACTGCTCCCAGAGGCCATTTAAATGTTTATATTTATTTATTTTGCTAAGATATGAGAGACAGAGATAGAGATGGAGAGAGACAGGGGCTGGGAGGTAGTGCAGTGGGTTAAGTGCACATGGCACAAAGCGCAGGGACTGACATGAGCATCCCAGTTCGAACCCCCAGCTCCCCACCCGCAGGGTGGTTGCTTCACTAGAAGTGAAACAGGTCTACAGGTGTCTATGTTTCTCTCCCCCTGTCTTTGCCTCCTGTCTCAATTTCTCTCTGTCCTATTCAACAACAACAATAATAACATCATGGGCAACAAAAATGGGGGGGTAGATGAAGAGAGACAGAGAGGAGAAGCACCTGCAGCACTGTTCTACCAGTCCTGAAGTTTCCCTCCTTCAGGAGGGGACGATGGGCTTGAACCCATGTAGCATGAGGCCTCATACTACTGACTGAGCTACCCTGTCCTGTAACTGCTACATTTGAGACCTGCACTTGAGCTTGCCTAAATAGATGCTACTTTTTAGCCCTTCACTAGAACTTGACTAAATTCATTATTGGCTAACTTACGATAGCAATTTCCTGCCTTACGCAAGTTTTCTTATTTACACAGACAGTGTAAGTGGGACATGAACTTGGGGGTCAGGAAGGCTGAGCTGTAGATCTTTGAGCTTCCACTGTTAGCTGGGTCAGTTACTCCATAAATTCTATTTCCTCATCAGTCATATGAGACGTTATTCCCCATCTTATCAAAAGGTTATGAGGACAGAATAAAAATGGCATGTGCAAGGGTCCAGCGCCTTGTCTGGGACTTAGTGGTTGCCCAGTAAATAGTCTTTGCCTTTGTTTTTTACAAGAGACAGAAATCAAGAAAACAACTCACCTATTTTCTCTTAGCACTTAAAGCTAGATGTTGTTAAGGTTAACTTCTTGTTAGTACCCAAAAGGGCATTGATTTTGGCCTTCCTGCACAGCACTCTCTGAAGAGTTCTTGAGAGAATGATGCACAGGAAGTCCTTTAGATAAAACTGACTTTGATTCTAAACGTAGGTTTCCAAGTGTGATGCCAGCAAGGGGGTAAGGGAGCTAAGGTGTATCATAGCTGTCTCTCTGCCAGACTCTCCCCACTTCCAACCTAGGGAATTCAGATCAGATATTTTATTGGAAACAATGGCTGCTCTCCATCTTAATCTCACAAGAAGCACCTTGTTCTTCAGAATTGAGTTAATAATCGGTTATTTGGACTGTCTTGTTTAAACTCTTTCCAGGCAACATGAGAACACTTCAGTCAGTGGCCCAGGAGAAACAATGAACGACTATACTCCACGTACACCGAGATACCCACTGTAGGTGCTTTCTGTTTGAGCTTCAGCACATTCTGCCCACATCATTCCCTGGTCCAACCTGGCTTCTCCATTTGAGAAGGGGAAAAAATCATCTTTGTTCTTTGTGTGGGTTGATTAATTTTAGGTCTGCTGTTCTTATCTCCTTTCAAGTTCAAGTAGGTACTTATGTAATTGCTTTTTACACATGGCATTGTTCCTTCTTTTAAGGACTTGACTCAGAACAAGGAATTTTGTAGCAGAAGATGCCAATCTGCATTCTCTGGCTGGAGAAGCTGCAGAATAATGAAAGCTTGCATTGGCATCCTCTGGCTTCCTTCTCTCTTGACCCTTTGATGTAAGAAGTGGTATAGGGCAATACAGGACGGTTGCAGTAACGTTTGCTCTCTGCAGACCACACTCCAGAAACAAGATAATCCCTGAATGGAGAACCTGGACAGTTCTCCAAAAATCCTCTATTTCATTCTTCTCTGTTTTATGGCAGAAGAAGGTAGAGCAAAGTCATATAGTTAACAAATTTAGAGGGTACATTTAATTTATTTTGTTTTAAAAATGGACATTTATATTTTTGTTTTATTTATTTATCAGTAAAAGGGAAGATCAGTACTAGGGATTGAACTCAGGATCCAGGCTTGTAAATCTTGCTCTGATCTGCTATGCCACTTCCTAGGCCACTAGTTATAAACTTTAGTCTTCAAAATCTACTACCTGCAGTGTGTGTCTCAGGAACTGTGTGCAAATAGAAGGCTCATAACAGACCTTGGACAAGTTAGATGAGTTGTTACATGAAGACCAGGAATGGCTCTGGTAGAAGAGATAAGATATGAGCCAGCATATAGCAACAATAAGTAAATAACTTATTTGTGAGTTTCTTGGCTATATAAGCATTCTGCTTCATTCTGGGTGAGCTGGAGGAAGGAAGGAAGAGTTTAAAAAATAGGGGGCTTGGGTGGTAGCACAGTGGGTTGAACGCACATGGCGCGAAGCTCAAGCCCCCGGCTCCCCAAGTACAAGGAGGGGGTTGTTTCACAGGCGGTGAAGCAGGTCTGCAGATGTTTATCTTTCTCTCCCCCTCTGTCTCCCCTCTCTCTCGATTTCTCTCTGTCCTATCCAACAACAACATCAATAGCAACAATAACAATAACGACAACAATAAGGGCATCAAAATAGGGAAAAAATGGCCCCCAGGAACAGTGAATTCATAGTGTAGGCACCGAGCCCCAGCAATAACCATGGAGGCAAAAAAAATGGGGACCAGAAAACTTTAAGAAATTATCTCTATCCTGAAATAACTTACAGTATGTAGTGATTATTTATTTATTTGTTTGTTTATTAATTTATTTTACCAGAGCACTGCTCAGCTCTGGCTGATGGTGATGGGTGGTGTGAGGGATTATCTGTTGCATAACCATCAGGCTATTCCCCGCACCCCAATGTCATGAACTTCTTGCTGACAGGTGCTTTCTACATTTTTATTTTCCACAAGGTATCCCAGGAAACAAACTCAGGATCTTGAGTAGCCTCCCTGGCCCATTTTTAAAAACCTTGCCTTTCTTTATTTTTGGAAAAGAAAGAGGAGAGAATTCATGACGAAGAGAGACATCACTGCACTGCCCCACCATCCCTGGAGTGTCCCACTCGTGCTGTCTGTAATCCTAGCCGTAGTGTTCCCTTGTGGAGCCAAGGCTCCAGCTCAGGGCCTCACCTGTGCACAGTTAGATATGTGCTCTTCCAGGTCAGCCACCTCCTGGCCCCTATAAGGTGCTTTCTAAATCTAGATAATAACATGTTACAAATGCAGATTGCAAAACCCCGAGCCACACAAGATGACATATTTAATTATGCAGTTATATGATTCCAGAGGAGTTTGGGAGGAAGAGAGAGGACCACCAGCTGCCAGAGGAAAAAAAAAAATCCAGTGTGTTCTCATAACTGGGCTATGAAAGCCACAACTTTCTTGCTTGTTTGTGCTTCCCTGTGAATGTGCCTACAGCAATAAGCAAGTTTTATGCTTATTGAATCAGTAGGTGTCTGTTTGATACCAAAACAATGGTGCTCTTTATCCATGATAGAATGAGCCCTTCTGCAGGAATGAGTTCTGCTCACCCTGATCTGCTGTTTCTCTTTCAGTGGCCCACCCGCAGGACCCTCACCAGCCATCAGAGAAGCCCGTCATTCACTGCCATAAATGCGGGGAGCCATGCAAGGGAGAAGTGCTTCGTGTTCAGACCAAACATTTCCACATCAAATGTTTCACCTGCAAAGGTAAGGGGGTTCCAGCCTCCTGGCTTGGGTTCCTTCGAGGGAACCTGCCCATCCTCTAACTACACAGGTCCCTGGCTGGGTTCTCATGCTCTGTGTCACTTACCTCTGCTAGCTTGTGAATGAGTTAACCCCAAAGGAAGACTGAGCTTCTCTGATCCTAGAAGTGCAAGGGGTTTGGATGTTCATGAGGTTACTCACTCTGGGAAGGGGGATTCAGAGTCCTAGGACAGGAATGAATATGCATCTGTTGTGTTTTGTACTTAGTATATCTCTTCCTCAGACATGAGGGACTCCTACCAAAAAGTCACCTGCTCTGATAGTATTTATAGGAGGGCTAAAGGGCTAGATAAGCATGTAAGACTGGGCTCCATTGTCACTGGATTCTTGGGTTATGGGTGTGTGTGTGTGTGTGTGTGTGTGTGTGTGTGTGTGTGTGTGTGTGTGTGTGTGTGTGTGATGAGAAGTTAAAACTGATCAAGAACATTGGAAGATCTCCAAACAAAAGCAACAAAAATACCTTCCATCCCCAAAACTAAGAATCGGAGGTTAATTTCCATTAACAAGCCCACCCTTTCAGGCTGATAAGTGTTGGTATCCTGGTGTGAAATACACTGGCCTGTTCTCTTGAACCCAATGCATGGCAGAGGGAAAAGAGAAAGATGAGTGACTTCATGAGATTAATTAAGAAATTGGTTATTGGGAGTTGGGCGGTAGCACAGCGGGTTAAGTGCAGGCGGCGCAAAGTGTAAGGACTGGCAGAACGATCCCGGTTCGAGCCCCCGGCTCCCCACCTGCAGGGAAGTCCCTTCACAAGTGGTGAAGCAGATCTGCAGGTGTCTATCTTTCTCTCCCCTCTCTGTCTTCCCCCCCTCTCCATGTCTCTCTATTCTATACAACAACAACAACAATAATAACTACAACAAGGGCAACAAAAAGGGAATAAATAAATAAATATTTTTTAAAAAAGAAATTGGTTATTTGAGTTGAGGGCACATCTGGATAGCTCAGACTGGGGCTAAGTGATGTAAGGAGAGAGAAAGGACATACCCATGAGTCCTTTCCTCTGAACTCTTCCCATGGAATCATGCTTGTTTCATATTTGAAGATTTATTTATCAGAGACAGAGACAAGAGAAAGAGAACAAGAAAATCACTCTGCTGGGGGCCAGGTGGTAGCACACCGGGTTAAGCACACAGTGCGAAATGCAAGGACTGGCACAAGGATCCTGGTTCCAGACCCCACCTGCAGGGGGATCACTTTGCAAGCGGTGAAGCAGGACTGCAGGTGTCTGTCTCTCTCTCCCTCTCTGTCTTCCCCTCCTCTCTCAGTTTCTCTTTGTCTTATCCATCAAGAACAGCAACAACAATAACACCAATAACAATGGGGAAAAGATAGCCACGAGGAGGAGTGGATTCATAGTGCAGACACCAAGCCCCAGCAATAACTCTGGAGGCAAAATTAATTAATTAATTAATTAATTAATTAATTAAAATAAAAAAGAAAATCACTCTGGCATGTGAGATGAGGGGTTGAATTGAGACCTTCTGCTTGAGAGTCCAATGCAGTATCCACCACAGAACCTCTCAGGCCTTCTCATTTCACCTTTGGTGCCTTAGGTTGTATCTCGAGTCGTTCACCCATGACCAGGCAGGCTGTCAGCTATCATCTGGAGAATCTCAGGTACAGAGAACAGACTGAGTGTGAATTTCAGGAGAAAGAGCACTCGTGTGTATTGGGGTGTTAAGAGGAACAAGAAGGGGAGCTGGGTGGTAGCGCAGCATCACATGGCGCGAAGCTCAAGGACCCACTTAAAGATCCCGGTTCAAGCTCCCAGATCCCCACCTGCAGGGGAGTCACTTCACAAGCAGTGAAGCAGGTCTGCAAGGGTATAGCTTTCTCTCCCCCTCTCTGTCTTCCCCTCTTCTTCTCTCGACTTCTCTCTGTCTTATCCAGCAGCAACAACAGCAGTGGCAAAAATAGCAACAACAAGGGCAACAAAATGGGAAAAAATGGCACTAAGCCCCAGTGATAACCTTGGAGGTGAGAGAGAGAGAGAGAGAAACAAGAAGGCCATGGAAGGGAGTGCCCGAGCTTAAAGCCCAGTGGTATGGCCTCAGTTACTAAAGATGCAATTTGCATCATCAGAGTCTTTAATCCTCCAGAAAACTCCTGAGTAAGTACAGTAAATCCCCAGTTTTCAGACAACCTAGCTTGGTCTTCAGTAACTGCTTTGGGTCACACCCAAAGTTCTAAACCTGCTGCCATTTGGTGTGGCTGAGGTCCTGCTGGGATTACTGGAGTTCTGTGCTCTCAGGAAAGTTACCTGTTTCTCTGTGGCTCTTTGTCAGTACCTGTAAAATAAAGAGACAAGACTGCATATTTTAATCACCCTCAATCTGATGTTTGCCAGTACAGGAATATGCATAATGTAGGACACCAGGAGGTAGTTCCACTCAGTGGAACTCACAGTCTAAGTATATATGAATCCTGGGTTTGAATCTTGGCTCCATATGAGAGTCCCTTGAGTAGCACTAGGGGGAAGTGGCCGGGACGGTTTCATGAACTAGAGCTGTCTATATAATGTCTCTGCTTTCTCTGTGTCTTTCCTTTCCCAGAACTAACTAAATCATTTAAATAATGATTAGAAATTTTGAGCCAAATGAGGCTTCCCAGTGATATCAGGCATACTTGAAGCTCTGGGTTTACTCTTCAAAGAAGTGTACACACACACACACACACACACACACACACACATACATACATACACATACACACACACCAGCTTATCAGAGAAGAATTGCAATTTGTTGCATTTTGATTACACTCAGTGTGACTGACTTGGAATCTGCTGTTATGTTTTCTTTAGTGTTTGTTTCTAAATCTCCTGAGACATCACTCAAGGGATAGAATAAGTATGAGACAACAATAGCACTGGGGAGATAGCATAATGGTTATATAAAAGGCTTCTATGCCTGAGGTTCCTAGGACTTAGGATGAGTCTCCAGCACCACCGGAAGTCAGAGATGAGCAGTGCTCTTGTCTTTCTCCCTGTGTGTGTCTCTCTCTCATCAAACTAAAAAAAAAAGCATATTATTTTTTAAAAAAAATTTTAAGTGGTCCGGGAGGTGGCACAATGGATGGAGCACTGGACTTTCAAGCCTGGGGTCTGGAGTTCGATCCCCGGCTACACATGTGCCAGAGTGATGTCTGGTTCTCTCTCTCTCTCTCTCTCTCTCTCTCTCTCTCTCTCTCTCTCTCCCTATCCTTCTCATTGATAAATAAATTTTAAAAATTTTTAAAAAGAATTTAAATAATATTTTTTAAAAGCTACACTATGTAGGAGGCTGAGAGATAGTTCACCTGGTAGAGTGCATACTTTATGTTTCTTCTCTCTGTCTATCTCTTCTTCTCTGACTCTAAATCTCCACCTGAAAAAAAAGAAACAATAAAAGAATCTGCTAGGAGCAATTGGATCATGCCAGTGCAGAGCCCCAGTGAAGCCCATGGGGAAAATAAATAACTTAAAACATATATCCTATAATCTGTAAGCCTTGTTAACTCTCTATTTGATATTACTGATTGAAAGTACACAGTACAGTTAGTCTTAGACCTGGGAAATCACTGCTCAGCACAATACAATGCCAGGTATTAAAAGGCACATTTGTTCACTCTCCATGAGTGGAGCACCTTTTTCTTTTTCTCTCTTTCTTCTGATTTATATCTTAGAAATAAATCTATTTTATTTCTATTGGGAGGGTATGCCATATAATTTATAACTTGTGATACATGTGGAAAGTTGAATTTTTAATATACATTGAGTCATACTTGCAGAGTACATGCTACTATCAGCACTTAACAAAATTAAATGTGCAATAAAACAAAATAAATTATAATACAGTATGAAACAAAAGAAAGTATTCTATTCTTGCAAATTTATGTTTTCTCACACTTAGTCTGTCACTGTCTACTCTGTCTTGTCCCAAACTCCCAGAGTTACTATTTTCTTTACTCTCCTAAGAAAAGTGATTAAAATTTCCCAGGTCCCACTTACTTACTTAACAAGTTCATGAATTTTTTTTTCAAGATTCCATAGGAGTGTTTTCCCCTAGAAATGGGTGCTGCATGTGCAGTTCCAAATATTCTAGTACTTATGTTAAAGTGGCAAAAGAGACCGGTACTATTAATTTTCACAATATATTTTACTCACCCCTAGTACCCCAAATATTATCACGTCAGCAGGCACTTAATATAAAAATTACTGTAACATTTGATTCTTTTTCAGATTAGACTTATAGTACAGTATATTTCAAGTTGGACTCTTTGTTTCAAAAGTATATTGAGATAGAGTGAGTTTCCCTTGAGAGAAAGAGAGAAGCCAGAGCATCACTGCAGTACATTCAGTGCTGGGGGTGTCAAATGGAGCCTCAGACATGCAAGTCCTGTGCTCTACCATCTGAGCTGTCTCTTCATTCCCCATCTCACCTCCCCAGCAGCTGGCCCAGTCACATTTCAGGTTCTTAATAGCCAAATGCAGTTAGTGGCCATAGGGTGGGACAGCACAGATCTAGAAGTTCCTCAAGATTTGCATTTTTTAAAATCATTATGCTATCTACCCCTCCACCCAGATCCAGATTTGCATTTTTGTGATCACTCCCAGTCCCTGTCCCTATCAAGTTCTTGGTCTCTCTCTGTGAAGCTTGCCCCCTTTCTATAGCTTCCCTCCATACCATACATTCCCCTTCTTTTGTTTCCCAAAGCCCCACGAACACAAGGCAGCTGTTTTTGGCACAGTATTTGTGGCAATGGAAGGAAGTTAGAGCATTGAATAGCTAGTCACTGCCATGATAGTCTCAGAACTGCCCTCCCCCCAAAAAGAAATTCCCCTTGGGGCCGGCAAGATAGCTCACTCTGTAGTGTGCCTGCTTTGCCATGAGTACAATTCAGACACCTTGGGGAGAAACTTTGTTGCTGTGGTCTCTCTCTCTCTCTCTCTCTCTCTTCCTTCCTCTCTCCCTTTGTCTCTCACTCCCCTCCCTTTCTCCTCTCCCTCTCTAGCTTCCTCCCTCCCTCCCTTTCTCTCTCCCTCCCTCCCTTTCTCCTTCCTTCCCTTTCCTTCTCCCTCCCCCTCTCTCACTTCCTCTCTCCATCACTCTCTACCTCTCCCTCACCCTCTCTCTCCTTCTGATGTATCCCATTAATTTGTTTTTTATTTAGTCTTCCTTGCAATTGGGTTTCTGTCATGATAGATGCCCTTGAGGTTTAGATGGGAAAGTGTTCCACCAATATTTCCCTCTAAGTATTTGATAGTTTCTGGTCTAACATCCAGGTCCTTTATCCATTAGGAGTTGACTTTTGTTTCTGGTAAGATGAAGTGGGTTAGTTTCATTCTTCTGCATGTTTCAACCCAATTTTCCCAACCACCTATTATTGAAGAAACCCTCCTTCCTCTATTTGATTTGTTTGGGCCCCCTTATTAAAAATTAGATGGCCAGAGGTATGGGGACTCTTGCTCCTTCTGTCTTTCTCTTTCTATCTGATAAGTTAGCCTGGTGACAAGTCCTGATGACAACAAGTGAGGATGAAAATATGAGATTTTCATTGGCCAGGATTTTTACTCTCTCCCCTCCTTTTCCTTCTCCTTCTCTTTCTTTTAACTTAATAGACTTTTTACCTGAGGTTCCAGTTTTGATCCCAAGCACTGCATAAGTCAGACTTAAGTAGTTCTCTGATCTCTCTCCCTCCTAAAACTAAATAAATCCATATGAAATTAATAGAATTTAATTTTTAGAACAGTTTCAGGCTTACAGAAAAACTGAACACATAATATAGACCAGAGCTATTTCTCTTACACAGTCAGATCTTCTCTGGATAGGACTTCTTTGTACAAAACACCCTACTCTGCATGCCATAGACTTCCAGTTCCTTCTCCCTCACTGTCATATCAAGTACTGAAGTTTCCCAAAGATCTCTAGTTTCTGTAAAGCCATTAAAGTGATTTTCCAGGGGGAGTTGGGCGGTAGCACAACAGGTTAAGCACACATGGCACAAAGCGCAAGGACTGGAGTAAGGATCCTGGTTCAAGTCCCACCTGCAGGGGGGTCGCTTCACAGAAGGTAAAGCAGGTCTGCAGGTGTCTATCTTTCTCTCCCCCCTCTGTCTTCCCCTCCTTTCTCCATTTCTCTCTGTCCTATCTAACAATGACGACATCAATAACAACAACAATAATAACTACAACAACAATAAAAAAAAACAAAGGCAACAAAAGGGAAAATAAATAAATATTTTAAAAATGGTTTTCCAGGAAATACAGAAGTATTACCCTTGAGGATCACTGCAGCTGAGTCTAACAACACTTCTATGCCCTCCCTTTTTTTATCTACAATAGAAGTGTCATGTTCAGATAGTTGTGGGGACTGGGGCTGAGGATTTGAGATGAAGAATGAGTCTAAAATAAGCCTGGGCTTTCAGTCAAGAACTGGTTAGTGCAGAGGAGAAGCAGTGCCTGACTGTGACTTAGGGACGAGCCAGAAGTCCCCCCTCTGCTTCTCTCCCTCCCCACCATAGGAATTATGCTGCCACAATTTCAGACTCTTGAGTGGACTAGAGGTTGCTTTCTGCGGGTGAAAGGAAAGACCCATGTTCCAAATATCCAGAAGAGTAAAACTCGGGCATGAACTCTTTAGCTAAAGATAGGTTTTAAAAGAAAGGGCGGAGGTGGGAAAGAAATTATATATAACTAGTCTTCACTTGCTTATTAACTGCTCAGAGTCATGGCCAACTCTCCGATGAGTCGGTTTGGTCATGGAAAATGGCAGGTCTGTGACTCAGCTTCACATATTTCATCTTACATCACCTCTCTCAGTTCCAGTCTTGTTCCTGCCTTTCTTCTTGGTATACTATACTAACGTTTTCACCTATGTGTCTGTACTTTATTGCGTACCCTATAATATCACTTGTCTCCTGTTTTTATTACAGTACAACATACACTAAAATACTCAATAAACACTTAAGATATATTTAAAATGGTGTAAAAGTTACACAGAGCTAGAGCTAAGCTAGCTGGATATGGTTGACATGATATACCACCAGTGCAGAACATTATGCCTGTATAATGCCAGTAAGGGGAGACTCCTCGTTCACTGACAAATCCATCTCTAGACTGGGTTTTAGGAGAAGAACTGGTCACTAAATGGGGACTACCTGTGTTAGAGCAAGACAGGTACCAAAGTTGGAAAAGAGTTGCCTTAGATCCAAGAGTGCATAGCACAGTTAAGCCAATGGCCAGTCAGTAACTTCATAGATGAAGCTGCAGCAGGAACAGGGTCGGTGAGCTGACATTGTTGGTTAATCCACTTCACTTCCTGCAAGTGCTCGACATCTTGGGGGGCTGGTGGGGTGGGAGTTATTTATCCAGTTAGTAACTATGAATTGAGCACATAATTCATATATGATATTAACGTGCTGAGAATAGAAAGAGACAATATACTTTGCATTCATGGACGATCTGAAAAGGCGTATAAGTTAGATGTAAAAGTATGCAATGCTTATTCATGGTTAATACAAAGATGGATGGGGGCCGGACGGTGGAGCACCATGTTAAGTGCACTTATTACAAAGATGATGGAGAGACATAAAGCATTCAGGCTAGAGGCAGAGAAAGTCTGGGCAAGATATCTGGTTCTTCAGATGGAAGTGGTATAAGGTAATAGCAAGGAACAAATTTAAGAGATATTGATGTTAAAGATTCCAGAATTTTTAAAAACACATTAGTGATTTAATAATCATTTATTAGATAATATTACAGGGGGATAGGTCCATACCATACTCACAATGCCATACTTGTCACAAAGTTTGGCTACTTTATTATGTCATCCCCCAACTACCTTATTATCTTTTTATTTTATTTTTTTTAGATGACAACACATTTTTAAAATTTATTTATTGGGGTATTAATGTTTTACAGTTGACAGTAAATACAGTAGTTTGAAATGCATAGCATTTCTCAGTTTTCCACATAACAGTACAACCCTCACTTGGCCCTCTGCCATCCTGTTCCAGGACCTGAACTCCCCACCCCCATTATCTTTTTAAATTGCAAAGTTGTATTCCATGGACTATATATCCCATGATTTCTTTATTTTTTTAAACAGCACTGCTCAGTTCTGGCTTGTGGTGGTGCTGGGGATTAAACATGGGACTACAGGTGCCTCAGGCATAAAGGCTTTTGTTTGTTTTTGCCTCCAGAATTATTGCTTAGGCTCAGTGCTGGTACTATGAATCCACTGTTCTTGGCAGACTTTTTTTAAACCCCTTTTTATTGGATACGACAGAAAAAAATTGAGAGGGGGAGGTAGAGAGGGAGAAAGATAGGCACCTGCAGACCTGTTTTACTACTTGTGAAGTGTCCTGCCTGCAGGTGGGGAGCCAGGGGCTTGAACCCAGATCCTTGTGCAGGCCCTTGTGCTGAGTACTATGTAAGTTTAACCTGGTGCACTACCACCCCACCCCATAAAAGCCATTTTGTATAGCCGCTATACTATCTCACCAGTCTTATCCCATAACTTCTTTATCTAGTCATCTGTCTATGAGAATTTAGTCTGTTTCCACTCCTTGGCTATTATGAGTAGTACAGCATTTCTAGGACTTGATAATTGGCTGTGAGTTGTGAAGGAGGATCTAGGTTTCCAGTTGAATTAGATGGCTAGGTAGATGGTTGCTATCACTAAAAAAAAAAAAAAAACAACACAGGGGTAGTGCTGGGGAGAGTGTAATATGGAATAGTATGTGGAGGGTGGGTACACAGGGTACGTGCAGAGTCCAGCAGGTTTAGTATTCAAGGGGTACAGATCCCTGTTGGGAAGAGCAGTCTAGATCATGTATCAAGCTGTATAATTGTGTGTGACACTTTTCTGGGAAGGGGCGGAAGGCAGAAGGTGAATACTAAAGAATGCCAGCATTGGAAGGAAACAGAACCCAATTCCCATCTGTAATCTTGGGAAATATGCCCATCTGGTAATGAGATAGTGAAAGTCGCTTAATTAAGAATGGATTCTATAATTAAAAGACCAGGAGATCTCTATAGTCTGTAATAACCCAATGGGGAAAAGTTATCACTGCAGAGTTGTGGATGGAGCTCTTCTTTGTCTTTAGTATTTGAGAGTTTTGTTTTCTGCTCCTATTTTTTTTTTTAGATCAACTTCAGTATCTCTTTATTAAGGAAATGCTGATTTGCAGGACTGTTGTTGTCATAGGGGTACAATTTCATATTTCCCCAAGATGGCTGTCAGTACACCTCATCATCCACTAGGAATCCTAGATTCCTAACCCTACTGCACTTGATAATTTTCTCTCCCCACTTATAAGCCCCTGGATTTGCTGAAAAATATCACAGTCCACTGAGGTTTTATCCTGCACTGTCTGTATTGCTTTGTTTCTTAAGCCCCACCCATGAGAGAGATTATCCAATATTTTTGCTTCTCCTGCCTTATTGTACTTAACATGATTCCCTCCATGTTGCAGCAGGAGAGGTTTCATCAGTTTTTACAGCTATGTTGTATTCCATTGTGTATAATTATTTTACAAAGGATCTACTGTCTTGGCAACTTGCAAAATATGCAGTACAGGAACTGGAAGATATCTTACCTGGTAGATGGAGTGTGTGTCTTTCCAAGCCTGGGATTTAGGATCAAGTCCCACCATCATATGAGAATCACGTGGATAGCATAGGGGAAGCTCTGTGGATAGTAGGGTGGTACTGTGCGGTTTCTTTTCTCTTTTTGTCTGTCTGTCTGTCTGTCTGTCTATCTATCTATCTATCTATCTATCTTTCCCTGTCATTACATTTAGAAAATGGAAAAATTGGGCTTGGTTGGCCAGGCAGCATTATCATAAATGTAAAAGGCAATGAATTCATTTCTGAGTGCAACATAAAAATAAGCAATACAGGATTAACAACTACAATCACCACACTATATATTGTATTCCTAAGACTATTTTAAAACTGGAAGTTTGCACCTTTTGATTCCTTCCTCCTCCCATCTTTTAAAATCCCTGGAAACCACCAATTTGTTTGTTTGTTTGTTTGTTTGTCTCCAGGGTTGTTCCTGGGGCTCTGTGCCTGCACCAGGAATCCACCGTTCCTGGAGGCAGTTTTTTCCCTCTTTTGCCCTTGTTGTTTTATCACTGTTGTGGTTATTGTTACTGATGTTGCAGGATAGGGCAGAGGGAAATGGAGAGAGGAGGGGAAAACAGAGAGAGAGGGAGAGAAAGATAGACATCTGCAGACCTGCTTCACTGCTTGTGAAGCGACCCCCTTGCAAGTGGGGAGAAAGGGGCTCAAACTGGGATCCTTACACTGGTTGTTGGGCTTTGCGCCACATGTGTGTGTGCTTAACTCACTGCACAACCACCAGACCCCTCCAATCTGTTCTCTTATCTTTTATCATAAGCTTGGTTTTTCATTTTTGTTTTAGCTTCTATAAATCCATGAGATCATATGACTTTTCCTGGCCGACTTACTTTACTTAGCACAATACCCTCAAGCCTATCCATCTTGCTGCAAATGACAAGAATGTTTTCCTGATTACTGCTGAAAAATGTTCCATTGTGTATATAGACCTGATTTTCTCCATTCGTTCAACCATCAATGGACCCTTCAGTGGTTTTACGTCACATCAGTTGTAAGCCATGCTACAATGAACATGGGATCTAGATATATTGAGCTTCTATTATCATTAGCTCTGGATAAATGCCCAGAAATGGACTTTCTGGATTACATGATGAGTATATTTTGTTGTTCTTATTTGGAAGAACACCCATACTATTTTTTATTCCCACCAACCACACACAGGAGTTCCCTTTGGTCTACAAGAATTTTTTTCTTTAAAACGCCATTCATCCATTTATCCTGTGGTAGTTTTCGTGGTTTGACACTGTTGTAACATGTCATCTTGTCTGCATCATTATTTTGCTATATCCTCTATAAGAAAAGAGCAAGCCTAAAAGAGATGAGAGGAATTCATTTCACTTTGAATTTGCAGGTGTTGATATTTATGTAAGTTTCTCCTGAGGCAGAATGACTTCTAAGGAAGGTCAAATGATCACAAATGTCTTGTAATTTTAAGTATCTCCTTAAATGATATAATTCACTTAAATTACGTAAGTATATATAGTTATGTGTATAGTATGTGTGTATAGTTCATTGTAGTAATTATAATGATAGTCGTTTATTTTGAGCAATTTTTAGACTAAAATTTGCCCTCAGTACAGTTTGTTCTGCCAGAAAGTTTTAGAGAATTTAGAAAATACCAGGGTTCAGAAGATCAGAAAGGGTCATCTAGCCAAACTCTTTGTATTTGGTATGCATTCTCTGCCTCCTCTCTTCTTTAATAGGTCGTGTTTTTATCTAGGTATCTAACATGGTTATTCACTTACCTTTATCCACTGCTACAGAGTAAATAAACTCCTGGGGCCAGGTGGTGGCATGCCGGGTTAAGTGCACATAGTAAGAAGTGCCAGGACCTGCATGAGGATCTGGGTTTGAGTCCCTGGCTCCCCACCTGCAGGGGGTATGCTTCACAAGCGATTAACTAGATCTGAAGGTGTCTATCTTCCGATCTCCCACCCCCCCTCTCAAATTCTCTCTGTCCTATCCAATAAAATGAGGAAAAAATGGCCCCCAGGAGCAGTGGATTTGTAGTACTAGCACCCAGTCCCAGTGATAACCCTAGAGGCAAGGAAAAAAAAAAGAGTAAACATCTTGAGGACAGATAATCTTGCGTTTTTATTCCCTCTGACCTCTAACAGTGACTGAAATGGCAAGTGCTCAGTAAGGTGAATGGAAGGACAGAATGAGGGGCTAATGAGTAAATGAAAAATTACCATGTAGATCTTGGGAACCTGAATGCTAGTAAGTGTTTCTGATGGCACAGCTGGTCGACAAGCTTTATGATCTATCTACTCGAATAGTTACTAGATAGCAACTGAATCTTACTGAGAAGAAATGGTCTAAGTAGAGCAGTCTGCCATTGACCACAGGGGTGTCTATCTGGATGGCTGGTATCGTAGATTAGAGAACGTGTGCTGAAGCCCACTTTCAGATCTGGCTTTAGAGGCTGTTGTAAATAAACACTTAGCTTTCACATCAGGCCGTGCATACAGGATAGCTATTTGTAGAAAATTAATAATAAAAAATTAATAAAAACCAATAGAATTTTTTGTACCTTCTGAGCATTAAGCTCAGACTTTAAGATTATTTTAAAGTTTATTTATAAAATTAAAAATATTGACAAGATCATACCCACCACCAGACTTCCATATCCCATCCCCTCCCTTGAAAGCTTTCTTGTTCTTTGTCCCTCTGGGAGCATGGACCCAGGATCATTATGGGGTGCAGAAGATAGAAGGTCTGGTTTCTGTAATTGCTTCTCCATTGAACATGGGTGTTGGCAGGTCGATCCATACTCCCAGCCTGTCTCTCTCTTTCCCTAGTGGGACAGGGCTCTGGGGAGGTGTGCCTCCAGAGTGCATTGGTGAGGTTGATTGCTCGGGAAAGTTAGGTTGGCATCATGGTAGCATCTGCAACTTGGTGTCTGAAAAAGCATTTAGATATAAAGAAGAACAAATTGCTTAACAATCAGGAACCTGAAGGCAAGAATATAAGAGGTAACATTTGGGGTCTCCATTTTGGAAACAGCTAGTAGGCCTATTTTAGGTATATTCCAAGGGGCCCATGACTTTACTTATTTTTGCTGGTTCCCGACAGCTAACATGCAGGTTGACTGAAGATATTGTCTGGGGAGATGTTGTCAGAGTTGGAAATAGGAGTAAAATCTGGATCAGGGAAGAGAGTGGCTCCCAAATATGGGGAAAGTATATCCATACTGTTAACTGTAAACCTCATTGATTTGATCTGGGGGCCTATATTCTGTGCAGGAACGTGTATAACATCTGCATCCCTGTAGGTCTGAAGCTCAGACTTTTAATATCTATTTAGAACATCTAAATTACTTGAAAGTTGAGGGAAAGGCAAAATTAACCAAGATGCAAGAAAAATACATACTACAGCAAATGAGAAACCACTGTTGTGGTATCTT
Organism: Erinaceus europaeus; assembly: GCF_950295315.1. Classification (NCBI taxonomy): domain Eukaryota; kingdom Metazoa; phylum Chordata; class Mammalia; order Eulipotyphla; family Erinaceidae; genus Erinaceus; species Erinaceus europaeus. The sequence goes on from NC_080175.1 coordinate 13,160,132, forward strand.
CTGTTGATAAAAGGATAGCCCTGAGTATTATGCCTTTGGGATTTTGTACAATGTTAAGTGTTAACTTGCCAAATAAATTTAATTTAGATGTTTAAAGTCTTTGAGTTCCAAAGTGTCTGAAAAACAAAAGAAGAACAAATTGTTTAACAGGATAAGAAGAACAAATTGTTTAACAGGATAAGGACTCACAATTTCTCGAAAACACAGTATTAAATCATTTTCATTCTTGTTGGGCAGTAAGTAACTGCAGCTTCCTGGTGAGCTGAAGTGCTGTTGTTATCTTTTTGTCCTGGAATATCTCTTGAAGGGTATTTGGATTATGAACAGCCTTGGAAGATAGAGGGAGTGTATCCACTAGCGTAGCTGCTTTGTTTGCTGTCTAGTTTAATAATGGTGATGTCTAGAATGAGGGTTGGATCTGTTTCCTAGTAGCTCATTGTAAAGGAGTGGGGTTTCCTACAAGTTCAGTGCCCTGCCTCTGGCATCTGGGAGACAGTGAGGGCAGAGGGCACTCCTGCTGCCTGCTGTGAGTAAGAAACGTCTTCACTTCTGACCCAAGAGTTTCACATCTTCTGCCAGCATCTGAGAAACTAGGGCAGGCCAATGTATTAGCTTGCAAGTCAAGTCTTAGGTTCTTTACAGCTTTTGAAAACTAATTCACACCCACTAATGTTTATTTCCTGAGAAATGCTATGCTGAAGTTCACCCAACTTGATCAAGACAGAGCTTCTTTTTTTTTTTTTTTTAAATTTCTTTTAACTTTTATTTTGGATAGAAACAGAGAAGTTGAGAGGGAAAGGGGAGAGAGAAGGAAAGAGAAAGAGGGAGAGGGAATCAGGGAGGGAGAGGGGGAGAGAGAGACCTGTAACACTGCTTTGACACTTGTGAAACTTCCCTCTGAAGAAGACCAGGTGCTCGAACCCAGGTCCATTCGCTCTGTAATGTGCGCGTTAAATCAGCTGCCCACCACCCAGCCCCCAGGGCCTGTTTTCTAAGAACATAATTTGTGTGGTCAGGTGATGAAAGGGTTTCCATTATTAAGAAGGAAGGAAAACTGGCGTTTCTTCAAGCAGTTTTAAAGCAAGATTAAAGCAATTATGTGATATTTATTTATTTACTCATGAGATATGAGGAGAAAAGGAGAACCATGCATCACTCTGGTGTGTATGCTGCTGGGTATCAAACTCAAAACCTCATGTTTAAGAGTTCAGCATTTTATTCACTACACCACTTCAGGAGCTGCCATATATTTTTTTCAAAAAAATTTTCTTATCTTTATTTATTTATTGGATAGAGACAACCAGAAATTGAGAGGAAGGGGGAGACAGAAAAGGGGGGGAAGAGAGAGAGAGAGAGACCTGCAACACTGCCTCACCACTTGCAAAGCCTTCCTCCTACAGGTAGGGACTGGGGGCTAGAACCCGGGTCCTTGTGCATTGTAACATGTGAGCCTAACTAGTTGCACCACCACTGAGCCCTGAACTGCATATTTGTTTACTCTTTCTATCTCCCTTTCTTTCTCTCTTTCTTCTTTACTCTCTTACTCTTTTTCTCTCCCCATCTCTTTCCCTTCCTTTCTTCCTTCTTTTCTTTCTTCCTTTTTATTTTTTCTTTCTTTCTTTCTTATAGGGCAAAGAGGAATTGAGAGGGGAGTAGGTGATAGAAAGGGGGAGAGAAAGAGAGACACCTGCAGTGCTGCTTCACCAAATGTGAAGTTTCCCCACTGCAGGTGGGGACCAGGGGCTGGAACCTGGGTCCTTGTACGTGGTAATATGTGCATTCTACCACATGCACCACCGGCTGGTCCCCTGTGGTTGGTTCTTTTCATTTGCAGACCCTGAGCCCTTGGCATCTCCCTGCTCAAGCCTCCTCTCCATGTCCACTTTGTTGTGAGAAGTCCCAGCTGCATGTTTCAGTCCCAACAATACATCATGACCAGCCCTCTCCCCAGAATTCCAGGCTTGGGTCTCCCCTCACCTACTCAGCATCTCCAGTTGGCTTCTCAAACCCAACTCCTGATGACCAGCACCCTCTCATCCCAGTTCTGAGCTGATGTCCCCAGAGGAGTCAGGGACCATGTCCTCCCAACATAGTGGGATAGGGATTTGATCCAAGGGTGAAGTTCTCTCACCAGATATGATGAGCAGGTCTTAGACATGGGCGGCTTCCATTTCACAGGGTGGGGGGTGGGGAGGGGTAAGTTCAGAAGGGCTCCAGCTTCCACTTAAAATTCTTGTGCTGTGGAGCTGGGGAGAGGTAGTGTCTTTCATGCTCCAGGCACCAAAAGTCCCAGGTTTGAACCCCAGAACTGCTATAAACTGGAGTTTAGAAGTGATCTGGTAGAACGGGAGTTGGATGGTAGCATAACAGGTTAAGTGCAGGGAAGTCAATTAACAGATGGTGAAGCAGGTCTGCAGGTGTCTGTCTCTCCCCCTCTGTCTTCCCCTCCTCTCTCCACTTCTCTCTGTCCTACCCAACAACGATGACATCAATAACAACAACAATAATAACTACAACAATAAAACAAGGGCAACAAAAGGGAATAAATACATAATTTTTTTTTAATGAAGTGATCTGGTAAAAAGGAGAGGAAAGGAAAAGAGAGGGGAAAAGAGGAGAGATGGGAGGAGAGGAAAGGGGAGGAGAGAGGGAAGAGGAGGGAATGGAAGGGGAAAGAAGACAGGAGAGAAAAGATGGGGGTAGATAAGAAAGAAAATTTAAAGAGACACTTGTGCTTCATAGTCCAGAGAGTTAGTTGCTCAACAGGTAGAGCATGAGGTCCCAAGTTCTACCTCTATCACTGAGTATGCTGCAGTGATGCTCTGGACACACACACACACACACACACACACACACACACAGAGAATTGTTGTGCTGTCCCATCTTTTACTCCGCAACCATGTCTAGTGGGTCTGAAATAATGCCGACACACAGCAGGTCAGCTGAAGCATTCGGTCTGTGAGTAAAGGTGAAGGGGTCTTCTGTGCATTTCCCCTCAGCCCCTACACACTGGTTCCTCTTTAGATTCCCCAAAGCCTTTCACTTCTCTACCCTCCAAACCCACCTTTGCACAACATTTTAAGTATTAGCTACTCTCCTAAATTCCTGGCAGTGTGAACTGTTGATAGGCAAATGAAATGTCCCAGAAGTGCATTTGCGACAACTACAGATATGGTTTCACTCATATGCAAAATATATATAAACAGCTGAATTTACAAATGTGAAAAAATATGCTGACCTATTGACCTGTTTTCAAGACTGGGAGAGAACTATAGTGGTTGTCTACAGGGGTGGGGCGACCACTGGTGACAGGAGTGGTGAAAGAGAGAGAGAGAGAGAGAGAGAGAGAGAGAGAGGGAGATGGAATGAAAAAAGTGCATTTGCTGCAATATAAACTGTAGTTGCTGTGACCAGGGAAAGGGATAGTGGGTAGAATGCAGGACTAGAATGTCTGAGACCCTGGGTCCCATCTCCAGCACTGCGTGTGCCAGAGACAGAGAGAGATATGCTCTGCTTCTCTCTTTCTGAGAGAAATAAATATTTGAGAACAAACTATGACTGTTCTGATTAAAAGGTTGAAGAAATAATTGCCACTACAGCCCTGTGCATTTATTTATTTTTTAATAGTTTATTATTATTGTGTTTGTTTTATTTATTTTTTATTTTATTTTATTTTATTTTTGAGAGAGATGCAGAGACACACACACACAGAAATACCAGAGCACTGCTCAGCTCTGGTTTATGGTGGTATGGGGGGCTTGAACCTGGGATTTAGGGGACTCAGGCATGAGAGTCTGTTTTTTTTTTTAATTTTTTTAAATATTTATTTTATTTATTTATTCCCTTTTGTTGCCCTTGTTGTTTTATTGTTGTAGTTATTATTGTTGTTGTTGTTGTTGGATAGGGCAGAGAGAAATGGAGAGAGGAGGGGAAGACAGAGAGGAGGAGAGAAAGATAGACACCTGCAGACCTGCTTCACCGCCTGTGAAGCGACTCCCCTGCAGGTGGGGAGCCGGGGTTTGAACCGGGATCCTTATGCCGGTCCTTGTGCTTAGCGCCACGTGCGCTTAACCCACTGCGCTACAGCCCAACTCCCGAGAGTCTGTTTGTATAACCATTATGCTGTCTCCTCCACACACCCCAATGCTTTTAGTAAATTATTTCCGCCCTTATTTGACACTGTTCCCTTCGTGTCCTTTTTTAAAAAGATTTTGTTTATTTATTAATGAGAAAGACAGGAGGAGAGAGAGAAAGAACCAGATATCACTCTGGTACCTGTGCTGCTGGGGATTGAACTCAGGACCTCACACTTGAGAGTCCAACACTTTATCCTCTGTGACATCTCCAGGACCACTTTTTTTTTTTTCTTTTAAACCAGTGGTCTATTCAGTCTCTGGTTTATAGTAGTGCAAGTGGGGGAGGGGTAATTGACCCAGGGTCTTTGGAGCCTCAGGCATGAGAGTCTCTTTGCAGAACCATTATGCTATCTACCCTGCCCCGCCCCCCTTTGGTGGCTTTACAGTGTGCTCCTAGTTTTGTTTTGTTTTTTTAAAGCTTTCAAGTTTTAAAATGTGTCTGTTAGTAATTTTCACAGATTTTAATGTAGAATTGTTTGGATGCATATCTCCTTACTTAACTGATGAGTGCTATTTCATGGTCTCTGGAAAATGAATCCAAGGGCAGAGGATCAGCCTAGCAGATGGCTGGTTGTGGTCACACCTTAGTGATCAGCAAAGCAGACAGTATTATTTTATTTTATTTTATTTTATTTTTTCTTTATAAAAATGGAACATTGAAAAAAACATAGGATAAGAGGGGTACAATTCCATACAATTCCCATCACCAGATCTCCATATCCCATCCCCTCTTCTGATAGCTTTCCTATTCTTTAACCCTCTGGGAGTATGGGCCCAAGGTCATTGTGGGATGCAGAAGGTGGAAGGTCTGGCTTCTGTAATTGCTTCCCCGCTGAACATGGGTGTTGACAGGTCGATCCATACTCCTGGCCTGCCTCTCTCTTTCCCTAGTAGGGTGGGGCTCTGGGGAAGAGGAGCTCCAGGACTTATTGGTGGGGTCGTCTGTCCAGGGAAATCTGGTCAGCATCATGCTGGCATCTGGTATCTGGTGACTGAAAAGAGAGTTAACATACAAAGCCAAACAAATTGTTGAACAATCATGAACCTAAAGGCTGGAATGGTGAAGATGAGGAGTTGGGGGCCCCTCCATTTTATAGATAGCTAGTAGGCATATTTTAGTTATATTCCAAAGAGCCTGTGGCTATACTATTTTTTTTTTCCCTGAGCCTGAAATCTGATATGCAGGTGGATCCAAGTTGCTGTCTGGGTAGATGATGTCATGGCTGGAAAAGGATCAGAAAGCTGGATCAGGGAAGAGAGTAGCTCCCTAATATGGGAAAGGGGTATAAATATTGTTGACTGTACCAGTATATTAGTTTCCTAATATGGGAAAGGGGTATAAATATTGTTGATGTAAACTCCATCAATTTGATGTGACCTGGGGCCCATATTCAGCTTAGGAGCCTATGTGACTTCTGCATTCCTGTAGATCTGAGCTCACATTCTGTGGTCATGAATAGAAACATTCCAAGCTGCCCCAATATCGACCCATCTTTCTCAGGTGTAGCATAGAGTTTGTTGTCCATCCTCCCTTCGGAGTATGGGGAACATTCTCTACCATTATTGATCCAAGTTGAGGGCAAGGTCCTATGGGGGGGCCCACAAAGGGGTCTATTTTGTTGTTCCTGATAGAGATGACCAGTAACAATGGAGAGAGGGATTTATTTGAGGTCTAGGTCCATCATGGCAGACAGTATTCTGTGAGGCCTTGAGTGGGGCTTGATTTAAATAATTGATATGATCTTTGGGAAATGAAAAAAAAAAAACAACAATTAATTTCCTTCCTTGGCAGCTCCAATTATTTATTTTTTGATAAATGGAATCTGTGCTTTTCTCTGGGCACATGTGAACTTTCAACTAGTGCAGAGACAAATGAAGCCCCCAAAGTTAAAAAAAAAAAAAAGTCTAAATTTAGCCATCTGCAGTTCGACCTTACTAATTGAGGTTTTGTGATCATTGGAATGTAAAAGTCTTTTGCTTTGTTCCATTCAGTTAAAAGTATTTGCTAAGTTGTTAATAAGAAACAGCCCAGAGCTTTTTGAAATGCTTAAATGTGTACCCACAGATAGTTTGGATTCAGAAGAGTAGCCCTTTTGTCAAAGGGTAGTTTTCAAAAGGGAAAACATGTAACTCCCATGCAAACATAAAATGCTAATATATAAAAGGCTCATTGAGTTTATTAACAAGAGAACTAGCAGGGTGTGAAGCCAGTTTAAAGAAAAAAAACTAAAGGAATTGGTTAGAAAGGCATTTGTTTAAGAAAAAAAATCAGAATACGATGTCAGATTTAGATATAAAACTAATTAGTGGTGCAACAGCACAGTAAAATGGAACAGGAAACACCACCTGAGTCTCTACTGTCCAGAGCCCACAAGTTAGCACTGCTTTCCACGTCTGGGTCTTGATTCAATAGTGAAAGTTTGTCAGACACAGAGCCTGAGTCATGAAATGACTTTGCATGAGCTGTCAGTTCTCCAGTGTGACATTGGAAGGACATCGCTCTTACTTGTTTACAAGTTTTGGAAAGTTTCTTTTACCATATTCTTATTAAAGTGAACTCACAGGACCAGGGAGATAAATCAGCAGCTAGAGCACAGAACTTAACATGCCTGAAGCCTGTCTCAAATTCAATCCCTGCTATTCCATGTGCCAGAGTGCTTGCCCCCCACCCCACCCCTCCTCTTCCTCTCCCCTCCCCTCCTCTCTTCTCCTCTCTCCTCCCCTCCCCTCCCCTTCCCTCCCCTCCCCTCCCCTCCCCTCCCCTCTCCTCCCCTCTCCTCTCCTCTCCTCTCCTCTCCTCTCTCCTCTCCTCTCCTCTCCCTTCTCTCTCATAAAATAAGTAAGCCTTGGCAGGGCAGCATACCTGTTTAAGCTCACATGTTACCATGTGCAGGGACCTGGGTTCAAGCCCCAGTCTCCTACCTGCAGTGGGGAAGCTTTATGAGCAGTGAAGCAGGGCTGCAAGAGTCTCTTGCTCTTTCTCCTCTTTCTGTCTTCTCCCCTTTCAATTTCTGTCTATCTTATCAAATAATAAATAAATCTTTAAAGTAGCAGTAAATCTTTTTTTAATGGAAAGGAACAGGAATATGGCTGACATGGTAAGGCACCATGCATGAAAGGCCAAGGTTTGAGCCCCAACACCTTATGGCAATACTATGGTCGGCGCCAGAGGAACTCTAAGAATAGTGGAGCAGGGCTATGGTATCTCTCCTCTCTCTCCTATCTCCATCTAAATAATCTGTATTAAAGTAAACATGGCTCTGTTGCCACTAGCTCTCTGTATACAACATCTGTGGCATTTTCAAACCTATCCCAGGTGACTTGAGGTGAAAATAAACAAACAAACAAATAAAAGTCCTAGTAGTCCAAATGTATTATCCTGTCACTTCCCTGGCTCTGAGAAATGCCCAAGTTTGGAAAAGTAACTGTGTCATCACTACAGCTGATGTCACTGGGAACTGAAATTGGAGGAAATCTGCCAACTTTAAGGTAGAATCCCAGGGAATTAAAATAAATTTCTGACATAACCTGAACTTATAGGATTGGAGGTTCCTGGAGAAGGATCCAAAGAAGTCAAGGTAGTGACTCTTATCATAAAGTGCTGTGTCATCACAAGGGAAAAATAAGACGTGTACCTAGAAAAAATCATAGAAGAAAAAAATTCTTTTAGAAGAAAATTTTGTAAGATATTTAGGATTGTGTTTTGGGCTGTTGAAGGAATTTGCAGTCAGATTCAGGCTGGCCCACTCCCAAGTGCCCTGCACCCACAAAGACCCATCTGGCAGGGAAGAAGCAGGTGTGAGAAAGGTGAGGCCACCGGCAGGGTGGAGGAGGAAGCAGGTGGTGATCGAACTGGTTTCCAGGTAATGTGATCATGGCGATATTTATAGGGTGGTCATCTATGGGTGCCATGGACACGGACTATCATCTTGGGTTACTTCGTTGCAAATTGCAAAGAAGAAGGTCATTGCTGGAGAATGTTGATCTGAACTGAGCCTGAGGAATGAAGCCATGTGGAAAGCTCACTTGTAGCTTCTGTGTATCTGCAGCTTCTCGAGCTTCTGGAATAGTCCGTGGTTAGTAAACACTGCCAACCGAAGGCGTGTGAGGGGAGGGTTACTTACCACATGTGCTTAGCACTGATTCATCTATTCAGTAGGTGCATTCAGAGTGTATGGAGTCCTGGGAAAGTTCTGGAAGTTTCTTAGAAAACTGAGTAAGTGGTTGAACTCGCTTCCCCCATAACCCCAGCAGAGTGCCTGTTTCAGCTACTTTCAGGAATCACCAGGAAGTTTCTTAAAATTTTCTCTTACTTATAAATAACCAAAAGTGAACAAACAAATCACAACAGAAAGTGAGTGAAGGATGGAGGGGAGCAGTCTGATAATAGGATTGGCACTAGAATTTTGGCAGTGGGTGTAGTTAGGTATGACTCTATACTCCCTAGATTTAGATGGTCCTGTAAGCTAACAGTAAACCAACAAAATGAAGAAAAAAAAGAATAAGAAGAAGGAAGATAAATAGGAATCCTGTATTCTTTGCCTCAAGCCTTTAATTGCACTAACCCTGGGATGCAAGAGGTTAAGACCAATTATTTTCAGTTCTAGCTGCCACTTTCCAGCCACTGGGCAGTGGAAAATCTTCACTTACAGGAAGTGCTGTAGGCTTTGCTGTTGAACACATCACCGTGCCTGGCTGTGGTTCTGTCTGAACATGCAGACCAGCCCCAAGCCCCAGCATCCTAGGACCTCCTCCTGTGTCCCCACAGCTACAGTTTGGGGAAAGGTCCCACAAGTCCAGACACTACCAAACATCTTCATTTGCATATGCTGAGGTCCTGAGTAAGATTTGAGCTCAGATATCTGTGCCTATTCTCTTTCCTCTTTTGCCTTCCCATTTTCATTCCTCAACAATATATAAGTAATGGACTGATCCTACTTGTTGTGCTAAGAGAAAAGGGAACATTATAGCTGTTGGGAAATATTTTGAGGATGTGAAAAAAAAAAGGAGCAACTGAACATTTCACTACTGCTTTGAGTATTGTAGAAATTCACTGTTTGGTTCAGTCCTAGTCTTAGCCCAAACCAAGCAGGTGTGTGGGCCAGCCACAGGTCCCTTTCCTGGGAGACACTGCCAGGGAAACCTTTGTTGCTATTCGAAACAGGATGGCTAAGAGTGCCTTTCCTTCTGAGACCTGTTTTGTCTCTGAATCTTAGCCATGTCACAAAAGCCATTGAGCCCCAGCCAGTGGATTTTCCTTGGATGAGATATTGCATAGCTCCCAAAGGGAGGGGAAGGGAAGGGGTGGGAGGCCAAAGAGAACTTGGAGCCCAATAATAAACAGCTCTTTGTACCAGCCCCAACCCCTGATCTCACAGAGCACATAACCGGCACCACGGCGTGCAGGAGGAAGGCGCAATGATGACCAGATGTTGAACTTGTTTCTCCCCAGTGTGCGGCTGCGACCTGGCTCAAGGAGGCTTCTTCATCAAGAACGGGGAGTACCTCTGCACCCTGGACTACCAGAGGATGTACGGCACGCGCTGTCACGGCTGCGGGGAGTTCGTGGAGGGGGAGGTGGTGACGGCTCTGGGCAAGACCTACCACCCCAACTGCTTCGCCTGCACTGTTTGCAAGTAAGTCAAGGGTTTCCCCCAGTGGAGGGCAGCTAGGCTTTAGGGCAGAGCCTGGAGGAAGAACCTCTTGTCTTGAGCTGTACAGGTTTGTCATATAATCTCTTTTTTTTTTCCCTCTCAGTGCCTTCTAAGACTATTTTTCCTTTTCCTCTGTGATGTCATTCTTCATCAAAAAGAAATTTACTTGGTTATAAGAAATTTTATACTTGGTGTCCTCTGCTAAATAACTGATTTTCAATGGCTGAAAACCAAGTCTAGGTCTCAAAACATTTTTTTTTTCTTTTTGCCTCCAGGGTTATTACTGGGGCTCGGTGCTTGCACTACAAGTCCACTACTCCTGGAAGCCATTTACCCTATTTTTGTTGCCCTTGTTGTTATTGCTGTTGTTGTTGGGTAGGACAGAGAGAAATGGAGAGAGGAGGGGAAGGCATAGTGGGGAGAGAAAGATAGACACCTGCACACCTGCTTCACCACCTGTGAAGCGATTCCCCTGCAGGTGGGGAGCCGGGGGCTTGAACTGGGATCCTTACTCTGTTCCTTGACCTTCGCACCATGTGTGCCTAAACATTGAAAACAGGGTGGGGCAGAATAGCATAGAGGTTAAAGAGAATAGATTTGTAGCTATAAGGGGTGTGTGTGTGTGTGTGTGTGTGTGTGTATGTGTGTATGTGTGAAGAGTTACTGTGTTTATTTCATGAGTGATGGGGGAGAACCAGATTATCACTCTTGTACATGCAGTACCAGAGATTTAACTTGGGACCTCATGCTTGAGAGTCTAATATTCTAGCTGTTGTGCCACCTTCCAGACCTGAACACATCCTTAAAATAGTCTTATTAAGGGGCTGGGCAGTAGCTCATTGGGTTAAGCACACATGGCACTGAGTGCAAATGACGCACAAAGTGCACAGACTGGCATAAGGATCCGGGTTCAAGCCCCCAGCTCCCCACCTGTAGGGGAAGGGTCACTTCACAAGTGGTGAAGCAGGTCTGCAGGTGGCTATCTCTCCCCTTCTCTGTCTTCCCCTCCTTTCACAATTTCTCTCTGTCCTATCCCATAGCAACAGCAACAACAACAATAACAACAAGGGCAACAAAATGGAAAAAATGGCCTCAAAGAGCAGTGGAGTCCTAATGCAGGCACCAAGTCCCAGCCATAACCCTGGTGGCAAAAAAAAAAAGTCTTGATTGTGACTATGGAAGTTTCTTGTCAGTAGAACTCAGGACTTCCGTGCTTGAGGTCCTAGTTCTATTCCCAACACGACTTTTGCTAGAGTGGAGCTCTGGTTTCCTTCTCTAACAACAACTCTTTACTAAAATAAAATAGTCTCATTTACTCTGTCAAGAGTGGGCAAACTATATCCCATGGCCAGTGTAGACCAGATTTTTCTGTAGATGATTTTTGACTGAAGGTTTGCTGGGCCCAGTTGCTCACTTACTGTCTTTTCCTGATTTCCAGCTAGAAAGGCAGGCTTGAGTGATTAGAACAGAAACCAAGAAACCAAGTAATCCACAATATGTAAAACAAAAACAAAAAAAGTGCATTCTGACCTTTCAGAGTAAAACTTGCCACCCACCTACTCTCTAGGTAGCTATCACCTACTAATATTAAAACTTTTTAAAAAATATATTTATTTATTTATTATTAGGTAGAGACACAGAGAAATTGAGGGGGGAGGGGGAATGCAGGTAAGGAAAGAGAGACATCTACAACCCTGCTTCACCACTCGTGACGTTTTCCCCCTACAGGTGGGGACCAGGGGTTTGAACCTGGGTCCTTGCACACTGTAATGTGTACGCTTAACCAGGTACGCCACCACCTGGCCCCCTAAGGTTAAAACTTAACTGCACAGGGGGCTGGGTGGTGGCACACTCAGTAGAGGTGAACACATTTCCAATCTGCAAGGACCCAGGTTCAAGGCCCTGCTCTCCCTGCCCCCTGCAGAGGGGAGGCTTCTTGAGTTGTAGAGTGGTGCTGCAGGTGTCCCTCTCTCCCTTTCTTTCAACTTCTCTCTTGCTGTCCATCGTAAGGGAAGAAGGAAATAAAATTAACATAACCACCAGGAATGGGAGAGTCACCTCGAAGACACTGAGTCCTAGCAATCTTAGTGGCAAAGAAAAAACAGCACAGACCAGCACAGCTCCAGTGATGACTTAGAGAGGAAGAAACCAGGAAATGTTAGCAGGAGTTGTGCTTTGAAGGATACAGTCAGTTCTTCTGAGGAGATCAAGGTCAGCTGCTCCACCACCCAAGGAGTCTAAATGAGCCAGCCAGGCTCTCTGGGGTACTGATGATTTTCCTAGGCTCCACTTGGTGACGCCTTTATATAAAAACAACAGATCAGAAGAAGAGGGTGGTTTTGATTTCCAGCAACTCCTGTTTCCTAGCCAGAGAGAGAGGGAGAGAGAGAGAGAGAGAGAAGTCTAGAAGGAAATAGTCCATCTCATATAATTAACACAGTAAGACTCACTGATTAATAATAAGATGTAGATGAATTATTCATCCTGAAATCATTTTTAATACATCTACTAGCCACTTTCCCGTTTCTCCATTTTATTTATCTATGTGTATTTAATAATCAGAATTTAAAATATGTGGATTAATGAGCTGAAATATCTTCTGCATTGAATCAAAAGCAGAATTTCCTCTTAAAGGTTCTCTTTCTAGGCAGCAGACCATGGCCTAGAGAGGAGCCCTGGGCTGGCAGTTATGAGACCTTGGTTCTAGTCCTGCTTCCAGGCTGACTTGAAACCTACAAGGATGAACTTTTACAAGGAAATTGCTTCATCTGTAAAACGGGAGACTGGACTAGCATCCACTAATTCCCCAAACACAAGTCTTCAGTTACTAGATTCCCCCCACCCCCACCACCCCACCGTGGGGAGAGGGAGTATGTCTCTAGTCATATTTCCTCTTCTTCCTAATCCTCCTCCTCTTTCTTGTCTTTCTCCTCTCCCTCTCTTCCCTCCATTTTTTTTTTTCCTTTAGGGTTATCACTCGGACTCAGTGCCAGCACTATGAATCCACTAATCTCAGAGGCCATTTTCCCATTTTTTTATTGCATAGGACAGAGAGAAATTGAGAGAAGAGGGAGGATATATAGGGGGGAAAAGAGAAAGATAAACACCTGCAGACCTGCTTTACCGCTTGTGACTTGACCCCTAGACAGGTGAGGAGTCAGGGGGCTCGAACCAGGATCCTTGCTCGGGTCCTTGCGCTCCATACTATGTGCTCTTAACCCAGTGTGCTACCACCTGATACCCCTCCTCTTCTTTTGGAGATAACAAAGCAGAGAGAGATAGACAGAGACACAGAGAAAGAGACCACAGCACCAAAGCTTCCTTCAATGCAGCAGGATCTTGCACCTATGAGGCAGCCATGACAGTGCAGCAGACTCTCTAAGACACTCCCTCACCTGCTCTCTTGAGCCACGTCTAATCCCTTCCCCTACCTCTCATGAAAATTCCATGGTTCTAGCAATTTCTGAGCATGAAGCAATTCAGCCAGGCTGGAAAAACTCTCACTCTGAAATATCATCATTTAAAAAGTTGGTGACAGGGGACATTTATTAGTCATAACCCAGTCCTTGGCATTTGATCCAGCAAAGAGGCCCTTGCAATTGCTGCTCTAGGCCAGTTCACTGTTATAAACATTCCTGCAAAGAACAAAAGGGCAAGAACCCATTCAGGCAGAGGGGTTGGGATGGGAAAGATATTCAAAATTTGTAAAATAACAAAATTCATAGTTCCAAAGACTCAGGCCAGTGTAGAGAGCTAGACTCCACTCCTCTTAGGTTGGATCCTTGTGGGCTCAAGACTGAAAATATAAGCGTAAATGAGAGGCAGAACCAGAAGTCAACGAGACCCTGTGTTTAGACGGTGCCATTTCAAAGGGCTCAGTCTCTTAGGTCTTTGCAGCCAAGACTGAGCTTCAGACATGGACACCTCCATAAATGATGTTCTCCGGGGCTTCCTGGCTTGGCCCTTGCCCTGCCCTGATCTCAGGCACAGACCCTCTGCTTATTGTGCTTCTGGCTCTTTAACTCTCTGACACCTTTATCACCAAGCAGAGTAGAGGCTGATTCAGGTTTGTTTAATGAGTATCAAGCAGCGTGATGCTTGGATTTCACCTGAGAGTGATGTGGATGATGATGGTGTTTTGTTTTTTTTAATATGGTACCAGGAAATGAACCAAGGGCCTCATGCATACATGATATTGTCAAGTGCATGCCACAAACACTCTTCCCCACAAACATTTTTTTTATTCCATACTTAGAGAGAGAACGAGGGGGACCAGGAATACAGAGGGGGGAATATACCACAGCACTGCTCCACCATCCATGTGGCTCCCTTGGTGCCATCCATATGATACCAAGGATCAAGCCTTCAGGATGGTTAAGTAAGGCATGCTCTCTGAGGTTTGAGCTTCTCCTAACCTCTAGCTTGAATTCTTAGAGAAAGAGTAAGTTGTGACAGGGGAGAAGAAGGGTCAGTAGGTGGGGCATAGGACTTGCCTTGCATGCATCTGGTAGGTCTTGAGTTTGCTTCCTGGCATTTCAGTGCTCTCTTCTCTCTCTCTCTCTCTCTCTCTCTCACACACACACACACACACACACACACACACACACACACACACGCACGCACAAAATAAATATATTCTTTAAAGCAAGTTTCAAGTTGGTGAACACCATCTATATCTGCCTACCTTCCAGTAACATGGGTCTTCCTTTCTGGTTAACCCAGGAAAGCTTAACCCTTATGGGTCTTGTCTGAACAACAGAAAATCACATAATACTATTACCACTTCTAAGAGTGAGGATATAAGGGTTAAAACTTTTTGGTATATAGATGTAGATATAGAAACAATAGTCAATCCATATCTGTGATCCTGGGAGAACCACTACACTTTCCAGTGGAGGAAATGGGGACACAGAACTCTGGCAGTGGGGAAGGCATGGAATTATACTGCTATTATCTTATAATTTTGTAAATTAACATTAAGTCACCAATAATAATAATAAAAATAACTTCTTGGTGATGGACGCCAAGTACCTTTCACGAGCCATCCTAATCCTCAGTTTACTGTCCATGTGTCCTGCGGTGAGTCACCAAGTCTTAGGCAGCTGGAGGGGAAGTCACAAGGGTGGCAGCAGCTGGGAGCAGAGAACTTCTGTGGAGAAGCTACAACTGGGTCTTAAGTAACTGCTTCCGACTCAGCTGTGTGGGGCTGTTCTGCTGTGTACTTGACATTCCCTGATTGGCAGAGTCACTCACACCTTATGAAAACTCATGCAGATGATGATTTTTGGCAAGTGGGCCGATTGCAAGTAGATAGACACAGGAATTGGTATCTATCTATCCATCAGTAGCTGTTTTCAGATAGGCTGTCTGTTAGACCAGAAGAAGCTTCTCATATACAGGCAGGAGGTGGCATTAGTGGCAAAACATACTAACAGCTATCTAGTGTGAAAGGAGTGTATGTTTAGTATTGATTTTTTTTTTAATTCTTATTTATCTGTTTTGGAAAAGAGACAGAGAGAAGTTGAGAAGGAAGGGGGAGAGAGAGAAAGATGCCTGCAGAACTCTTTTACTGCTTGTGAAGCTTCCCTGCTGCAGGTGGGGACTGGAGGCTTGAACCTAGGTCCTTGCACACTGTACTATATGCATTCAAATAGGTGCACCACCATCTGGCCCCTCACATTCATTTTTAGACAGAGATGGATGATATTTTCATCCTTCCCAGGCTTGCAGGTCTCCAGCATCATGAAACATGCATTTTCCCTACAAAGAGGTCCGGAACAAAGTTTAACTCAGCACTGTTGCCACCTAGTTCTGGGCACAGATTGGCCTCAGGGAGCCGAAAGAGTTAATGCTTAACCTGTGACCATTTTCCTTGGGGAGGGGCCTTAAGCTGGAGGAGGAATTTGTGGCATTTAAAGTGTTTCTTCATGAAAGCTTTTGCCTTTGGAAAGTGGAAACTTTTATAGCGTGTGCCTTGTGTGCCTCGCCTCTGCTACTTAACTTGTTGGAACACCTCTCAGGTATGGAGTGGGGGTGTCAGTGGCTCTAGCTTACTACCTGGTGTCCAGAGCAAAGGTGTGTCCTCTCTCCTCCAGATGAGGAACATTTATTTCTTTGGTCTGTCTCCAACTGGCCAGCTTGCTTAAGATTACGTTTCAGACATTTCAGCAGCTGCTTCTCCCAGGAAAGTTCTTGGCTCTGGAGGGCAGCCCTGCAGAAAGAGTAAGAGAAAGGGGAAAAATTGCTGGAATCATCTAGGAGGTGTTTTCTTTCTGTCTGCAGGCGCCCGTTTCCCCCTGGAGACCGCGTCACGTTCAATGGGAGAGACTGCCTTTGTCAGCTCTGCGCCCAGCCGATGTCCTCCAGCCCTAAAGAAGCCACCTGCTCTGGCAGTAAGTGTTTGTCTCCATTGCTGTCTCACATGACTCAAGGCCCTGCAAAACTCACAGGTAGCTGAGGCAGGTTAGCTGGAGCTGAGAGTAAGTATCCTTCCAGAAGCATTATTAACTGTGAAACATGCTTAAGGGGAGAAGCCTTCACTCGAACCTGCATGGCAGGAATATCATCCTTATTTGAAAAATAATGCAAATAGAACTGAACTTCAAATTGTGTAGTCTTGATCGTAAAGGAAGGAAAGAGAATGACTGTGAAGCTTTATGTTAGAAATACTCGTATTTAGTGATCCAGGTTATAGCACAGTGCAACAAAGTGTTGGACTCTTAGGCATGAGGTCCTGAGTTTGATTCCCAGCAGCATATGTACCAAATTGATGTCTGGCTTTCTTTCTCTCTCTCCTCCTATTTCTCTCATTAATACATCTTTAAACACACACACACACACACACACACACGCCCCTGGGGCCAGGTGGTTGTACACCCAGTTGAGTACACACATTACAGTGTACAAGGATCTGGATTCAAACCCCTGTTCTTCCTCACCTACAAGAAAGAAGCTTCACGAATAGTGAAGCAGGACTGTGGGTGTTTCTGTTTCCCTCATCACTTTTCCTCTCCACTCTCAATTTCTCTCTATCCTATCAAGTAAAAATAAAGGGTAAAAAAGTAAAAGTTATTGGGTGTAGTGAATATGCAATGCAGGTGGGAGCTAGGCAGTGGTGCACCAGGTTAAGCACACATAGTACTAAGCTCGAGGACCCACATAAAGATCCTGGTTTGAGCCCCTGAATCCCCACCTGCAGAGAAGTTTTACAAGTGTTGAAACAGGTCTGCAGGTGTCTTTCTCTCTCCATCTACTTCCCCCTTCCCTCTATTTCTCTGTCCTATTCAATAAAATGGAAAAAATGGCTACCAAGAGCAGTGGACTCACAGTGAGCCCCAGTGATAACCCTGGAGGTAAACAAATAAATAAATAAATAAATATGTCATGCAGGCACTGAGCCCCAGAAATAATCCTAGTGACAATAATAAATAAATAAATAAATAAAGCCTATATTTAATCATAGAAATTGAGATGTGAGAATGTTTGGTGGTGACGTGATTCTCTCTGTGTGTATTAAAAAAAAGATTCTCACTGCCCAAAGCAAGTGTGGTGATTTAGTCTTACCTTGAGACACTTGATTATTTATTACTCTGAAATTTTCTTTAGTTACCTGAGGGCTTCTGGCATTTATTCCTTCAGCAGATATTTTACTGAGTACCTACAATGAGTATTGTTCATGCTGGAGATACAGCATGCTAGATATCTCATGCTAGAGATAACTCAGCAAGCTTTGATTGCTCAAGAGAGTCAGTGAATGCCAACATGAACATACTAATCAAAGTGAGTGCATCCAGGGAGGTTGCTTGCCAGGTTGCTTGCCATGAGCACAATCCAAGTTCGAGTCCTGGCACCACATGAAAATCCACCAGAAAATGAGGTGTCTCCTCTTCTCTTCTCTTCTCTTCTCTTCTCTTCTCTTCTCTTCTCTTCTCTTCTCTTCTCTCTCTCTCTCTCTTTCTCCTGTCTTTCTATAAATGAGTGGTGAAACCATGCATGTCCAAGGCTCAGCAGTCAATAATTCAATGAGAAAAGGAAAGTTGGGGCTTGGATGGTGGCCCACCTGGTTGAGTGCATACATTAGAAACAAATGGTACATGTGCCACAGATTTTATAATTTATATATATATATATTTGTGTGTGTATGTGTGTATGTATATATATATGTGTGTGTATGTATATATATATTCAGTATCAAGTATATATCAGTATATACTGATAAGTATATATCAAGTATATATTGATATATAAGTATATATCAAGTATATATTCAGTATCAGTATATATATGTGTGTATGTATATATATATTCAGTATCAAGGATTGAATTCAGGGCCTCATAAATATGCAACAGCCTGAGTGACTTTCTAGACCCATCTTCTTTTGTTTGGGGGCAGAAAGGAAAAGGCAGACAGAATGAGGAGAGATTCCACAGTACTGCTCTACCATTCATGAAGCTTCTCCTGGTGTTGTTCATGGCACTCCCAAGTGGTATTGGGGATTGAACCCAGAGCCCCATGCACGATAAGGTGCACACTCCACTGGGTGAACTGTCTCTTTGCCCACAATTTGCAATTCTTTATGACAAAGTCTTGCTGACCTAGAAAACTGGCTTCCTTGCCCCAAGTGGAAATAATGACCAATCACACTATTCATTCTCCTAAATCACACTCAGTAGGCACTTAACTTTTAATTGAGATATATTCTGAACTGTGAGCACCAAGCAGTGAAGCTCTAATTCCTTTTCCTCCCTGAGCACTGGGAAGAGGACTAGAGTTGGTTTGAGAAACTTAGGGTAAAACCTTTTAAGCCCTACTAGTCTCAATAGTTAAGAGCAAGACCAGTCACTTGGACTCCAGAGGAATTCAGCAATTTATAGCAGAGATTCTAAATTCTCTGGTTAAAGTAGAAGAAACCTTATGTCTGAGAAGAAGGAGAAGAAGAAATAAAAGAAGAAGAATGTTCCAACCAAAGCATTTGCATAGAAATTGAATTTTGACTATTGGAAGGAAAGAAGAAAAATGCATGTATCAGAACATCTTAGCATGACCAGCTTCTTAGCACTTATACATATGAACATCTTGCTTTTCTTTTTTTGCCACCAGGGTTAGTGCTGGGGTTCCATGACTGCATGCAGATTCCATTACTCCCAGTGGCCATTTCTTTCTTTCTTTTGATAAAAACAGAAATAGAGAGGCAAGAGAGGAGAGAGAGAAAGACACCTGTATCACTGTTCCACAACACACACAGGTGGAAACCAGGGTCTTGAACCCAGGTCTTCAAGCATGATAGCACATGGTATCTTGGGGCCCCATCACCACGGTACAACAGGCAGCAGGCCATGTATTTATCATGGCGAGGGCCACATTTCACCATTTGATTGGCTGTCTCAAAGCATTCATTGGTGATCTCTGCAACAGAAAGCTGTTCATGATAGGCTTTCTCAGCAGAGATGACAGGGGCCTAGGTGGCCAGAGGGAAGTGGATGCAGGGGTAGGGCACCAGGTTGGTCTGGAATTCTGTCAGGTCAACAGTCAGGGCTCCATCAAACCTGAAGGAAGCAGTGATGGAGGACACAATCTGGCTAATAAGGCAGTTAAGGTTGGTATAGGTTGGGCGCTCAATATCACGGCTTTATTATTATCTATCAAATAGAAACGCTGACAAGACCATAGAATAAGAGAGGTACAATTCCCACCACCAGAACTCCATATCCCATCCCCTCCCCTGATAGCTTTCTTATTCTTTAACCTTCTGGGAGTATGGACCCAGGGTCACTATGGGGTGCAGAAGATGGAAGGTCTGGCTTCTGTAATTGCTTCCCCGCTGAACGTGGTCATTGACAAGTCAATCCATATGTCATAGTTGGCCTCATTGTCTACCGTGTTTTGTTTTTTATTGGGTACAGACAGAAAGAAATTGAGATGGGAGGGGAAAGTAGAGGGGAAAATAGAGAGGAAAAGAGGGGGCCAGGATGCAGCACGCCGCATTAAGCGCATATAGTACAACGCACAGGCATCTGGCTCAAGGATCCTGATTCAAGCCCCCTGCTCCCCACCTGCAGGGTGGCCACTTCACAGATGGTGAAGCAGGTCTGCAGATGTCTGTCTTTCTCTCCTCCTCTCTCAATTTCTGTCTGTACTATCCAACAACGACAAAATGGCCACTGGGAGCAAAAGATTCCTAGTGCAGGTGCCCTGGAGGCAAGAGACAGAGACAGACAGACACCAGCAGCCCTGCTTCACCACTCATGAAGCTTTCCCCCTGCAAGTGGGGACCAGGGGCTTGAACCTGTGTCCTTGTGCACTGTAATGTGTGCACTTACCCAGGTGAGCCACTGCCTGACCCTTCTGCTCTTGGTTTATGACTTTCATTTTTGGTTTCATCAATGATTCCTCAATATATGGTCTCTAAAACAGAAATGGGTCTTTTAAATGCCTTTGAGTCAGTCCTCTTCATCCACACCACTTGAAAACATGTCTTCTAGCTATAGCTCTACAAAAAAAATCTCTTTTCATTGAACTTTTTAAAAAAATTTCTTGCTTTATATTTTTTTCACTTTTTTATATGACACACGTATTATGCACATAAAATTAGAAAGAACAGTTTGAAGTGTAAAAATGTATCAGAATCAAAATCCCTGTATCTCCAATGCTGGGTTTTCAAGATTGCTTCTGTGCACAATGCTGGACCCAATCACAATTTCCCCTTTGCTTTCCAGTGGGTGACATCCCACTTCTGTGTAAGTGCTCTGGCCAGAACAGTTTTATTTTCAACCAGTCTATTTTGATAAGTACTTAGATAGCATTTATAGGGCATGTGGGTGTGGGTGGCTATAAAAAGAGAGCTATTTTTTGAGAGAGAGAGAGAGAGAGAGCTGTTTTATGTGGATGCAAACATAAAGAAAGCCCCAGACAGGCAGACACACACATTCTAGAGCAACGAGGTTTCAGTAGGCTTCTAAAAGTCATCGGTACATAACTGGAAAACACTTGACTGTATATATCACTAATTAAGAGTTGGGCTCTACTTGAAAACTCTTGTGATATGACTTTCTTTTCTTCCTTCATTTTATTTTATTTTATTTCATTTCATTTATTGGGATTGTTTTTGCCTCCAGAGTTATTGCTGGGACTCGGTGTCGGCACTATGAATCCGCTGATGGTGGCCATTTTTTTTTCCCATTTTATTGGATAGGACAGAGAGAAATTGAGAGGGAAGCTGGAGGTGGGTGCTTGGGGGTGGGGAGAGATAGACAGCAGCGACCTGATTCACCACTTGTGAAGTGCCCCCCCACACACACACCAACCCGGATACTTGCACACAGTTCCTTGCACTTGATGGAGTGTACCACTGCTCAGCCCCCCTTTCCTTCATTCTAGGAGAGAATGGGAAATGGTTTACAGTGTGGTTGTTCACATATGGGTATTTCATGTTTCTTCCCTCTCTCTGAATGAATGAAAAAATAAAAGTGGTTCGAAATGAAATCATTTATGTTCTAACCCCATCTCCCCAAATGACTTTGCTACTCACAATTTTATTTCACATTCTTTGACTGGATTCCCACCATTACTCAATAAGTTAAGACAGCATGAGCAAGAGAGAAGAATCATACCGAAGAAAGTAGAAGCTAACCTGAGGATGCAGTGAGGGGTTTGGGCTAACTGGACAGAGAAGCAGAGAGGCATTTCTTTCTTTTCTTTTCTTTTCTTTCTTTTCTTTTTTTTTATTTCAGCTACTCAGCAGCTGCCCTGTCAGCTGCTCTGATTCTAGGAGAAATCCCAATAGAAGGGATTCCTCAAGTAGATTGTTTTGTTTATTTGTTTTTACTGAGCACTGCTCAACTCTGGCTTGTGGTGGTATGGGGAACTGAACCTGGGACTTTGTAGCCTCAGGCATGAGAGTCTCTTTACATAACCATTATGCTGTGTACCCCCAGATCCCCCAATTAAAGCATGTGCCTTACATGCTCGAGGCCATAGATTCAATACCCTACACCACAAATACTGGATTGTTCTGGTCTCTGTCTCTCTCTGTCTTCCTCTCATAAAACCAATCTTTTGTTGTTGTTGTTGTTAACATTATATAACATTTGAAATAATAATAGAAGTTACCTTACAGGGTTGTGGTGAACGTTAACTATTTTACTTTTCAATTGTCTAGGGCTTATTGCTCCACTTAAAAAAAAAAAATCTTTGAAAGACACTATGAGTTTCCTGAAAATGATGCCCACTCCTGTAAAGCCTTGGTCTGTTTCATTCTTGTTGTATTCGCTAGTGAGTGTGAGGCTGGGCTTCCATGGGCTCAGGAGCCATGGGAAAGGAGTCCTTGAGGCAAGGGAGAGAATGGGGGCTCAGGCTTAGATGATGTTTCCTGAGGACTCCTGTCTATTTTAGGCACCTGAGCAGGAGGGGACTGCTGTCTGCAGTCAGACTTTCAATTCCAAAAGGTGTCTGACTAGTGTCTGAGTGTGTGTATGTGGGTTTGGCAGATTGACACATCCAACACCCTCACACAGATACATCCAAATCCATCTCCCCCCACACACAACTATTATTCCAGCCACAATTGCAACTCCTACAGGTATCAGTACGCATGCTCCCCTCCAGCAATACTTAAATCATTTCAGAAATTCACATGCATATTTTCCAAGAGAGAGACATTTTCAATTATTTCACTTTTCTGTGTGGTAGCAAGAGCTTTTAATAGCTGCAGGCTGCTTTTTCTTTGATCTTCATGTTCTCAAGGAAGCATGTGCAGGCTGAATGGGTTTGTCTGTGGATGTAGAGGTGCTGGGACCCAGTGGCAGTTGTCAGTCTGGACTAGGATCAGCTCTGCTACTTTTCCCAAATCTCTTTAGCCATTCTCTCTCTCTCTCTCTCTCTCTCTCTCTCTCTCTCTCCCTCCCTCCCTCCCTCCCTCCCTCCCTCCCTCTCGCCATTTTTTACACATAGTGCTGGGGAATGAACCCAGGACTTCTCACATGCATGTCAGTGATAGCCCAACTTTCACTGTACATTTTAAGAGAGGGAGAAACACCAAAGCATACTCTACTATCCATAGAGAGCCCTTGGTGGCACTCAAGTTGCCCCCATGTGGTGCTGGGGTTAGAACCCAGGGCCTCTGGCATAGCTCTACCTACTGAGCCACCTCCCAGGCCTGTCTCCATCTCTTCATCTGTAACATGGAGTGGAAATAGGTGCCTTCCTCATAGGGTCAAGTGTGCAAATAGCGAAAAGTGTTGCATTCTTCTAAAACAGTGTCACTGTTCACAACATTAATTTCCAGGTTTATGTTTAGGATAACCCCTTATTTTTGTGACTCTTCTTATTTTATAACTTTGTTCATGATAATGTCTATCTGTTCATTGGATAGTTTTCACCAGTACTGAGCACATCACCCTTAGAGCACAGAATTGGGGCAGTTTGTCTTGTGTGAATGTATTTTATGGATGGGTCTCCAGAGATATATCTGTTCCTCTTTCTATAGATATTTTCTTCTCGCAGGACAAAATGGCAGAATGAAACACTTCTTTATTAGTGGGTTGCTTTGGGAGTTCATATGAGGGCTTAAAAGGTTTGTGGCAACTCACAAGCACAAATATGTCAGCCATTACTCTCTAATGAAGTTAGGAGACTAGATTTTGAACATGAAGTTGTTCGAAATTAAGGAAGAGAAAGACAGCATACTAATTAAGAATGTGGGCTCTACCTCTCACAGTTTTGGATCTGAGTCCGACTCCTATCTTTTGGTCATGTATCCTTTGGCAAGTTGTCTCAGGATCTCTGTACACTTAACTAATAATCAGAAGATGCTACTTGTAAGGGTTGGCATGAGTCTTCAGTGAGAGTGTGCATGGAGGACAGAATAAATGGGGAGAAGGTGCTGATAAAAGAAATTCAAAGGGAAACCCAAGCAGAACCAAGGTTTCTTTAGTCTGTGTCCTAAGAAATATAATTGAGAAGATAGAATGAAAGGAACAAGTGTTAGGAGACTTTGAGGAATTTGGAATGTGTTGTTTCAAAGATGGGATTTCTTCCATCCTTTCCTTTCCCTTCCTTTCCCTTCCTTTCCCTTCCTTTCCCTTCCTTTCCCTTCCTTTCCCTTCCCTTCCTTTCCCTTCCCTTCCCTTCCCTTCCCTTCCCTCCCCTCCCCTCCCCTTCCCTTCCCTTCCTTTCCTTTTTTCCCTCCCCTTCCCATCCCTTTACTCTTTCTTTCTCTCTCTTTTTCTTTCTTTCTTTCTCTTTTTCTTTATTTCATTCTCTCTTCCTTGCTTTCTTTTTCTTCTTTTTCCTATAAGGTGGGAAATAAACTCAGACCCTTGTGTATGCGTGATACTGCTGGACCACTTTGATTCAGTGTATATTTATGTTGAGAGATGCAGATAGAGAAAGGGAAAGATACCAAAACACTACTTCATCTCCCATAGTGTTTCCTTGGTGTTGTTCATGGTGTTCCTATGTGGTGTCAGACATGGAACCCAGGGCCTCACACAAAATAAGGCATAAACTCAACCATCTGAGCCATCTCCCTACCATCACCAAGGATGGTTTCTAACTCAAAGGATGGCCAGGAGAATACAATGTCCTAGAAAAATTCAGATGATAATTGAGTGTGCAAAATCAATGATTTAAGATCAGCGATTAGAACTAGAGAAACCACTGATTATGAAGGTGGGCAATGATTGAGGGAAAGTGAGGAAGATGATTAAAAAGGCCATGTCAAAGAAGGTAAAGGACATCATCCATTGTCTCACAAGTATTTCTTTGAATTCCTGCTGGATTTCAGACAGCAAATTATCTGTTAACAGTTAATATATTTCTTACTGAGGTATGTTTTTCACTACTAAGAAACCAACATTGGCACAGAAGCTATTGCATTTTAATTGTTTAGATGTGTAAACCACTTCCATCATCTAGTTGAGTTAATTAAATATTAAGACCCTCTTGTGTTTGTCTCTTTTTTTAATTTTTTTTATTAATTTTATTTTTGAGAGCAATGCAGAGAGAGAGAGAGAAACAACAGAGCACTGCTCAGCTCAGGCTTATGGTGGTGTGGGGGATTGAACCTGGGACTTAGGAGCCTCAGGCATGAGATTCTGTTTGTATAACCATTATGCTGTCTCCCCCACCCATGTGTTTGTCTCTTATGCAAGGTCTAGCGCATAAAGCCCTAGATACACATTCTGGAAATTCAATCAAAAGGTCTCTTCCTTTAAAGAAGGCCACCTATAATCTTCCTTTTTTAAAACAGCTTTAAGTGCTCACTGCAAGTCAGTATGAAGATTACAGAAAAATACAAAGAAAGAGATGAAAATGATGTGAAATCCCATCACTAAGGGATTAACTCTATTCAATCACATTTCGATGCACTTTCTTTTTGGATGTTGCTCTGGGTACCGTAAAGTTTTATGATTTCACACACCAGTGATTCTTTTGAGTATTACAAAAAAGGTAAAAAGGTAAAAGACTAGGAATTTGCTAAGGGCTAGTTCACATATGTCCTGCCAAAACTGCACTTGGCTTTTTGGGTTTTTTGGCTGTTATTACCACCTAGCTCTGCTATTTCTGTGTGCCCATCTCCCTGAGGAGATTGCAAACTATTTAATGGCAAGAAACTAATATTTTTTTCTTGTCCATAGAATACCATTGTGCATATAGCAACTGCACAAGTGTCCACTGAGTGAATAAAATGACGTCACCCCAGGAGAGCACTGAAAGAGTAAACCTGAGCTCTGTGCCCTGGGTGTTGAGTTCTGACAGTTACATGAATGAGGATGAGTTTTGTAAATTCACACAGGCACAGCCTGGGTGCACGGAGGTCAAGTGTGTTGGTAAGTTTTAACTCACATGTATTTTCTTACCTTGTTTATAAACACCACCCTTATTTTGTAAAGAGGGACTATTGCTTGAGAGAAACTTGTTGATGGCAGGATCCAAGTTCTTCTTCCTTTCCTTCTTCCTCCTCCTTTCTAGTTCCTCTTCCTCTTCTCCTACTTCTCTTCCCCTACATCTCTCCTCCTCCCCTACATCTTTCCTTCCTCCTCCTACCCCTCCTCCTTCCCTAGCCTCTTCCCCTCCCCTCCTCCTCCTCCTCCTTCTTCTCTCTAGTGAAAGTGTCAGGAACTAAATTTCCCCAGCTTTAAGGGAAGCCCCACCTTTCTAGGTCTTTAAGGTGCTAGTTAGTCCCTGGCCAAGAAGGAGTAGATCTAACCTGCTATGAGAGTTATATTATTTCTGGACTGGTTTTCTCGTGCAGAATTGAAAGTTTGGAATTTATGTGTTAGCCAGAGGCTCAGTGCAGAAAGAAAATATGTAGCAGAAGGGAACATTAATATTCAGATTTTTTTCCCAGTGTGAAATCTTTATGAGTCCCAGAGCGACACAATCTTTCATGTAACTGGAGCCTTGATTATAAAATCAATTGCAAGAAAGAAAGGAAAGATCTCACTTTATAAGTAATGGACACAGCTAATGGAAAAGTGAAAATCGGTTTAAAAGTGGTGGCTGGAAAATTAATGGCATTTTCAAAGTTGGTTTCTGTTTTCATTTCACCAGATATGCCTCCTGCTCAGTAAAAGCTACACCTTCTAACAATTTGACACTAAAACTAGAATACCAGTGATTGGAACCAAGGTCATTTCCCAGTCTAATTTTAAACTTGAGTAACCGTAAAAATTTAGCTTCACAAAGGACTGCTAGCACACTCAGTTAAGTGTACATAGTTCTAAGCTCAAGGACCCGTATAAGGATCCAGGTTCAAGCCCCCAACTCCCCACCTGCAGGGGGGATGCTTCACAAGCAGCAAAGCAAGTCTGCAGGTGTCTGTCTTCCTTCCTCTCTCAATTTCTTTCTATCCTAGCCAATAAAATGGGGGGTGGCGTCCAGGAGCTGTGGATTTGTAGTACCAGCACTGAGCCCCAGCAACAACCCCAGAGGCAAAACAAACAGACAAAGGGCTGCTTTATACACATAACACTGCACACTCCTTATAGATTTCTCCAGGAGGATATTTGAGAAATGTTCTTAGGAGTTGTTCTTAGGAGTTATTCTTAGGAGAAATGTTCTTAGGAGTTGTTTCCTCGAGGAAACACTCACGAAAGACATGTCTCTGATATCTGATTACTGTAAAAAATGGCGACTAATCCCTAGCACTGCAAAAACAGTATCATCTGTTTTCCATCTACACCATGCCTCGGCCTCGCGTGAGCTTAATGTGCAGCTTGGCGATACGAGAATCCGGCATGAAGCCCAGCCAGTCTATCTTGGCGTTACTCTCGATCGCACCCTGTCATTTCACGAACATCTCATAAAAACTGCAGCAAAGGTGGGCGCGAGGAATAACATCATTGCAAGACTGGCCAGCTCCTCATGGGGTGCGAGCGCTTCCACACTACGATCATCCTCTCTGGCATTATGCTATTCCACTGCAGAATACTGTGCCCCAGGATGGTTCCGTAGCCCCCATGTCCACTTGGTCGATTCCAAATTATATTCCTCCATGAGGATAATTTCTGGAACCATCCGTTCCACCCCGGTTCCATGGCTGCCAGTTCTTAGCAACATCGCCCCGCCAGATATTCATCGGGATGCGGCATCATCTAAGTTCATTTCCCACGTCTACGCTCGACCGGACCTGCCAATATACGCGGATATCTTCGCCCACCCCGTCCAACGCTTGACATCTCGTCATCCAATCTGGTCCCCTACACCTACAGTGAACTTCTCTGTTCCAGACTCTTGGAAACAGAGTTGGCAGTCAGCTGAGGTAAAGAACAAACACCTCATCACAGACCCCTGCAAGCGTCAACCCGGCTTTGACCTAGCACGTTATGATTGGGCCCTCCTCAATCGCTATCGAACAGGCCATGGCCGGTGGGCCGCTATGTTCCATCGCTGGGGAGCCAGAGACGACCCGAACTGCCCCTGCGGCTACAGACAGACTATGACCCACATAGTCAACGACTGCCACCTCTCCAGATTCAAAGGAGGTCTCGAAACTTTACATCAGGCTCAACCTGACGCTGTTGACTGGCTACGGAATAAGGGCAAACGCTAGAAGAAGGAGTTGTTTTCAGGGAAGGAGGAAGGAGTGACTAGAAGATAGAAGGGAATTATTTTTACTATATGAAAAAAAGTTTTAACCAAATGTGTGTGTTGTCTATTTAAAACCAAAATATGTTAAACAAAAACTGTGTTAATTTTGCAAAATAAAATAAGGCAGAAGCTCATGAAGCTTGTCCTAGCAGTGATCTTTGGCTGTGAGTGTTAAGTAGCTAGCTGATCACATGATCAAAGTACTGAAACCAACATTCTGCCCCCTCCTGTCTCCCACTCTCCTCTGGAGTAAGGAAAGGAGCCCATGTTTGTTAATGAGCACTAAATCAGAGAAACTGACACAGATGCCCAGCTTGATTTTCCTCTTGGCAAGAGTCAGTGTGTGCTCAGTGACCATAGCCTGTTAATGATTTATCATAAAATTCCTTACTGGGTTAAAGTTTACAGCTAGATTAGGAAAAGTAAAGCAAGAGAAAGAAAAAAAAAAAAAGCCTTCTGAGTGCATTTAATTGAAATTGAGATGACATTCACATGATATAAAATTAACCACTTTAAAGTGAGGGTTTTACTGTAGTCACCAAGGGAAGTCTAACTATCACTTCCAGCTAGTTCCCAAGCATCTTATCACGCCCAAGTGAACCACATACGCGTCAGGCATGTGCACCCTATTCCATCTCTGAGCTCCTCCTACCTCCACCTACTCATCTGCTTTTTTTTTTCTGCTTATTTGTCTGTTCTGGACTTTTCCTGCAAATGACATCATGCACATAGATTTCTGTTTCTGACTTCTTCCAGTCAGCTTGATGTTTTCAAGGTCATCCTGGTTGTAGTGTCTTGTCAATACTCCATTCCTATTTATGGGTGAATGATATTCCGTTGTGTGACCAGACCATATTTTGTTTACCAACCCATCTGTGAATAGGTGCTTGGATGCTTCTGTGAAAATATACCATGACTCCATTTTGTCAGTCCCTGTGCTTAATTTGCTTGGGTCTTGGTACATTTATGAGAGAGGTTTGCTAATGAGTTCCCTAAATTTTGAAAGTAGTGGCTGCCAATTTTCTGAGTCCCCTCCAGAAACTGTCAAATTCAGACTGCTGATATAAGTCTGACCCCCTAATTTTCCAGTGACTATTCAGGAAATATATATAAAATCAGCACTGATGAGGACTGAGGTGTAGAACTTCCAAATTTGGTTCTGTCTCCCCATAGAAATAATGCGTAACTGTTGCCTCTTTGAGGGGTAGCTCAGGGTTCAAATGCTGCTTTCAATATATGTTTGATTATCCACTGTAAACAAATAGGAAAACTGCTCAATCCCTACAGAAAAATCCTAGTATAACCACATGCTGGGTGGGTGGCCTGTTCTGGAGCAGAGAGGATGAAGCTCTGGCCTTAACTTTTCATCCAGACAGTATCTTGAGGCTTTCCACTATAATCCATGATTGGATAGTTCCAGGCTTTTGCCTCCTAGCTGCTCTCTCTCACTTCCCAATTCCCCAGCCCACAGACTCTTAATTCCAGAGCTTTTGTAGTGAAGACTTGGTTTCCTCAATGACTAGCTGTTGTCTCCTATGTTGCTCGTTATCTTGCCCCCTGACTGTTTATATTTGTCTATATTTAGGACACACTCTAACAGGAGGAAAGCTGAGGCTTGTTATCAAATATCAGGTGGCAGAAGTCTTGGGAAAAAGCAGCTCCTGGGCTGGCCCTTAGCTTCCCTGATGAAGGTTGCTGCTCTGTTGCTATGATGGGCTAAGAAAGCTTGTTTGTTGTCCTGCATTGTTTTCCAAAGACAGCAAAAACCATCACTTAAAATAGCAGGTTAGAGGCTGCCCTGGCTTGTAATATATCTATCAGGGTCATCACAACAGCAAATGGAGCAACTGACCTAAGCGGAGACACAGTGGTTATGGAAAGTCTAGTTCAAGGTTACATATTCAGACAGCACTCAAACCTTTTAAAATAATTCCAAGTCACTTTCAGTGATTTTCGAGCCATAGAGATGATTCACACTATAGTTACATGATTATTCTGACTCCCTAGTCCTCCACCCCCAGGCCCTAGTGTTTGTCCCATGACCTCATGTTGCTTCTTTGACTAAGGTCATAATAGACTCTCAGAAATGGAAAGATGCTTCTTGAACTCTTTGGTCTCCTGCCTATTTATTTATTTGTTTGTTTGTTTGTTTATTTATTTACCAGAGAGAGCTCTGCTCAGCTTTGGCTTATGACAGTCCAGGGGGCTGACTTGGGGACTCAGGCATAAAAGTTTTTTGCATAGTTATTATGCTATCTCTCTCCCACCTTGTGTATCCTTTCTTATATTGATCTTGTACTCATGGTATTTGCCATGTCATTCTAGAAAAAAAAAAAAAGAAAGAAAGGAGAAAGAAAGAAAGAAAGAAAGGGAAAGAAAGAAAGAAAGAGGGAGCCAGGTGGTGGCACAGCGGATTAAGCGCACATGGCAGAAAGCACACAAACCAGCATCAGGATCCTGGTTCGAGCCCCCGGCTCCCCACCTGCAGGGGAGTTGCTTCACAAGCGGTGAAGCAGGTCTGCAGGTGTCTATCTTTCTCTCCCCCTCTCTGTCTTCCCCTCCTCTCTCCATTTCTCTCTGTCCTAGCCAACAACAATGACAGCAATAACAACAACAATATACAACAAGGGCAACAAAAGGGGAAAAAAATTTAAAAAAAAAAAAGAAAGGAAGGAAGGAAGGAAGGAAGGAAGGAAGGAAGGAAGGAAGGAAGAAACAACTGTGAACTTATATCAGTGACTAAGAAAAAATAATGTCCAGTCACTGTCAACCAATTCATAAAAGCCTGGGTTGAGATCCAGCCACTTTGAAAAACATTGAACAGATAGAGTGGAAAGAAAGTGAACAATCAATAACCTACTTGCTAGATTAAAACCCTTTCTAAAAAACAATTTATTGACTTATTTACTTAATGACAGAGAAAGGCTGAGTAGAGAATACTACTTGGCATATACAGTGCTGGGGATTGAGCCCAGGTCACACCAGGCATGAAAATCGCTGCTCTATGCATTGAAATCAGCTCCCCAACCATTAGATTAGTTAGTTTGTTTGTGTATTTGAAAGAAAAGAGGAGGAGAGAGAAATAGGGTGTTATTCTGGTGTGTATTATGCCTGGAATTGAACTCAGAATCTTATGATTGAGAGTTAAACATTTTTTCCACTGTACCACTTCCCAGGCCACTAAATTGGTCTTCTTATCACTACTAAATGAGATG
The DNA here is from genome assembly GCF_950295315.1 of Erinaceus europaeus. Taxonomy (NCBI): domain Eukaryota; kingdom Metazoa; phylum Chordata; class Mammalia; order Eulipotyphla; family Erinaceidae; genus Erinaceus; species Erinaceus europaeus. The sequence continues at coordinate 13,191,228 of NC_080175.1, forward strand.
ACCTTTTTAGTTGAAAGGAAGTTTTCTTTCTTTCTTTCTTTTTCATTAGGGTGAGGGATTAGTGGTTTACAGTAAATACAGTTGATGGTACATGTGTGCAATTTCTCAATTTTCTGCAAAACACTCAACCCCAACCTTTATCTTCCTCCACCATCATGCACCCGGACCTGAAAGCTGCCTCCCCCGCCCCCCAGAGTCCTTTACTTTGGCACAATACACCAAACCCAGTCCAGGTTCTGCTTTGTGTTTCCCTTTCTGTTCTTATTTATCAACTTCTCTTCATGAGTGAGATCATTCCATATTTATCTTGCTCTTTCTGGCATATCTCACTTATCATATCTCACTTTCTGGCATATCTCACTTATCTTTCTGGCATATCTCACATATCTCACTTGATTCCTTCAAGCTCCATCTAAGATTAGGTAAAGAAGGTGAATTCACCATTTTTATTAGTTGAGTAGTAGTCCAATGTGTATATAGACCACAACTTTCTCAGCTACTCTGTTGTTGGACACCTGGGTTGCCTCCTGGTTTTGGCTATTACAAATTGTGCTGCTGTGAACATAGGGATATACAGATCTTTTTGGATGCATGTGCTTGATTCCTTAGGATATATCCCTAGGAGAGGAATTGCCAGGTCATAGTTTTGCCATCTCTAGTCTTCTGAGATTTCTTCAGACTGCTGTCCACAGGCATTAGACCAATTTATATTCCCACCATCAGTTCGAGAGGTTTATTTCCCCTACAACTTCTCTAGCATTTGTTGTTACTAATCTTTTTTGTCCAAACCCTTTACATCTTAACCATGTCAAAATAGTAGGGCAACCCCTATAAATGACATAGCATGAGGAAAGTCTAGATTTTTTTTTTTTTGATCCATGAGTTGTGAGCTCAAGAGCCTTAAAAAAAAAAATCCAGCTGGTATCATAGATGTATGTTCAAGTTCAAGGGTGAAGACAGATGACAACTGCTATTCAGGCTTTGTGGAGGGAGGAATGGGTAACCTAGCAGAGTGGGAATATCTGACATGTATACTGTGGATTGTATAAAGCCAAATAACTTCCCATGAAGGATCCATGTATGAGCGGCTGATCTATTATGGATTCAAAGCAGCTTGTTAACCTATAAGAAACTGACCCACGTTCAGGTCACTCTCCTCCCCATCCCTTCGGTCTCTCTCTTGGATGGGACAACTGCTCTCTGGTGATCTACCTTCACCTCTTTATCACACTAGGTAGTGGAAAACTCCATGTTCTGTAAGTTCGTTGAATGACAAGATAAGATGTCCCCAAATTCAGACCTTTGGTGAAGTTAGCCAAGGCCTTGAATTTAAATTTGTTTTCCATTTTCCTTAAAAGTTCTTAGGTTGAGTATTGGCCAAGGACAAAGTGCTTCCAGTTAACAGGCTATTAAAAGGATATCACTTGAATATTTTTAGGGTCTCCAAAGTCTTATTCCACTTTCTATTAATAACAACTGTAATCTGAAATGATTTTGTTTCTATTTCTTTTTCATCTACATATATAGCCACCAACCAGGTGCTAATCTCTGTTGACTGCAAATGCAGTTTCTTTGTTATTACCATTATTTAAGAAAGACTTGGAGAATCTGGACTTTAGAAAAATTATATGGGCAATGGTTTTAATACTGACACTGATTGTTTCTGTTTGTTTTTTTTGTTTGTTTCAATTTCTAAATGTTCACAAGGACACAATGCAATGCATCATCCACCATGGGTTCAACGCTAGGAGTGCAGCCTTTCCTCCTGAAACACCCCCACCCTTTCACTGCTCCAAACCTCCCTTCCTAAGGGGTCCTCTAACCCTCATGCTGAGGGGAGGGAATGCCACCTTCCCACCATTACCTCCTTTCTGCAGTTGTCAGATTGCACAGCTAGGAAGGCAGTATGGCTGACTAATCCTGCAAGAACAGCCCTAGCAACTGGTTTTGGGAGATGGGATAGTTTCCACCATTGCTTTCAGCTCTAAGACCATAGTCAGTCATTCTGAGACACTAGAAAAGAGTGTCTAGTCATTCCAGAGCCCTTGATCTTGAGTGGGGAGCAGCTCCAAATGGCGGTGTCCATCTTCATTAGTGTTTCCTGGCATGGCTGAGTTGCATTGATCTGGGAAGGTTGGGTATAAATGGGACTTTATTTACATGTGACTCTCCTTTCTGTAGCTCATATTTTCAGCTTTCTTCTTGACCCCTCCCCTTCCCAAATGGGAAATTCAGGGAAGGTAGAAATAGTTCTCAAGGGGACCATCTGTCTGCAAACTAACAGAACCTGCAGTGCAGCCCAAGGGATGACATCTTCCTCAACTTGGGGACAGAGGCTTCCTCTCTGAGAAAGAGAGCCATTTGTCACCTTCTCCAACTTAACTGCTTCAGAAACCCAGATGTCCCTGGCCCAATGCCAACATAAAAATGCTATTAAAAGACCCAGGCAGGATCCCTCTGCTCAAGGTTATTTATTGTCTTTGAGTAAAATGACAAAAATACGGAGCCAGGTGTGGACTTGGCACTCATTGAAGTTAGACATAAGTAGCTGATTCCCTGCTTTTCTCTTGGTTTCCGGTGCCACAAGTAAAAGGCTGAGGGTGATGTACTTCCCCCTCTCTCTCCCTCTCTCTCTTTCCCTCTCCTCCTCTCCCCCTTTCCTTTCACATTTGTTCATTATTGTTCCTTGGTAGAATACTGGTGAGTTGTGAGATGGTTTGATTTCTCTAAGGCTGGCCCTGTTCACCTCCTTCTGACTTAATAATTGCAGTGCCAATCAACAGCACTCTATATTTATCAGCAGCTGCTGCAATGATGTGGAAACAATTTTCTCAACAGCTGAAAACCAGGAAGCTAGAGAGGGGAGACATTTTGTTCTGGGCAGCAGAGCTTAGTTACAGTGAGATGTCCAGAGCACATCTTTCTCTCTCTGCATCTCTCTGCTCTTGTCCCAGCATGATGTCAGGCTCAAAGGGAGGGTGTGCTTTCTGTTTTGTTTTGTTTTTTTCCCAGAGAGGAGGGAGCTGGCAACCCCTGTGGAAAACATTGGCAGGCTTTGGGTCAACTGGTGTGGGCCAGCACTTTGCATTCTAGAAGGTGATCTTCAGTGACGCACTGGATTTATTTGACCAAGTTTGGTATGCAGAAGGCCCAGCCTAGCCTCTCCTGCCGTCCCATTAGCAGTTGTCTGTGCAAATGCTTCTCTAGAAAATATTCTATAGATCAACTGCAGAGCATCTGTCCTCCTGGGATGTCATGGAGTGCAGGGGACCTGAGAGATACAGGATACAGGTTACAAAGGGCTCCAGAACACAAGGCACTTTGACTAACTGGAGACTAGATGAACCACGTCTCTGGGTGACTCACACGGTGCCTGGCCCAGGAAGTTCTTGATGCAGAGTGATCAGAGAAGCTAGTTTTGGGTCCCAGTTTGTGCCTAAACTTCTTTCAGAGCCCTGGGAAGTCTGATTAACCTGCTTAGAAAGAGAGTAAGACTTAGAATGGAGAAAGCTGGTTTCTTACTGAACCGTTCCTCCAATCAAGGGAAGGGGAGGGGAGCACTGAGTGCTAAGTAGATGCTGAGCACTGCAAAGTTGTGTGCTGTGCAAAGCACTTAAAAAACACATATGGGGGGGAGTCGGATGGTAGTAAATAGGGTTAAACGCACATGGCGTGAAGCTCAAGGGCCGGCTCAAGGTGTCTATTTTTCTCTCCCCCTCTGTCTCCCCCTCCTCTCTTCATTTCTCACTATGCTATCCAACATCAACGACATCAATAACAACAATAATAACTACAACAACAATAAAAAAATGGCACCAAAAAGAAAAATTAAAATATATATATTGGTTTAATGCTTTTATTAGTTGGTATCATTGTCTGGTAAATAGTATACACAGTTGCATAAGATGTTTAAAGTTTTTTCATAACTCAAGTATCAGAATCTAAAAACTATCACTATAATAATAAATTTCAGCTCTTAGTTTCTTTTTTAAAAGATTGTTAGTGACTTAATGTTTTATAAGATAATAAAATTATGATGGTATAGTTCCACACTGTGTCCATCAGCAAAATTTTGTTGCCCCTCCCCCATGATAACCACCATAGTTCTCATGAAGACTTAGAGACATATTAATACCACTTTCTCCATCTCACCTTCTCCTACTTCTTCCTCTTCTCCACCTCCTCCTCCTCACTCTCCTACTTTTTTCCATTTTTTATTAGTTACTTAATCATGATTCACAAGATTGCAGGAGCATAATTTCACGTTGCTTTCATCACCAAAGTTCTTTCACTGCCTTTCCCACCCCCTAATGATGACCACCACTAAATCTTGGACACAATTGGGTGACTTTTTGTTGTTTGTTTTGCAAGTTCACATTTCACTCAATCTTGTATATTCCACATATGAGTGAGACCATTCAGTACTCCTCTCTCACTCCTTTACTTGCTTCTTGAAGTATAATCACTTCTAGTTCCATCACATTTTGTCCCAGAGGATATATTACCTTTAGTTGTACAAAGTACTTGTGAACATGAGGTCTCTTCTCTTCCTCAAACCTAGGATGTAAATATACGGTCAAATTATACAGTAAGTATACAACCTCACCAATGTGTCCTGAAATCTCACCTCTCCAAAGCCCTACTCTACTAGGGGAAGACAGAAACAGGCTGGAGTATGGATCGACCAATGCCCATGTCCAGCAGAGGAGCAATTATAGAGGCCAGACCTTCCACTTTCTGCACCCCATAAAGATCTTTGGTCCATACTCCCAGAGGGGATAAAGAATAGGGAGACTTCCAATGGAGGGGAGGGGACACAGAACTCTGGTGGTGGGAATTCTGTGGAATTGTACCCGGTATCTTATAATCTTGTTCATCATTATTAAATCACTAATAAATTTTTTTAAATCACCCCTATAACTATTTTGTTCTATAACTTTTACAACCAGAAACTTCTTTACTATTTTAAATCTTTACCACCACCTAGTGGGCATGATGTAATCAGAAGAAAATTCTTAGTTCAGTTTGGATTAAAATTGTCAGTTCTTAAATGCATACTGTGCTCCTAAACTTGTGCTTCTAAATAAAGATAAATAAATATCATGTTCGTGGTCTGGCAAGTGGCACAGTGGATGAAGTATTAGAGTCTCAAGGGTGAGGACCTGAGTTCAATCCCCAGCAGTACATGTACCAGAGTGATATCTGGTTCTCTCTCTCTCTCTCTCTCATCCTATTTTTTCATGAATAAATAAATAAAATCTTTTTTAAAAGAAAAAATAAATAAATATCATGATCTTACACTTTTACCTTTATGTTAAGCTATCAGATATGAGACCTTGCCTAATTTTGTAAATAGGCTAGCCCTTTTGCTTTATATTCTCATGGTAAATAATAATAATAATAATAGGATTCCAAGAACACAGAGAATGGGGAGTAAAATATAAGTCCGTTTTCAGAGAGGGAAGTCTTAAGAGTTTCTTTCATTTTATCCAGGAAACATTCTACTCATACATACATGTATGTACAAACGCATGCAGCCATTTCTAAATATTCTTCAGAAAATGGACTCATGCATGCTACTGTACAACTTGTTTGTTTATTTAAGGGAAACAGAAAGAAAGAGTAAAAGAGACCACAGCACCATAGCTTCCTTCAGTGCTGTGGGGCCAGGGGCTGGGGGCTGGCTTGAATCTGGGTCATGCACATGGCAAAGTAACAGTATCCAAGTGAGTTATTTTGTTAACCTTCTACAACAGTGCGGGCGCAGGTGTATGTCTGTGGTCAGTTTACAGTATTTTTTTCCACTTTATTGGATAGGACAGAGAGAAATTGAGAGGGGAGGGGAAGGTAGAGAGGGGGAGAGAAAGATAGACACCTGCAGACCTGCTTTACCACTTGTGTAATGTCCCCCCTGCAGGTGGGGAGTAGGGGTTTGAACCGGGATCCTTGCGCCAGACCTTGCGTTTCATATTTTATGCGCTTAACCCATTGCACTACTGCCTGACCCCTACAGCTTGTTTTTTAGAGCAATCTGTTTTGGATCTCTTCCTCTGTCAGCAAACAAATCGACCTCATTCTTTTTGTTTGCAGTATTACATCACTGCCCATAGTACTCCATTACTGAGCATGGCATAATTTAGCTAGTCCCTCTCTGATGGCTATGTAGGCTATTTTCAGGGGGGGTTGGTTTGGTTTGGTTTGGTTTGGTTTGGTTTGGTTTGGTTTGGTTTGGTTTAAAAAATACTTGGTGGAGAGAGGGGATCAGGACAGAGCACATACCTTACAAATATGAGATGTTGGATTCAGCCCTGGCTATCACATAGGAAGAGGAAAGACAAAGGCAAAATAGAACATTCCATAAATTGCTCAGTAGTATTCTGGTCTCTAAATGAAAAAATAAAATTAAATATATATTATATAATATATATATATATATCCTTCAGCAAATACACCCATGCATGTACACACTCATACATGTTTGTCAAATTTATTTCTCTTGGGGGGTCGGGCGGTGGCGCAGTGGGTTAAGCGCATGTGGCGCAAAGCGCAGGGACTGGCGTAAGGATCCCAGTTCGAGCCCCCGGCTCCCCACCTGCAGGGGAGTCGCTTCACAGGCAGTGAAGCAGGTCTGCAGATGTCTATCTTTCTCTCCCCTTCTCTGTCTTCCCCTCCTCTCTCCATTTCTCTCTGTCCTATCCAACAACGAATTGCATCAACAAGGGCAATAATAATAACCACAACGAAACTACAACAAGGGCAACAAAAGGGGGAAAAAATGGCCTCCAGGAGCGGTGGATTCATGGTGCAGGCACCGAGCCCAGCCATAACCCTGGAGGAGGAAAAAAAAAATTATTTCTCTTGCTACCAGAGTTATTTCTGAAGCTTGGTGACTGCCTAACCCCACCATTCCCAGCAGCCTTTTTTGTGGTCTAGATAGTGAGGGTAAGAGAGAAGTTCCTCCCTGCAGATGAGGACCAGGGACTTGAACCCAGTTCATCTCGCATAATGTGTTCATTCTACCACGTGTGCCACCCACACCACCTGGTCCCCTTTTACCAATTTACTTGTGGAAGGAAATTTTAGCCATGTGATTCCTAGGGATCCTCCGACCACAGATTACCAGAAACCTATCTGTCGTCCAAAAACAAAGGAGCAAAGTCTGGTTTCTCTAACACACAGAAGCAGGGAAGGAAACCAGAGGGACTTTGAGCCATTTCTGGATGTTGTTTGGAGGAACTTTCGCTGTGTCATTTGAGGTTGTGTCGGGTGGTTTTAGGAGTTGCTGAAGGGAGTGGGGGCACTTTTTGGTTGATTGCTGTCTCCAGAAGTATAAACAGGCTTGTGACTGGGTCTCTAAGTTCTTCTAACAGGTGAGACAATTAAAGTTAGGCGAGAGCTATCATTAATGAAAGAGCAGAAGTCCAGGATGTGGTCAGAAGAGGAGCGGTTAGTCACTTTGTTTACCCAGGGGCCTTGTCTCTGTCGTCTGCCACAGTGTCCTCTGAATCAGTGGCCTGTGCGTGGCTCTCTGCCGTGAGTGTTGTGTGTGATCGTCTGCGACATCACCACGCTTGCACACTCGCACGCACACGCCCTTTACTCTCGTTCTTTTTCTCAAGCACAGTGTCTGCAACCACTTATGTTCATCCTGAAATGTTCATGCCAATTGACATTCTCCTGGGTTATTATTTTTTTAATTACTTACTTACTATTTATGTGTTTTAGGTAGAGACAGAGGGAAACGAGAAGGAAGGGGGAGATAGAGAAGGGGAGAGATAGAAAGAGCGACACACACACACACACAGAGACCTGCAGCATTGTCTCACCCCTCTTGAAACTTTCTCCACTGCAGGTGGGAACTAGGAACGTAGACCAGGCCCTTGTGTTCACTTAGCCAGATGCACTGCTATCACCCGGCCCCCCCCCCCTTCTCCTGGGTTATTTTCTTTTGTCCTAATTTATTATTTTTGTCACCAGGGTTATCGCTGGAGCTCCATGCTTTCATGATGCCACTGTTACTATCAGCCATTTTTTTTCTCCTTTTTTTCTTATAGGCATGGAGGGAGGGAAAGGAGAAAAGGAGGGAAAGGAAGAGATAGAGCAGATATATATATATAGAGAGAGAGACAGAGAGACAGAGAGACAGAGAGAGAGAGACAGAGAGAGACAGAAAGAGAGAGACGGAGATACCTGAAGATTATTCTAGCTCTCTGAAGCTTCCCCCTTACATTGAGGACCAGAGACTTGAACCCTGATCCTTGCTTATGATAATGTGCACACTCTACTGGGTGAATCACCCTCTGGCCCTACTTCTGTGTTGTTGTTGTTGCTTGTTATTTATTTTGTTGTTGTTGTTGTTGTTGTTGCTTGTTATTTATAATTAATTTCCACCAGGGTTATCATTGAGGCTTGGTCCCTGCATGACAAATCCTCTACTCCTGATGGCCATTTTTCTTCTTTTCTGTTTTTGATAGAGGGAAATTGAGAGGAAAGGGAGAACTAGAGATGGAGAGAGAAAGAGAGACACTTGTAACACTGCTTCACTACTCATGAAACTTCCTCTACAGGTGGGGGCCAAGGGGTGCACCACTGCCCAGGCTCTGGGCTCTTTTAAGTACTCAACTTCCTTAACAGTAAATTATTAATAATAATTAATAATATAAATAATAATAAATTAATAATAATCAGAGTAATAACAGTAGCTATAATAGTCACAGCTGTTTACAGAACCACTTCCTATGTGCCAAGCACTGTGCTAAACTCGCTCATGGAATCCTCATCAGAGATTGGGCCCTGCTTCTCTGAGGAAGGCAAGGTTTAGATGGAAGAGAGTTGGCCTGGGTCTTGTAACTAACCAATAGGGACTCAGAACACAGCTCATTCTGGGGACCTCCACACATCACTGTGAAGAAAGACTTTGTCCGTCATCTGTTTCCCAAGAGCCCGCCAAGGAGAATTTAAAGTGAAGGGATTAAGAGCCAGCTTGCTGAGGATCACAAATCCTGGAAAATCTGGTTTGGGTTGATAAGGAAGTTGAGTCCTGTTTACAGAAGTGAGATTTATGGGCAGCAGTCCAGGAATCACAGAGAAAGTGCTGGGCCAGGCAGCTAGTGCGAGGAGCTCAGCTGCCCATGTGTGTGCCCTCAATTCCCAAAGGCCCATGCGAGCTTCCTTCAAACCACAGCGGAGACATAATAATTAAATACTCTGGGCCAGCCAGAGCACCGAGTGCGTTTGAGTAACCCCCAAAGGAAATAAACAGATGAGGACCACTCATCCCCCTGGATCCACTGAGATCCCTGGAGTCTCTGTGCCAACCCACTGGAGCCAAGCATGCAGAGAGAGAGAGAGCAGATCGCACTAGTGCTCCTGTGACTCGGGAGCGTGGCGGGGTGGATAGGGGATTCAGAGTTTGCCTGCCAACCTGGATTCAGCAAAACTAACAAACGTGTGGTAACCGCTGCCCATTGCTTTTTTTTTTCTTTTCCAGATTGTGCTGGCTGCGGAAGGGACATCAAGAATGGACAGGCCCTGCTGGCACTGGAGAAGCAGTGGCACTTGGGGTGCTTCAAGTGCAAGTCGTGTGGGAAGGTGCTCACAGGAGAGTATATCAGCAAGTAAGGCTGGGCCCGGGGCTGACTGGGGTCGGGCTTCTTCCTCAGGGCTCCGCACAGGGGACATTCACACCCCACCACCAGTATAAAATCTTTGCTTTCATTTCACAAAGGATTTTCTTCTGTAGTCTCTGCCATAACGTGCCTACTGTAAATTATTTGCATCTGTCTTCTTAGGCTGGGCTGGGGATTGAATGCGGGGCCTCACGCATGGTAGCTTCCCCCAGTAGCTTTCCCAGGGCATTTTTTTTCTCCTCTAGGATTATCAGTGGGGCTCAATACTGGCACTATGAATTCATCCCCCTCCCCCCTTTTATTGGGTAGGACAGAGAGAAATTGAGAAGAGAGGGGAAGATAGAGAGGGAGAGAGGAAAAGAGACACCTGTACCTGCTTCATTACTTGTGAAGCATTTTCCCTGCAGCTGGGGAGCTGGGGGCTCCAACCATGATCCTTAAGCAGGTCCTTGTGCTTTGTACTATGTGTGCTTAACCTGGTGTGTGATTCATTATTTTTCTGAGTGAGAAAGAGAGGGAGTGAGGAGAAAGTAATAGACACAGAGAGGAGAGACACTCTAACACTGCCCCACCATCCAGTGAGCTCCCCGGTGCTGTCCTTGGTGTTTCCATGTGAGGCTGGGGCTTTAGCCCAGGGCCTCAAGCACAGGAAGCTAGACCAGTGCGTACACTCTACCAGGTGAACTAGCATTTCCTGGCCCTGCCTACTGTAAATGTAATGAAACATTCTGTACCATCTAATTTAACAATGAACAACACAGCAATACTGCTGTGCTCTCTGTTGTCACCAGTTAAACATTTAGTGGGTTTATTTTAGCTAACTTCCCCCACCCCCACCCTCATCCGCAACGTGGAACCATTCAGTCTCCATCCACCTGCAGATCTGGAACATTTTTGTAGTACGTCCTCACCTTCTATGCCACCCCCACACACTTGAAACACACAGGTATATACTCTGAGCCCATGGGACCAATGTACAAGGGAGCCTGGGTGTTATGGGAGCACAGCTAGAGTAAGTGGCATGTCTAGTTTTTTTCAATGTAGCCCAGAGAAAGTGGTTCCTCTTGAGGCAAGGAGGAAAGAGTAAACATGGTGTGTTTAGAGGCCATGAGAAGTCATTTTCCTCTATTATTTCATGCTTGAAAAAATGCTCGACCAAGCTCCATAAACTGTGAAACAGTGCTGTGGTGTTTCTACCCCTCCTCCCTATCCCTCTCTGTAATATCTGGAAAAAAAATTTTTTTTAATCATCCACAAGCAGTGACTGTATCACCCATTCAAGAAAATTAAATCAGGATGCCAGGAGATAGTTTACCCGTTAGTGTTTATACAATGCACAAGGACTCAAGTTCGAGCTTCTGCCCACCACACAGGAGTGCTACCACACAAAGGGAAATCTTCATTAGCAGTGGAACAGTGCTGTGGTCTCTTGTGCTCACTTTCTGTCACTCACCCTCTAGGAGAAAAAGGAAAGTGCTCACTAGGCACTAGGGGCAGTATAATCAAGCAGGAATAAAGACCAAGCAGGTAAAAAAATTAGATAAATTTAGGAACACACACACACACACACACACACACACACACACCATAGCCCCCGCTCCCCAAATCTAAGTCCATTCATCTGAGGAGAAGTTGAAACACCTGTGTCAGAAAGGCAGCATCTCCACAGGTGGTTCTGTTACACATTCAAAGTCAAAAGAGAGAAGTTCTGCCCAGTGGGCGGGTGAGAGATTCATAACTGGGCTATTGAGGTTTTCCACATCATGGAGAATGATATAAATGGAGGAGACGGCCCCGGGCATACTACAGCCTCCTGAAGGCTGAGAAGATGTTGTCTCAACTCTTTTGGGAACTTCTGGCATGTCAGCTAAAGGGAGTAGAATGTGGGGGTGGATGGTGAGATAAGACTTGAGGACTTCTTCCTCAGAGAAACACTCTGTCTACATCTGAAACCCATCTAGGCTGGTGTGGAAAGAAACACTGCCAGGTTGTGCTAGTTAGGCTCCAGACCATGGAGGAGCCAGCTGTGGTGATCACGTGGTAAGCTGGCTGTTACTTCAGTGAGGCCTGAAGTCTACAGTGCTCTGTCTGGATGGCCTGGCTTCCGATCAGATTTCCTCAGATCTCCAAGCTGTGTGAGTGATGGTGGGAGAGAGCTGCCTTCTGCTGTGATGCTGTGAGGAAAGGCCCAGAGGTTGTGGTGCTGGGTCTTCCCTGCTCAAGGCCTTAGCTCAGGAGCTGCACTGTCTCTTGTCTTGCAGGGACGGCACTCCATACTGTGAGAAGGATTACCAAGGGCTCTTCGGGGTGAAGTGTGAAGCCTGCCAGCAGTTCATCACAGGGAAAGTCCTGGAGGTAAGTATGTGTGTGGGTGGTTACCACTTTCCTCAGAAACACACAGGAGTCTCTTCCTGTCTTTCTTCAGGTGTGGAAGTAATATATATGTCGAAGCAGATGACTAATCTCATTAGGAATTTACATTTAGAGGGCAATTTCTACAGGAATGGTAGAGAATAGGAAAGAGCAGTCAATGAGTTTTGTTTTGCTTTGTTTTAATGATTTCTTTTAATGAAAGAGTGAGAGACCAGAGCACTGCTGGGTTGAACCAGGGACCTTAGAGCCCCAGGCATTAAAGTGTTTTTGCATAACCAGTATGCTGTCTCCCCAGCTCAGGAGTTACTTTTTTTAAGGAATAAAACACGACTGTATTTCAGCGAAGGGGCAGTGAGATAGCTCACTGGGTAGGGTGCCTGAATTGCCCTGTATGTGACCTAACTTCAAACCTCAGCACTGCAAATGTAGAAAACTTCAGGGCTACTATGTTTCTCCTTCTCTCTGTCTCTATTTCTGTGTGAACGAAAAAAAAAAAAAAAAAAAAAAAAAGGTCCTTAAGCAGTGAAACTGAGTGAGGTCCCAGTTTCATGAAAAGTTTTTAAAAGGGGGCTTTTAGGAGCTATTCATTAGGAAGGGTTATATTTGACTATTTTTACAAGTCAGAAGAGTGTCAGGCACACATAGATGTGTTGTCAGTCTGTATATGTGAACTTGCGCGCTCTTGTGGACATGTGTGGAATTGCATGATTGCCATTGTGTGCATTGGCTTGCTTGCACGCGTGCGCCCTTGAGTGTGTACATATGGGTGTGTACAGACTCAACAGAAACTCAGAATTGAAGAAAAGGAAGGTGGGCTGAAAGATGGAGACATGGACTTCCCCACCCTCAGAAAGCCACATCCTGTGTGAGCCAGAGCTTTCTGTGGCTGGCCCAACTGAGCCTCTCAAGTTCAGGTGTGACACTCTCACCTCAGACCCGGTGCTGCTTCCAGCTCTCCCTTCTGTGGCTGAGCCCCGCTCCCCTTTGAGTGAGAGGTGGAATCATAAGGCCAGAGCTCAGAACAGCTGCTGCCCCTCACTTCCCAGTCAAGTTGGAGCAGTGACTGATCCTGACAGAAGTAAAGACTGTCCCACATTTCAGGGTGGAGGATGTGTACTGAGCGGGGCTGAGTCAGGACTCCTGAGCCAGGAAGGTGACTGACTGACTGGTCCTGCAGCCTGTCTTCACACCTTCAAACACACCAAAGCCCCAAAGCCACTGACCACATTCACACTTCCCAGCAGCGTGTGTTTCAGAGGCCCCTAATTGGGATTTCTTAGCCAGGTTCAGCATAAACCTTCTTAATCCCCCCCCCCAAACCTTGTGGTGCCTCTCTGTCCAGGAAATGCCGAGGGGTCAGGCGCCAGCTCTGTCTCGGACCTGGTGAGCTAATTGGATGTGTGAGGTAGTGCTAGAAGTGTTGTCAGTGCACTTGCCTCTTACCCAGGGGAAGGATGTTGCAGCAAGAGGGACAGCACCTGCAGAGGCCGAGAGGACAAGCACAGCACACACAAGAAACAAAGTTCATGAAGACCTGGGTTCAAGGTCCCAGTCCCCACCTGCGGTGGCGGGGGGGGGGTGCTTGACAAATAGTGAAACACAAAAAGCCACACTGTGTCTGACACCACTGAGATAATTATCCCAGTAGGTAAATCTGTAAAGACAGAAAACAGGTGATTAGTTAACAGGGCTGAGGGGAAGAGAAGACACTGAGGTGCAGCTGCTGGTGAGAACCCAGCAGGGGAAATGAAAATACTTGGGAACTAGATCCAGCTATTGGCTGCAAGGTCATGGGACTGTTTGCCTTATGTGGTTCATTTTCTACTGTGACTTTTTAAAAAATTCTTTTATTTTTGACAGAACAAAGAGAAACTGAGGAGGGGGTGATAAGGGAGAGAGACAGAGAAACACCTGCACCCTTGCTTTACCTTTGTGAAGCTTTCCCTCTGTAGGTGGAGACTGGGGACTTGAACCCAGGTCCTTGCACATTGTAACAGGTGCGCCACCCCCAGGCCTTTACTGTCTGACTTTTCCCTCAGTTTATATTACAAAGAACGGACAGAGGGGGAGGGTCACCCAGGGAGGGTAGTGAGATTTCTGAGGTCCCTGAGATGGCGCCACACAAGCTGTCACTAACTGGAGTGAGGCTGGGGGGGGTTGGCACTAGCAGTCCAGCAGGATAGCACAAGCCTCCATGTGTTGTGTAGAGACCAGGGAGTAGAACGGAAGTGACTCAAGGTAGAGCAGGTCAGAAGTTTGATCCCTGGCATCACATGGGAGTATCAAAGACAAGAATGGGTGGAACTGTATAAATGGTAGAATGGGCCGTTATATTTCTCTTTTTCTCTGATTAAAATATCCTAAAAATGAAACAAGGGTGTGGTGACACACCAGGTTGAGTGCTCATGTTACAATGTACAAGGACCTGGGTTCACGCCCCTGGTCCCTACCTGCAGGGGGAAAGCTTCACAAGTGAAGCAGGGCTGCAGGTGTCTCTCTGTCTCCCTCCCTCTCTGCCTCCCCCTTCCTCTCAATTTCTGGCTCTCTCTATCCAATAAATTAATAAAGATAATTTTAAAAAATGGAACCAGAGAGATGGCTCAACAGTATTGCACCTGTGTATGACCCTGGGTTTGGACTCAGACATTGCATCAAGTGTAGTGGGTGCTCTCCATCTGCCCCCTGAATGTCACTCCTCCCTGCCCCAAATCCCAGAGACCTTCCCTCTGATGGGATTTAACAGTGTTCCCTTGAGGGTTCCTAGGTTTGATCTAGAACCTGTCAAGTTGGATACAAAGGAGAATTTCCTTTAAAACCCATAGTAAAATCCCAGCACTATTTCTCAGAGCTGGAGGATGAGACAGAAAGATACTGAACACAGAAGATGAGGATCAAAACATCTGTCCTCTTCAGTCCACACAAGGAACTGTGTGTATGTTGGGGGGGAGTGGGGGGGTGATTACTTTCAGACCGACTTTAACAGCTGTGGGAAGGAGGCTCTAAAATCAAAGCAGATGCAAGAACATGTCATTTCAAAGAAACATCTGCTGGCCCCAGCTTCTCCCTGGAGTCCTGAGTGTGTCAGGGTTCACTATGGCTGCATGGCCTCTTACCACACTGGCTCAGGGTCCCGGGAAGGCAGAAAGAACCATGCAGTGCAAGGTTCGGGCCCTTTTTCGGGCCCTTTTCACACATTGCTTTCAGAGCTAAAGCTTTTGGGAGGAGTCAAACAGGGTCAAGACCCACCCAGGAGTGATGCCATTCACACCAGCTGGGTGTGTGAGTTAGAAATGTCCTGTGTGACAGGCACGTGGCCACATGACAGCTCCTGACTCAGCCTGGCTTAGTGTCTGGCAGAAAACAGCACACCTGCTGCCTCTCATCATTAGCCCCTGTTGTAAGGCAAACATCTTGATGATGAATCTTTAAGTCCTGGGATGCTTACTTCTTGTTTTTCTTTTCTTTTCTTTTTTTTCACAGTGGTAAAACCCACATAATGTGAAATATACCTTAACCACTGAAGAGCATCTTTTTGTTGTTGTTGTTGTAGTTATTATGTTGTCATCATTGTTGGATAGGACAGAGAGAAATGGAGAGCGGAGGGGAATACAGAGAGGGGGAGAGAAAGATAGACACCTGCAGACCTGCTTCACCACCTGTGAAGCAACTCCCCTGCAGATGGAGAGCCGGGGGCTCGAACCAGGATCCTTACGCTGGTCCTTGCACTTTGTGCCACATGTGCTTAACCTGCTGCACTACTACTGCCTGACTCCCTGAAGAACATCTTGTCTAGTGGTATTAACTACATTCATAATGTTTTCTGGTCATCACCACCATCCAGCTCCAGAGCTTTTTTTAAAAATTATTGACTTAATATTGATTTGCAAAATTATAAGGTAACAAGGGTATAATTCCACACCTTTCCCAGCACCAGAGTTCTGTGTCCCCATTCCCTTCATTGGAAACTGCAGTAGTTCTTCCAGGATCACAGATATGGGTTGACTATTCTTTTTTTTTTAATTTATTTATAAAATAAAAAATATTGGCAAGACCACAGGGTAAGAGGGGTACAATTCCATACAATTCGAACCACCAGAGCTCCATATCCTATCCCCTCCCTTGAAAAATTTCCTAGTCTTTATCCCTCGGGGAGCATGAACCCAGGATCATTATGGGGTGCAGAAGGTAGAAGGTCTGGCTTCTGTAATTGCTTCTTCACTGGACATGGGCATTGGCAGGTCAATCCATACTCCCAGCCTGTTTCTGTCTTTCCTTCGTGGGCCAGGGCTCTGGGGAGGTGGGGTTCCAGGACTCATTGGTGAGGTTGTCTGCCCAGAGAAGTCAGGTTGGCATCATGGTAGCATCTGCAACTTGGTGTCATATATATATGTGTGTGTGTGTGTGTGTGTATGTATATATGTATATATGTATAGTCATATATCTATATCTGTATATCTATTTGCCCATTTTATCTGTGGTCCTGCCTGCTCTTTCTAAGTCACACCTACTATACTTCACCACTAATGAAGCGCCCCCTGCAGGTGGGGAGTGAGTGGGGGCTCGAATCTGGGTCTTTGTGCACGGTAATATGTGCGCTTAACCAAGTGCACTGCTGCCCCACCCCCAGCCTTGTTTTTTCTAGAAATGCAAGCATTAAAAATATACAGTGGAAAACCCTGGAGATAGCTCACCTGAATAGTGCACTTGCTCTGTCATGCACACAACCCAGGTTCAAGCCTGGCTCCCTGGCTCCCACCACACTGAAGGAAGCTGCAGTGTTGTGGTGTCTTTCAGTCTGTCCCTTTGTAGCTCTGTTTCTGTCTGGCAAAGATGGCTTGAGGTAAAGAAGCCTTGGCAATGACAGTATGTCAACACACACACACACACACACACACAGAGAGAGAGAGAGAGAGAGAGAGAGAGAGAGAGAGAGAGAGAGAGGGAGGGCACTGCGGGTCTGAAAGAGAATTCCTCTAGTAAACCACAAGTTGGCTCTGGGTTTGAGCACCCTGAGTGGCATGGGGTGTGTGTGTGTAGGGGAGCTCCATGGATAATGACTATGCTGTGGTGTTTCTTCTCTTTCTCAAAAATAATAGACAGCTGGGCCAGGGAGGCCAGTCAGCAGCTGTATAGCACCCATGCATGGCCTTGGGTTCCTTCTTCTGCACCCCATAGAAAGTACAGTTAGTCTCTGCACACGGTGGGTCTTAACTGCACACCTCCACTTGTTAGTGGATTTTTTTTTCTTCAGTACAATATAGCTGGCTCTCTATGTCCACAGGTTCCACATTCACAGGTTCAACCAGGCTCGAACCGGATGGTGCTGAAGCTGTGAATACTGAGAAGTGAGTGACTCTCAGGGTCTTCATGTCAGTGTTTCTAGGGTTCTGAAAGCATGTCCCCTATGAATTCTAGGAAACCACTGTAGCTAAGTTAAGGTAGGAGTCAGAAGTTGCCTGTGGATCTGTTAGCTGCACAGGGGTTGGCAAACTCTCCTCTCCCCTCAGACTTGGCCTTTGCCCCCCACCCCAACTCTAGTCTCAAGAGGAAGATCTCCAAGTTGCATAGTTCTTGTGCCTTGGATGGAGATTGAGTAGAGACTCAGGTCTTTTTTTTTTTTTTCTGGAGATATTTTCTGGAAACCAACACTGGGTGCTCAGCATATAACACACACTTAAATTCATTCATCATTCACTTGCTTTGGGTTTTGTTTTCCACACAAGAATCTCTTTCTTAGAGAGTGTGTTACAAATGGTACATCTGAAAAAAGCTTGTGCTAATGAGTCTATAAATGCAAGAACGGTCTAAAGATATTAACAACCTACCACCTAGCCTAAATGAGTCAGGAAGCAAGTTAGCATGGAATGCTGGGGCCTGGGTAGCCCTCTAAGTCCTTTTCCAAAACCACTTTCCTCCTTCAGTGTCCCCTCCCACCCTAGCAGCCCGATGGGAAGTGGACATGACAAAGACTTCAGGTCATCCATGTCACTGGATCCTTTTTTTTCCATCTTTGGTGGTGGACCCTTAGGGATGGCTCGCTCCAGCTGAATTCCATCCCTGGTTATAGATAGGAGGCTACCTGCCAACTTCAAGAAGAAAGAAAAGAGTAACACGTCAGCTCCAGATTGAAGGTAGCAAAGGAACAAAAGCCAAACTCTAAACACAACTCAAAAGAGATTATACAATGTTCTCCCTCCCTTGGGCGGTTCCACCAATTCACCAAGGATGGGCTTGGCCTCTCCGAAACTCTCAGTCCATTGCACAATCCCAGTCCTCTAGGGCCCCTCTGTTTATCCTTAACTTGTGGGTTCCTTCAAGGCAAAGAAACTCAGCCACCCACTGGCTCCCCCCCTGCAGGCAGTGCCTTTCCAGGGCAGCCTCCTGCCCAAGTGCCTCTGGTGCTGCGTCCTCTCAGGTTCTCCTACCAGGACAAAGGAAGTTTCCAGGTCTTCCTTCTTACCCAGAGGAGTAAGGCAGGGCTCTGCTCCTCTAGCTATCTTAGAGCTTTTGCCTCCATCCTGTCTTAAAGTCAGAACACCCAGGAAATCAGCCCACCCATTTGGGTGCTGTCTTTCCAGAAGGGCTGATGACATGTATATTTATGTAGCCTGATGCCCCTTCTGCTCTCTGGGCTGACTCAGCCTGTACACCTGCTGTGTGAGAGCAAGCAAGCCCCTGGAATGCAGCCCAGGAAACTCCCCTCACCTCTTTAACACTCTGTTTCCATCCCTACCTGCCCACTCTGACTTGGGCAGAGTTAACTGTTAACTTGGGCATGATGGATGAAAAAGCCACTTAGACTCCTTCTGCTCAACTCCCACTGTGGAGGAAATGGGATCACGACATGATCCGGCCAAACCGTTTTTACGCAAATCTCCAAGGGATTAAAAACCACTGGCTCTTTTACTCAAAATGCTTCTGCCCCAAACCCAGCAGCAAATTTTGATGTTCCTAAGAAAGTTATGGCATAAAATGCAAGTCCTTGTCCCCCTCCCTCCCTCTTGATGGAGGAATTTGAAGTGTGTTTTGCAGGTGGCATTAGTTGGGAGCAGTGCAAAGGTCCTGGGGTAGGAGTGGGGGATAGCCTGAACCTTAGTGAGAGGAAGTACAGGTTATCTCAAGGCACCAATGGGACAGGGACTGTCACTTGTCACCATTGAAGATCTCATCTGCAGAAGGCCAACAGAAATGCCAGTTCCTCATTTGTTTTGTGAATATCACATCTGTGCAAAGAAAGAATAACCCATGTTTGGCAGGAAGCGAGTTACATTCTTCTCATTCTCACTGCACTCAGTGGAATTCATATCTTTTGTCTCCCTTAATTGGGGCCCCAGATATTTATGAGGAACCGCCAAGGGGAAATGATCAAGGCATCTTAGTATGGGCTGAGAAGACCTGTGTTTCTGTGGTTGGCACGCCTCGGCAGCATCCTGCTTCTGGGTGATATCTGTAACCTCTACAGATGGCCTCCTACATGTTGCAATCTTACAGTCCCCTTATTTATTTCCTTAAGCATATGATTTGACTTCGTTGTTTGTTTCAGTGCATGGTCATAATCTTCCACTTCAACAAATCATATCTGCAAATAGTCAAATCACAAGAGTTTGAAAGCTGTATAAGGGCCGGGGAGCACAGGACTTGCATGCTTGAGCCCCACCACCACATAAGCCAGAGTTCAGTGGTGCTATGGTCTCTCCATTCCTCCCATAAATCAAGCCATTCAAAATAATAGTATGGGGTTGGGCGGTAGCACAGCAGGTTAAGCACACATGGCGCAAAGTGCAAGGACCACTGTAAAGATCCCGGTTTGAGCCCCCCAGCTCCCCACCTGCAGAAGGGGGGGGTTGCTTCACAAGTGGTGAAATAGGTTTACAGGTGTCTTTCTCTCCCTCTCTCTGTCTTCCCATTCTCTCTTAATTTCTCTTCATCCTGTCCAACAACAATAACAGCAGTAACAACAATAATAACAAACAACAAGGGCAACAAAAGGGAAAAAATAGCCTCCAGGAGCAATGGATTTGTAGTGCAGGCACCAAGCCCCAGCAATGACCCTGGAGGCAATAAATAAACAAGTAAATAATAGTATATACACAGCATCTTCCATTGATGCTGGCATTACTTCTTTTTCATTGTAGCTACACACATTTTTGAAGTCTTCCCTAGACCCCCCCACCACCATATGAAAGAGTATCACTATTAGAAAATTCTTTCCAGGGGACTAGGTGGTGGTGCACCAGCTTACGCACACATAGTATGAAGCCCAAGGACCCGACCCGAGAAAACATTCCAGTTGGAGACCTCAGCTCCCCACCTGCGTGGAGAGAGGGGGGGTCACTTCATAAGTGGTGAAGCAGGTCTACAGGTTTGTATCTATCTCTCCCCCTCTCTATCTTCTACTCCCTTCTCAAGTTTTCTATCAAAATAAAAAAATAAGTAAATGGCCATAGGAGCGGTGGATTCGTAGTTCAGGCACTGAGCCCCAGGGATAACCCTGGAGGCAAAAAAAAAAAAAAAAAAATCTTGCCATCCACTTGGATCTGCCTCCCTGACTCCTGGATGGGGTGACAGTCAGGTGGCTTTACACCCAGAACCAGCCCTTGTGGAATCTGGACTCTGCCTCTTGTGGACATGCTGTTTCTGAGTTTCAAGCATTCTTCTGACACTTCTGGATTTATGATAATCCACTTCTATTTTGTCCTTGTCCACTGAGCCTCTTTTGCAGAATGTCTAACTGTAGGGAGGAGGGACATACACTGCAAAGCGATGGGGGGGAAGTTGCTGCAGGGAAAGGAGAACATTGGTGCTCCTGCTCCCCAGCTCTGGGCAGTGATGCTGCCCTTTTCTCTGTGCTATGGGGAGCAGCCTTCCTCCCCTTGTGTGTCACCTGACCGTGCTGACTTCCTGGCTCTTGCAGTTTCCCACCTTGCTGCAGAAGTGATGCCAGTTCCAGCAGTTGGACCTGTGCCTGTGTAGCATGTGCCAGCTAGTCCGGAAGAGAGAGGGTGAGGGCTGGCGCCCCTCCAGCCCACCACTCAGCCTCTTGATGAGTTATTTTCCTTCCACCCAATATGAATTTTTGTCATGGTCTCAAAACAAGCGGGTGCAGCAATACCCCCCCCCCATTAAAAAAAAAACACCCTTTGGAGTGGCTCTGTATGGGAAAGTTATAAGTCAAAAAAACTGTGCAGCAAAAGTTCAAAGCAGAGGTAGCTTGAAAGCAGAGATAGAATCTGCGATTTTAGAGCATGCTGTGGGGGGGAGAAAGGAGCAAGACTAGCAGAAGGTCCTGGCATGACACACAGGGACTGACTGACTTCTGTAGACACACTTGGAGCTGAGTAATGGTTAGGGCATTTTGCTTTATCTCCAACGCCAGCAATGTCGACTGTGAAGATGTCTATAATACTTAGCCCTTAAAGACAAATAAGATAAAATGAGTCACCTGAGAGACAGTGCCTGATACAGCTTCGATAATTTTTCCCATCTCTCACTTTTATGAGTGAACAGATTTTAAAGCTAACCACTTCCTGATTGGATAAGTCAGTCTTACCCCTAACACTTTTCTCTCTGATATAATTCATTTCCCCCCAAAAGCACCGATTAGCTCTAATTTATCATGGTACAAGGGATTAAATAGGGGACCCTGGAGTCTCAGGCATAAGTGTCTCCCTCCCCCCTCCCTCCAGGGATGCTAAGTAGGGCTATACAGATATATACAGATGCCTATTTTCAATATATATATATATGTATATATATATGTATGTGGAGATAAAGAGACAATGAAAGGGGACAGATGGAGAGGGAGAGAGGCACCTGTAGCACTACTTCACCACTTGTGAAGCTTCCCCCCCTTCAGGTGGGAGCCAGGGGCTTGCACCCATGTCTTTTTTCCCTGTAATATGTGTGCCACTAGTCAGCTTCTTAATGAGTTACTTGGCTCCCACCCAGTATGAATTTTTGTCATGGCCTTGAAGCAAGGTCTTCAAAGACTACACATATTCTTTGGCTACATTCCTCATCACCCACTAAATACTGGTTCCTTTCACTCACATGTGGAATACATGTGCACAACCATTCTCCTGCTAACGTGTGTCTTATTGTTGCCACATGAATCTGAATTCCTGGAGGGCCCTTAATATTCTGCTTTAATGGCTCTGAAGAATACCCAGACAGGATCTGCAGTAGTGTTTAAGATGGGGATGATTGGTTTCTTACATTTCTATAGAACATACTTACTTACTTAGCTGATAGAGGCAGAAATGGAAGAGCAAAAGAGAACAAAGCACCAAAGCTTCTTTCAGTGTGGTGGTGTTGGACTCGAGCCTGGCTCAAGCACATGGCAAAGCAGTGCAGTATCCAAGTGAGCTATTTTACTCAAAAATAGATTCAAAAATCCCCTCTATGCACTGCCTGATAGAGCACTGACGTCCTTTGGAACAGATATTAACTAGCTCTCCGTGACTGCTGGCACCTTTCTGGGACAAGTGAGTGATTAAAGATCCTTAATAAAGTTAGAGTTAAATTTTAGAACATTTCTCTCATCTCAAAGAGACCACTGGGAGGTTGGGCAGTGGTGCACTAGACTGAATGCATATGTTACAATGTGCAAGGACCCTGGTTCAAGGACCCTGGTTCCCTAACTGCTGGAAGGAAGTTTCATGAGTGGTGAAGCAGTGCTACAACGGTCTCTCCCTCTTTCTGTCTCACCATTCCCTCTCGATTTCTTTCCAAAAAAGTAAATACAGAGCATTAGAAAAAAAGACCACCCTTTAATTTATATATATATATATTTATACAAGATTTTATATATAATTTATATATAAAATAAGAATTTATATGTATTCATTTATACAAGAGACCAGAATACTGCTTGGTTCTGGAATGTCCAGCACCAGGAGTTGAACCCAGGACTTTAGGCTCACAAGTACTGTGCTATTACACTGATTATCTCCCAAGCAATGACTTATTTTAAATTTTTATTTATAAAAAAGAAACAATGACAAAAACCATAGGATAAGAGGGCTACAACTCCACACAATCCCCACCACCAGATCTCCGTATCCCCTCCCCTCCCCTGATAGCTTTCCGAATTCTTCATCCCTCTGGGAGTATGGACCCAGGGCCCATACTTTTCACTTTCTTAGCCGCATCCTTGTCCACATGAAAGGCCTAGAGCCAGGCGGACAGGAAGACATCTCTATGCTCCCTCAGGGCTGTCTTACCAGTCAGGTTTCCTGTGGCTTAGAAGCTCACACATTTGGAGATGTGCTTGATAAATGCAAAGGTGAGCCACCTCTCCCTCCCCCATCCTGGAGACAAAGAAGTGATTCTGTAAAGAAAATAATCTGGAAATGGAGCAGGTGCTCCAAAGGCAGACTAGAAAGAAGTTGGGGAGCGGTGACCCCGGTTATGTACCAGCACTTCTAGGGTGCGTTTGGAAGCCCTTTTGTTTCCAAGACTCCATCCTTCCTCTGACAAGCAGTTGACTTTTATCCTAAACATGGGTCAAGGTCTGGGGTGACAGAGGTCTCAGGTCCAGTCCCTGACTGCTAGGGTTTTACAGTTCAGAGCTGGAGACCTAAGCCTCTATGCCTGGTAATCACAGCCTGTTGCAGTCACGGGATCCCCAGATCTCAACCAAAGATTCTGATACAAAGGAAGCAGCCCAGGGCCTAGGAATCTGCATGCCACCCTACACTAGGGTGGTGGTGTGTATAGCAAAGGCATATTCACAGTCATTTGACTTCTTGGAACAAAACTGCACTAGAATCTTCATTTACCCCCTGTAATTAACTGTAACATGCAGCCCAGTAGTCCCCACTTCATTTTTAGAAACAAAGCTTTGTTGCTAAAAAAAAAAAAAAAAAAAAAAAAAACTGATGTTCCTTCTACTGTGTTTGCAATTGTGTCTAAACCCGTTTATAGAATCTACACAGTCTTTTTGATTAGCTGATCATTATGGGTAAATAAGCCCCAGGAAAAATGTCTCTAAGTCATGTTACTCTTGTTAAAACATGACAAGATTATGGGGGCTGGTTGGTAGCACACAGGGTTAAGCATACATAGTGTGAAGTGCAAGGACCTGCACAAGGATCCTGGTTCGATCCCCCTGGCTCCCCACCTGCATGGGGGTTGCTTTACAAGCAGTGAAACAGGTCTGCAGGTGTCTGTCTTTCTCTCCCCCTCTGTCTTCCCCCTCCTCTCTCAATTTCTCTCTGTCCTATCCAACAGCAGCAGCAGCAATAATAACAACAATGGGGGGAAAAGATGGCCACCAGGAGCAGGGGATTTGTAGTGTAGGCACCGAGCCCCACAGATAACCCTGGGGGCAAAAAAAAAAAAAAGGTAAGAGTTGTAATAGAATCTTGCTCTAGTTCTAAGAAAGGGCTTCATAAAAAGGTTTTGTGCTACCACAGAGAAAGGTTTCTGATTAATTCTCCCTATTCATATACAGAAGGAGCCTGTGGCTTTGCCCCAAGCTCAGCTGGGATTTCTACTGGATGGTTTAACTGACAGTAAGATAGCTTTGTTGGAGGTGTCAGGTTCCAGTTGGGCCCTCACAGCACTGGAGGAAGCTTTGGTGCCATGGTATCTTTTTAACTCTCTTGCTATCTCTTTCTATTGGAAATATATCTAATTTTATGTTATTTTTATTGCTACCAAGGTTACTGCATGGGCTTGGTTCCAGCCCCACAAATGCACTGCTTCTGGAGTTCATTTTTTCCTTTTCTGATTTTTTTTTTTACTTTCTTTTTAATTTTTAAAAAATTATCTTTACTTAGGGTAGAGACAGGCAGAAATTGAGAGAGAAGGGTGAGATAGAGAGGGAGAAAACAGACACCTGCAGCACTGCTTCACCACTCACAAAGCTTTCCCCTACAGGTGTGGACTGGGGGGAGTTGAACCACGGTGCATTATAACTTGTGTTCTCAAGTATGCTACCAACCCGCTCCCCATTTTTTTAACATTCTTTTTCTTCCTTCTTCTACCCCTCTTCCTCCTCTTCCTCTTCTTGATAGGACAGGGAAATTAAGAGGGGAGTAGGAAACAGAGAGAGAGATACCAGCAGTATTTTCCTGAATGTCCCCTGCAGTTGGAAACTAGGGGCTTGAACCTGGCTCCTTACAGTACGTACTAATATGTGCGCTCAGTAGAGCACATCACAGCCCAGTCCTCTGAAAAACAAAATTTAAGCTACAGGGTGGTGAAATCCATAGCAATAAGTAAATAACTGAGTTAATGTGTGCAAAGTGCTGGAATTTAACAGGTACCTTTTTTTTTTTGCAATCAAAAAGCACAATGTTCACAGTGCTAGAAGTACCAGTCAGGGTAGTTTGACCAGCAAAGGTCACTTGTGGGGTTCATGTTTCCCCTCAAAAAAGAAAAAAAAAGTAACTAGTGGTAGTTAAAAGTTGCACTTGGTTTGCCACTTGCATCTGGAATTCTGAATCCCTGTCTCAAAAGGAGGGAGAGACTGGCGAGGGAAGGCCCCTCACTTCTTGACAGCTGTGCTCAAATGCACACCTTTCTCTAGCAGTCTCACACCCCAGAAAGAAACTTAAAAGGCTGGAGCATCTGCTTTCCATGCAAGCCCCTGCCGTGAGGACAATTACTGTCAGATTGCGAGCATGAGTGGAGAAATGGTACTTTCCCCACCTGCCTTAAGAAAACCTACCCCCCTCTTGTTTTTGGAGACATGGACCAGCCCGTCCTGGTTGGTATGTTTAGCTAGTTAGTGGAGGGGAGGAAAGGGAGGCTGGGGAGTGCCTGCCCTTTTTCCGGTGTGTGTCTCCGAAGAGATGCCTGTCTCGCTGGCTTCAGACAACTGCCTGCTGGTGTGAGCCAGGCAGGTGAGGAGCCCGAGCTTTGGGTCTGCCCTGTGCAAACCCCTTTCCTGACTCTGAGTCCCTGAGGAGTTCCGTGCTCAGCATAATCCAGGAACAGGAGCCATGGTGTAAGGAAGAAAAAGCCCTGGCTTAAGGTAAAGCAGCTTGTAGGAGGCATCTCTGGCTTTCTTTGCAGGGCAGACCCCCAAATCCTTGGCTTCCTTTGTGAGGTCAGAAGCCTCCCTCCCCCAGGAACCTCCAGATGTGTTCAGCTGGTTGCTGCCACAGAAGCCACTTGCATTGACCTGAAATGCAGTTTTCTTAAACTTTCCATTTAGACGCGAGGAAGCGCGGAGATTTTCTTTTCTTTTTTTTTTTTTCCTTCATTGATTTGAGTACTGGAGCAGAGGAGAGGAGTAAGAAAGGCTTATTTTATTGAGAGCTTGAGTTTTATGAACCATTTGAGCAACACTTGGATTTCTTTTTCTTCAGTCTTTAAGACAGTGTGGTTTTCAGATTTGTTGTATCTGTAGTTTGTTTAGAACACCGTGGAATTGAAGTTGCAGTCAAAAGGACTCCAGGGTCCTAGTTGGTGCCAATAGTGGTATAAGGAAGAGGAGACCTGTGTGTTAATCTAAAATGTGTGTGTGCGCGTGCGTGGTTTTCTTCTTGAAGAAGTAAGAAGTTACCCATGAATGAACAGGAGGAAGCAAGAGGGGATCTATTCATATCTTGTTATATCTACTGGTTGAAAGTTTGTGGCTTCTTTTACAGTCTTTGAGCACAGGAAATGGTAGAAATCCAGAGAGCTTTGCCTTGCTGGTGAAAATAGCTCTTCTTTAGCCCAGTTAGTTACTCACCTATGCTCCAAAGTTTATTATTATTAGGAAAAAGAATCCACTTCAGCTGTACTCAGAGTGAGCTAACAGAAGCCATCTCTGCTGTGAAATAGATTGATGGCTTGAGGAAGGGAGGAAAAAAGGCAAGTTTAGCCCCCGAACATAGCATGAGTTTGGTGCAAAGAGGAGCCTTATCTTATCAGGGAACGCAGGGGTCGGAGATTGAAAAGAAAATTGCTTCTGTTTTCTCTGACACTGGTTTTCCTGAAGACTGTTGAGAGGATGTGGAGTTATTTAAAATATTCAGGCAGGTTCTGACAAGTACAGAATAGCTCATTAAAATGTAATTGTCCTATTGTAATGAATCAAAAGGCTTGTTGAGGCTGCCTGTGTTTACAGAATAGGTGAATTTGCCTCTCCTCCTTGGTATCAATGATTTTGGACAAGGCTCTTAAGACTCAGCCTGAGGCCTGAACAAAACTCTCCTTTTGAAGGCATGTTTTTTCCTCTTTTCTTCTTTTTGACCAAATATTTACAAGTGTGTGGGGGCAGACATTGCCATGTGCCAGTGACTAAGTTTTGCATCAAGGGCTTCACTGAAGATGGTCACATCAGGACAGATCTAGCAGGTTTGTTCTTCGACTAACAATAGCACAGCTAGAAGAATGGGCAACAGCTGGACTGATAGCCCAGGATTTGTGCTTATAAGGACTTTGATTCAATTGCCCCTCACCCCGTTCTGCATGTGACAGAACTCAGCGATGCACTGATCACTCATGAAATTAAGTTAAAAGTAAGTAAGTCAAAGAACAGAGATGTCAGGAAATACACAGTACTCACACCTCTATTCTGTGGAGCTCAGGATTTTGCCTTCTGTGGGTTCAAACCTCAGCACTGGTGATATTTTAGAGACAAGGGCCCTTTGTTGCTGGGGACAGTCCTGGGGATGTTTAGGCCCTCCCAGATGACAGTACCAGTCCTTCCCAGTGGTGAGGACCAGAAATGTCTTCAGAGGCAGTAAAGTATTCCTGTAAGGCAAAATCACTCCTCTCTCCTACTCCCTACTCCCCACCCCCCAACATACACACATGTCTCCTCCTCCTTCCTGGCCAACTACCTCAGTAGAGAAACCTTTGAAGTTGCAGACCAGGAAGAGGGAGGGCATAGAGCCATCAAAGGAGCTGTGGCAGGACAAATTATTTTCGGCTGAGCATTTGGGGCTTTGTCTTATTTAGCTTTTGATTGAAGTCACCTTCTGGGGGTGGAGCTGGGAGGGGCTGGTGTTGAGCTCTGTTCTGGGTACTTCTTCCCAAGATCCGGGCCTCTCTCCTTTTATCTGCCACTTGAAATTTCCTTTGGTTGTAGAGCAGTCAAATATCTCAGTTCAGTTCTAGCTTAAGTGCATCCTGGGAATGTACATGTTTTTTAATAACAATGTCATATGATAACCCATTTTATAAAGCAAGTAGTTACCCATGACTTATTGGATCTATAAATAGAGGGTTTTTTGTTGGTTTGTTTTTGTTTTTAATCTGTGGGCTTTGAGTAAATCTAGGCACACCTATTTGGTTTTCACTTCTGGAACCAGCAGTTGGGTGCTTTTCTTTTATTTCCTTGTCTAGTCTGTAGCAGTGCCATTCAGATGGTTCTCTCCTGGGGAAGTTGGTTAGGTGGGGAAAAGCCTCAGGATCACCAGTTTACTCTTGAGAGGAGGGTCCATCATGGTGCCTTTTTGAAAGAACTACAAGGGACTTCACAATCAAGTGTGTAAAGCTCAAACTTTTTTTTTTTTTAATCACAAAGACATGAGGTAGAAATCACGCAAGGTTGATTTATAAGGTGCAAAGACAGCTGACGGGGAAAGTGGCCCCACAATAGCCAAAAGAGAACAGCCTGAGTATGCATTTTAATCTGTGTAGGTGTGGTTACCTTACTAACACTCCTCCCACAGTGATCAGGGTGCTTCAAAAAATCATTCCACTGCTTCCTGGTGCCACTGTTAAGTTCTTCCCCACAGGTATAGGGGAGCATGTGGTAACATGAAACAAAGCTGTCCCAGCTCTTTTGTATTCTAGGCCTCCTGTCTCTGTGCTGCTCCTAATAGTTCTGATCTTCTAGAAATTGGGCCTCAGTACCTTGTCAATAGAATAGTACCATATACTACTGTCTGCTGGCTTTCAGAGGTTCATGGATGAAGTTGGTACAAAACACCCAAAGCAGCCCTTTTCTTAGGGGGTAAAAAATTATATTTTATTAGTGATTTAATATCAGTTTATAGGATTACAAGGTAACAGGGGGACAACTCCACGCCATTCCCGCCACCAGAGTTCTGTGTCCCTGTTCCCTCCATTGTAAGCTACAGTATTCTCCCAGTGTTGCAGATATAGGTCAGCTATTCCTACATTACCTGTCTGTATTTTTGTATATTTGGCCTTTTTATTTTTTTATAGGTCCCAACTTCTCTTTCTTTCCAAGTCACATATACATCTATTATTATATCCAAACGTTTCTCCCTTTTTCCTCCTCTTTCTCTGGTGAGGAGGGGAGATAGAATTGGAGTTCAGAGTCCTCTGGTCAACTTCCCCCTATCATTTCTTCTCGCTAGAAGTATAGACCAAAATTATTTTTGTGGTGCAGAAGGTAGTAGTTCTGGCTTCTGTAATTGCTTCTCCGCTGGACATGAGCATTGGCAGGTCAATCCATATCTCTAATCTACTTCTGTCTTTCCCTAGTGGGGCAGGGCTCTGAAGAAGTGAGGTTCCAGGACACATTGGTGAGGTCATTTGCCCAGGGCAATCAAAATGGAATCATGATTGAAAGCTACCAAGATACAAAGAAGGACAAAAGGATTAATGAACCGGAAACAAAATGCAGAAGTAGTGCAGATAAGAGTAGGGACTTTAGGGTTGAAGGAAGTTCATTCTAGGCTTGTTCCTAGGAGCCCACGACTATTGTGGTTTTCAAAGCAGCTGTTTTTGCTTAGTCTCACTTTACTTTTTTGGGTGGACCCGTTTGCAGCTTTAACTTTCATAAGCGTATGTTCCTCATTCATAAAATAGTGACACAGAGATTAGGTATGTCACTGTCAACATGCTGTTCCTCCGGGAACATGCTACTTGTACTGAGTACCATACTTCAAGGAGAAGCTTTGCAGAGTTCAGAACCATGTCTACTTGGTTGATTCCAAATTATATTCCTCCATGAGGATAATTTCTGGAACCATCCGTTCCACCCCAGTTCCATGGCTGCCAGTTCTTAGCAACATCGCCCCGCCAGATATTCGTCGGGATGCGGCATCATCTAAGTTCATTTCCCACGTCTACGCTCGACAGGACCTGCCAATATACACGGATATCTTCGCCCACCCTGTCCAACGCTTGACGTGTCGTCACCCAATCTGGTCCCCTACGCCTACACTGAACTTCTCTGTTCCAGACTCTTGGAAACAGAGTTGGCAGTCAGCTGAGGTAAAGAACAAACACCTCATCACAGACCCCTGCAAGCGTCAACCCGGCTTTGACCTAGCACGTTATGACTGGGCCCTCCTCAATCGCTATCGAACAGGCCATGGCCGGTGCGCGACTATGTTCCATCGCTGGGGAGCCAGAGATGACCCGAACTGCCCCTGTGGCTCCAGACAGACTATGACCCACATAGTCAACGACTGCCACCTCTCCAGATTCAAAGGAGGTCTCGAAACTTTACATCAGGCTCAACCTGACGCTGTTGACTGGCTACGGAATAAGGGCAAACGCTAGAAGAAGAAGAAGGAGAAGGAGAAGGAGAAGGAGAAGGAGAAGGAGAAGGAGAAGGAGAAGGAGAAGGAGAAGAAGAAGAAGAAGGAGAAGCCACCCAGACTAGATGAGAGAGACCATTTTGTAGGGTACCTCCCTCCTGCCCACTTGGTTAAAACTGAAGGGAAATGCCTTTGTTTGGAGGCCATACTGGATTAGCCCAGAGTGCTAGACTTTCTGCTTTTGCCATTGAAGCAGATCTTCTGTTACTTCTACCCACAAATACCAGTACATGAAATACCATGTGCTCTCCTAGAGACGCTGCTGCGTGAGAACATCTTTTTTTTTCTTAATAGGCCCTCAGGTTTAAATGAATCTGAGCAGGTATGAGGCTAATCAGTGCCTCCAGCTGGAGAGGCTTAAGGTGTGGTCTGGCGACTAGGGGAACCCTAATAAAGGAGGCAGCAAGCCCTGCTGCTTTTTCCTGCTCACCCAACCCAGAATGGTTTGGCAGATATGAGGTTGGTTCTCAGCACCTCTGGTTCACAATGAGGTCATTCCGCTCATAAACACTGGATGAAGCAGAAATGCCCGTTTCCCCTTTCCATTGCTTTTATCTCTCCTGACTACTAAATAATAATCTTGTTAGTTTGTCTTGGTTCTCTGCAGCTGGCTTCTTGTATTGGTGCTTATATCCGTATACCTTGTCCAAATAAACATATTTGAAAAGATGGCGAAATGTGCTTTGCAGAGTTCAGAACATCCTTTCACGGAGAGCTCAAGCCCAGCTTTCTGCTTTGTTTTGGCAGCTTGTTTAGGATGCAAAGTGTATCTGGCTCTGGCAACAGATTAAAGAAGGTGTTCATTCTTACATAACAAAGTTTAGGGCCCAAGTTGGGGAGGGATGGGTTTCCAATCTTCCTTTGTATTTTTTTTTTAAGCACAAGGTTAAAAATGTATTGAAATACTTTATCTGGCTTGTGCCATCCTCACCCTCCAAATTAAGCTCCCAATCACCTCCCCCCACTTAGCCTCTTAGAGCTGTCTCCTCATTCTCTCTGGCTCTCCTTGGTCTGTTTTTGACCATTCACTTTTTTTTTTTTCTCCTTCCCCCAGTACTCCATGTCTTTCCCAGGACTCAGCCTGCCTGTTAACCCCTTGGAGCTGTCACTCTGGCCACCCTCTCGGAAGTCACCTTCTCTTACCCTTCCCCAGAGTCATCTTCTGTTCCTGGGCCCTGTTTTGTTTGTTTGTTTGTTTGTTTTTCCAGTGTGTCTTTCATCATTACCCAAAGTGCTGCTATGTCATTGTATATATCTAGTATCTGGCACTTGTTGCTACACTAGAAGTATCACAAGTGCTTAGCCATATGCTCTTAAGAATGAATGATAGGTGCTCAATAAACTGATGGGAAGATAAATGGTGAGGGGGAGAAAAAGATGGTGGGGAGAGGGCTGTTTATGTAACAACTTTCCCATCCCTTTAAGTGTCAAGGCCTCTCTTCTGCGTCCCTCCTCTGATTCTCCAGTTCCGTAGCCTGGGACAATTTTCCCCCAATATCTGCCTCTCTTTGTACAGGACACTAGTCATCCTGTCCTGTTGCATTCACGCATTTATGCACAGCCACCCCCTGTGCAAGATAATTTCCCCAAGGACAGAAGTAGCCAGTAAAGGATGGTTTGGTGTAAGTCACTATTACTTCTTACTGTCTTTGCACTTTAAACATCAGTTTCCTTTTAAAAATATTACTTATTTATTTACTTATTTGTTACTGAGTACAGACAAAGAAATTGAGAGGGGAGGGAGAGAGATAGGGAGGGAGAAAGAGAGACACCTGCAGCCCTGCAGGTGGGGACCCGGGGATTGAACCTGGGTCCTTGTGCACTGTGATGTGTGCGCTTAACCAGGTGCACCATCACCTGGCCCCTACCATCTATGTCCTTTCACCACAACTAAGTGCTGCTGTCAGTATTTTGTAAAGAAGGAAACTGACTCAGAGCAGCTACCTGAAGGCAGACAGGTGGTTACTGGCAGGACCAGTATTGGAAGCTTAACTATCTCACTTTAAACCCCTATTTTTGGGAGTTGGGTGGTAACGCAGTGGGTTAAGCACATGTGGCGCAAAGCACAAGGACTGGCATAGCGATCCGGGTTCGAGCCCCCGGCTCCCCACCTGCAGGGGAGTCACTTCACAGGCAATGAAGCAGGTCTGCAGGTGTCTATCTTTCTCTCCCCCTCTATGTCTTCCCCTCCTCTCTCCATTTCTCTCTGTCCTATCCAACAACAATGACATAAATAATAACAACAAATAATAACTACAGCAACAATGAAAAACAAGGGCAAAAAAAGGGAAAATAAATATAAGAATGAAAAAAATAAACCCCGATTTTTTTCTTTATCTTACCAGATACTCATTCCTGACTCAGATCCATCATAGGCTTGTGCCAAGTGAATAAAACTTCAGACTCTTTCTTCTCCTCCTCTTTGTCCTCTCCCGCTCCCTCATTCTCTCCCTCCCTTACTATTTGAGTTGTAATTATAACATATAAATTCTAAGTATTTTGTAATATCTGTAACACAGTATGTTATGAGTTTCTTTTTTTTATTTATTTATGTTTTGCCTCCAAGGTTATTGCTGGGGCTCAGTGCCTGCACTACGAATCCACTGCTCCTGGAGGCCATTTGTTCCCCTTGTTTGTCATCGTTGCTATTATTATTATTGTTGTTGGATAGGACAGAAATGGAAAGAGGAGAGGAAGACTGAAAGTGGGAGAGAAAGACAGACACCTGCAGACCTGCTTCACTGCTTGTGAAGGGACCCCCTGCAGGTGGGGAACTGGGAGCTCTAACCGGGATCCTTCCACCAGTCCTTGCGCTTAGCGCCGTGTGCACTTAACCAGCTCGCTGCACTACCATCTGCCTCCCAATATTATAAGGACAACTATCTTAAGTTCACTTAATTTTCTGACTGATGGTGCTTACCGGACTGCTAAAGCTTTCATCTGTCATAGGTAAGCAAACCTATTAGAATAGATAGAGTTCAGCTGCTGTTGACTTACACTGATCTGCTTTAACCAAGGTGGCTCCAGCCCTAAGAGTTAATTTTCCTCTCTTCAGCTTCAACTTTTCATTGATTTCCCCTTAGAACACAGAGCTTCTACTCAGGTCAACACCACAGCAGCCATAGCTAGATGTTTGAGTCAAAAACATTGGGGAAAAAGCTCAAATACTTTCAAGTGTCAGCTTTGCTTTATTTCTAAAAGGTTAGTTTGTTTATTTCTTTGAAGGAGAGAAATACTAGCATATCCCTCAGCTCTGGGTTAAGGTGATGTTAGGAATCAAACCCGGAACCTCTGGGGCCTCAGGCCTGGGCATCTCTGGACGGATATATATATATATATATATATATATATATATATATATATATATATATATATACACACACACACAAACTTTCTTTAGAATTGCTGAAATCATTGTAAATTGTTTTGAACAATTGATTCGTACAAAACTTTCTAGATCCTCATTACCAAAGGCTTCTTCTAATCACTGGTTTTCCCGCATCCACCCCTAGCACATACACCAGTCTTTTGGGGCTTTACTTCTCCAAGATGCTTCATTGCTGGAGCAGAAAGACACAAAGTCTTTAAAAGTGATTCCCAGGGCTGGCAAGATAGCTCACCTGCTTTGCCAAACATACTATTCAGGGTCCACCCCTGCCCCAGTTGTGTGAACCTTTAATCTCTTTTCCCTTTCATTATGTCTCTCATTTTCTGGGGTGGGGTAGAAGTCAGCCCCGAGCTCTGAAGCCCCAGCAATAATGACAAAGAGTAATAATAATAAAAAAGATCTATAAACCAGCATGCCATTCTAGACCCATCCTAAGATGGAAAGCTGTATCTTCACATAGAAGTTA
This sequence comes from Erinaceus europaeus, assembly GCF_950295315.1. NCBI lineage: Eukaryota > Metazoa > Chordata > Mammalia > Eulipotyphla > Erinaceidae > Erinaceus > Erinaceus europaeus. The sequence goes on from NC_080175.1 coordinate 13,225,545, forward strand.
GCTGGGAGCTGCAGCCCGTTCCCAGAGCTTTCCTCCCTCTGTGCTGTGCTCTCTGCAGGGGGAGATTCACATGGGAATCTTGGCCACCTATGTTTGAGCGTGGGATGAGCTGAGGGTCCCGCACCTTCCTGACAAAACTTTCCAGCACATATGCTGATCACACCTCTGCCACTGCCAAGTCAGCAGCCTTGTCAGACGACTCACTCAGCGCTCCCATTGGCACATGACCAAGTTTCTGCCCTGTTTGAGGCCGACACAGCTGGTTCCCATTTTCCTAGGTGGCGAGAGTGATAAAGCAGGAAGGCGGGGCCTACATGCTCTTTGTGGAGGTGAGGAAACGCTCAGGTCCTCCGGCTTCAAAGGTGGGGCTATCAGGAATTGCTCAGTCATGGCAGGTGTGTGGAGTCTGTGAATCCTGATGTGTCATGGAGAACCCTTGTTCTCTACTCAGCACAGAAGAACAGGGTCATGTACTGGCCCTTTTGCCATCTTTGAGCAAAGTTGGAAGGGTTGCCTTTTAGCACATCTCCTCACAAGGGACAGTGGCCTGGGGTGCGTTCACTTGTCAATCTGTCAATCTGTGAGGAGTTTTCGGGGGAGTGTTGGAAAGGAGTTTCTGACAGACTCAATCCTCACTCCTAGACCTTCCATCCAGAGCCATTTGAAGGCACAGGGCCTTTTGTCTCTTCTGAACTCAGGTCAACACGGGCCAACACTCAGTTGAATCTGGCCATGCACCAACCAGAACAATGTCCTCTCTACCTCGTTTTTCTAGGTGAAAGCTAATGCCTCTTCAGATCTCCTAGAAACATCATAGCAGAGAAGTTCCAGGGGGCTGGGTGGTAGTGCAGCAGGTTAAGCACACATGGCGTGAAGTACAAGGACGGCATAAGGATCCCGTTTCGAGCCCCTGGCTCCCTCCCCACCTGCAGGGGAGTCACTTCACACATCATGAAGCAGGTCTGCAGGTGTTTGTCCCCCCCCATCTTCCTGTCCTCTCTTGATTTCTCTCCTATCCTCCAGCAACAATAGCAGCAGCAACAATAACAATAAGGACAACAAAAGGGGGGGAAAATGGTCTCCAGGAGTAGTGGATTCGTAGTGCAGGCACTGAGCCCCAGTAATAACCCTGGAGGCAAAAAAAAAAAAAAGTTACATGGACTTTAGTCTAACTTTAAAGCCTAGAACTTTGAAATTTAAAAATCACAAGAAGACACAGCCTGTTGGTGTGACCTCAGAGAGTGACCCTCCTACTCCTGTCCCCCATGGCATGGGTACAAGGTGTTTGAGTACTGAGTAGACATCTCAGTTCTAGGCTGCCAGCAGATAGTTGAGAGATACTTGCTCAAACTTTTGTTTCATATGGACCTTGTGTTCAAAGACCTTTCCCTTCTCGGGCTACCAATTTTTTCTTCTACTCCTGAGAGCTCCTGGCCTCCCAGTTACTTCTGAAAAGTTACCAAAGACAGCTAGGGATTTTCTGCGACTGTCCAAGCAGATTTTCTCTAAAAATCAAGGTGCATTCAGGGACAACCAAATTTTGGGTTGTCAGAAAAATCATTTCATATTTTTCTATGCAGAAACGCTGTCAAAAATCGTAAGAACCACAGGAGAGAAGAGGGTTATTGACTTGAACACAACTTGGGAAGCTTGTCTAGGCAGTGTATGTTATAGGGCAAGTTTTAAAAAGTGTGTGGGACTTTGGTTTCTTGCAGAACAGAGTTGGGGTGATGTCCCAGTCCATACATCCTTAGGAGTTTTCAGTCTCAAGTACTTACATTTTTTTGATGATTTATTTATTTATTTTTATTTAAAAGAGGGGGAAGTTGTATTGACTGTCAACTGTAGAACATTAATCCCCCAATAAAGAAATTAAAAAAAAAAAAGAGGGAGAAGACCAGATCATCACTCTGGCACATTTGCAGTAGTGCTAAAGATTGAACTCAACTCAAAATAATTCCTCATGCTTGAGAGTCCAGTGCTTTATCTACTGCAAAACTGCCAGAGCCACAAAAGTCCTGCGTACCTATTAGAGGGGAAGAATGGCTTGTATGCAGTCACAGAACATACAGTGATCACACATCACATGTTCAGAAAATGGAGAAATGTTAAATGATGATGATGAAGAGGAAGGAGATTCCAGGTCCTGTAGGGCTCAGTTGCAGGGCCTCCGCTGACCAGTCCTGTGCAGCCAGAGGTCCGAGGGCCTTATGGGCGCAGTGGTATTTCTAAGGCTCTGTTTTGGTTCTGATGCCTAATAGTGGATGCTACTAGAGAGGGGCTGTCACATGGTTCAAACTACACTCTTCAGTTCCTGTGTATGTTTTTTGTTTTTTTTTTCCTTAAATCCTAAAGCATTTGTCTCCTCTGACAGGAAAAGAAGAGGGCAGAATTACACAATGTCTTGATTATTTGAGAACAAACCCATACCATAGGCTCTGAAATGTGAGCTTTTGAGATGTCCTGTTCATTTCCTAGGGCTGCTGTGACAGTGCCACATGCTTCATGATTCGAAACTACAGGAATCTGTCTCTCACAGTTCTGGAGCTCAGGCATGGGCAAACAAGGTGCATATTCTTCCTGGACATTCTGCTGGAGAATTTGCTCTGGTTTTGACCTCACTCCTAGTTTCTCCTGGCATTCCTTGGCTTGTGGTCACATCCCTTCAGCCATCTTCTCCATCTCCATCCCCTTCCTCTATCTGTTGCTTCCCCTGTGCTTAGAAGGAGATTCCAGCAACCAGGGAAGTAACTCAAATGGGAGAGAGCATAAGACTTGCATTTGTGAGATTCCTAGTTCAATACCCAGTGCCACATGTATGAGTGATTCTGACTTTTCTCTCTTATATGACACACCTTCTGTCTTATATGACATAAGTAAAAGCAAATCTTAAAAGGAATACTTACTGGACTTAGAGCCCGTCCTTTAGCAGGGTAACCGCATCTCAAGATGCTCACTCTGATTACACCTGCAGATTGCCTAGACCAAGGAAATGGTACTGGGGTTCCTGGTGGACATGTGTGTCTTTTGGGGTCGCAGGTCAACTCACTCTCTATTCACTGTCAAAAAGTCAGCATTCTTCCTTCTGACTTTTCTTCCCAGTTGTGAGGAAAAGTGCACAAGTCTCACTCTTCCAAGTAGTTCTTTTATGCAGTGTTTGGGTAGAGCCCTAAGGGCCCCTGTGTGGCATCTGCTGTTGGTTATTTGCAAGTCTAAGAACAGTTGCAGAAAGGCCCCAGCTTCAACACTGCAAGTCTTCTAGGAATTTCCTTAAGAGCTCAGCAAAATCCAGAGACGACCCAATCTGCCCCTGCAGCTACAAACAGACTATGACCCACATAGTCAACGACTGCCACCTCTCCAGATTCAAAGGAGGTCTCGAAACTTTACATCAGGCTCAACCTGACGCTGTTGACTGGCTACGGAAGAAGGGCAAACGCTAGAAGAAGAGGCTAATGAGAAAAAATGCATATCTGGGGCTTTAACTGAAAAAGCAATGGCAGCAGGAACATTTTCTCTTGTGATCCCAGAGAGTTTGCTATTCAGTTGAGGCCAGCAGAGAATGGCATCCTGACCCTGAAATTCTCCCCCCCAAAATGTGGGTTTCAGTTTGACCAAATCCAATGTGAGTCCCAGAAAAATAGCACCATCTATTTGTGTAATCTCTCAGGCAAAAGGACTGTTACTGCAAAAGTAGAGTATTGTAGCCGTGCAAGTGAGGAAATAGCTGCTGTGGCACAAGGCACTGGGATGCAAAGACTTTTTCCTTAAAAAAAAAAAAAGAAAAGAAAGAAAAAACTTATTGAGGGAGGAAATTATTGAGAGAGGAGAGACACCAGAGCACATAGGCCATATGGGAAACTGAACCCAGAGCCTCACGAGTTCAAGTCTCCACTCTGTCAGTGAACCACCTCCTCAGCCACAGTTTCTCATGTTTAAAGTTGAGGAGGAGGAGGAAGACTGGCAAAATAATTCCCCTGGATAGTGTGCCTGTCTTGCCATGCACACAGCCCAGGTTCAAGGCCAGTCTGTCACACTGAGGTAAGTTTCAGTGCTATGGTATCTTTCCCTCTCTACCTCTGTCTCTCTTTTTTATCTGAAAACTCTCAACCCAGCATGGTGAAGCTTGAGGCATTGGCATTAATTAATTGCTTAATTGATTAAACAAGACTGAGCAACACCTCTTTACTTCAGATTCTGTGATGACTTCTTTGGTCATAAGCGACAGAAACTCACCTCCAACCAGCCCTTTTCATGTGCTGGGGCCACCATAACAAAGAGCTACAAACAGAGTGACTTTAAAATTTTAACTATGCGTTTTCTCAGGGTTCCAAGCCTCGAGGCCTGGAATCCATCTACCTGTGGACAGGGTCGGACTTTCTCTCCAAGCCCTCTCAAAAAGGACCCTCTCCAGCCTGTCCACCTTCTGCAAGCCCCAGGCACTTTGTGGTGGCTTGTGGTTGCACAGCTCCAGTCTCTGCCTCTTCTCTTGTTCTTGCCTCATCCAGGCTGCTTCCTCCTTTTAGGAGGACACTGCCATATTGGATTAGGGAGTTAAGATGCCCTCATCCATCCAAACTAATTACATCTGTAACAGTGCTGTTTCCAAATAAGATCCCATTCTGACACACTGAGCATTCGATGATCCCTTTTTAAGGGACAGGAATCAGCCCTCAGCACCTGCAGAAAGGAATAGTGTCCCCCAGCTGCCATGGGGAACAGAAGTGACTGCAGCCAGGCCAGATACCATCATACCATCAGCTCTGTCAGCTTAGTGCCTATGTTCAGTGCTCACACACCACCTTCCCCAGACAGGACACCCTCACACTCACTCACTCATTCATCGGTGACCAATCAGACAGACCGTGAGCCTGACCTGTCCAGCTTTGAGATTTGGGAAGAAACTAACTTTTCTGGAGAAACCTCATAGGAGTGTGGGGAGAACTTGAGACTCCATGTAGACCATCTGCCCAGCCAGGAATCAACTGTTTTCTCTCATTATAATGTAATAATATTGTAGAGTCATATTATCCAAGGGCCTGCTGGAATTGACTGTTTCCTTAGGAATGTAATGGTGGGAAATGTCAAAGACAGGTGCTTTTGCTTGCTTTTTATTTTAGTTTTCAAAACAACTCTATATATAGCCTTCAGGGTTATTTCTGGGGCTTGGTGCCTGCACTACAAATCCACTGCACCTGGCGGTCATTTTGCCGTGTTGTTGTTGTTGTTAAATAGGACAGAGAAAAATTGAGAGGGAGGGAAAGACCAGGGAGAGATAGACACCTTACCTGCAGACTTGCTTTACCACTTGCCACCCCCAGCCCCCACAGGTGGGTATCTGGGGGCTTGAACCGGGATCCTTGAGCTGGTCCTTGTATTCTGTCCAGACTTTCCCCCATTTTGTTTTATTTTACCAGAGCATATTTCAGCTCTGGTTTATGGTGGTGCCTATAGAGTGGAACCTGGTAGCTCTAAACTTCCTGTGTGCAAATCTCTTGTGTAAACACTGTGTTCTTCCCACGTCAAACCAAAGCATTTATACTTTTAGACAGGATCGCACTAGTGCATAAACACTTTGAATCTTCATTACAGCTAATGGGAAGCCTGGTTCCTGTGTTTTTAATGCCTTTTGTCACGTGCTTTTCACTTCACCCAGCACTCACTGCTGGGAAAGATAGAGCCCCTTCTCAACCATAGCAGTTAATTCAGGGGAATGGCTGCATAAGAAATCAAAACAGTTCAGAATTCTACACTCCTGTTTCCCTGGTTTTGTTTGCCTCAAGCTGATGTTGAGAAATGGTTCTGCCTCCTTTGAGTCTTCTGTGAACTTCACAGAGAAAACCATCTGGGGTAGCGAATCTGTGGACAAGCTGCTGTAAGGTGGAGACCATCTTATTATTATTATTATTTTTATTATTATTATTATTATTTAAGAAAGGAGACATTAACAAAACCGTAGGATAGGAGGGGTACAACTCCACACAATTCCCACCATCTGATCTCCATAACCCACCCCCTCCCCTGATAGCTTTCCCATTCTCTATCCCTCTGGGAGCATGGACCCAGGGTCGTTGTGGGTTGCAGAAGGTAGAAGGTCTGGCTTCTGTAATTGCTTCCCGGCTGAACATGGACGTTGACTGGTCGGTCCATACTCCCAGTCTGCCTCTCTCTTTCCCTAGTAAGGTAGGTCTCGGGGAGGGGGGCATCTTTTTTGAGGGGTTGAATCATTTGCAATCATGTAGTACCCTTTTTTTTGCCTCCAGGGTTATTGCTGGGGCTCAGTGCCTGCACCATGAATTCACTGCTCCTGACCATTTTTCCCCCTTTTGTTGCCCTTGTTGTTATAGCCTTGTTGTTGATGTCCTTCGTTGTTGGATAGGACAGAGAGAAATAGAGAGAGGAAGGGAAGACAGAGGTGGAGAGAAAGATAGATACCTGCAGACCTGCTTCACTGCCTACGAAGCAACTCCCCTGCAGGTGGGGAGCCTGGGGCTTGAACTGGGATCCTAACACTGGTCCTTGTGCTTTGCACCACCTGCACTTACCCTGGTGCACTACCACCCGACCCCCATAGTACCATTTTTTTTAAGACCCTTTCTGTCTTGGGTATTTGAATCATAGCTCAAATTCAGCACATCTCAGGTCCAATCAGGCTCTGCACCACTGTTGTCTCTCTGGTAAGAGACTTACTTCTTGGCAGCTTTCAGTTGATCTCTATTCTTTCTTTATGTTTATTTATTTATTTTCCTTTTTGTTGCCCTTGTTTTTATCATCGTTGTGGTTATTGTTGTTGTTGTTGCTGCTGCTGGATAGGACTGAGAGAGGAGGAGAAGATGAAGAGGAGGAGAGAAAGACAGACACCTGCAGACCTGCTTCACCGCTTGTGAAGTGACACCCCTGCAGGTGGGGTGTTGGGGGCTCGAACGGGGATCCTCAGGCCAGTCCTTGAGTTTTGCGCCATGTGTGCTTAACCCACTGCACTATCGCCCAGCCCCCTCACTTGATCATTTTTCATGGAAAAATTGGTCACTTCTCTTAATTCCGGACAAAACAGGAAGTGCTCAAGCCCATCCTTCAGTTCTTGTATTTTCTTGCTGGTGAAGGACAGGTACTCTTTGCTGTCGTGAGTTGCTAGAACTGGTGAGAGACTTTATTTTTATATAGAGAGGGAGAAAATGGCACCAATGCTTCCTTTAGTGCAGTGGAGGCTGCGCTTGAGCCTGGGTCTTGTGTATGTCAAAGCAGCACATTATCCAAGTGAGCTATTTTGCTGGCTGGCCATAGAGAGAGCCTTTAAATGCACATCCTCTCTTGGCACACCAGTGCTTCAGGCTAAATTGGACTTTTAACTGTTTGTCTTTTCCTTCTGGTTAGGAAGGAGGGAACTGAACCAGATTGACCTGGTAACTTGACTGTGACATGATAGAAAACTGTTAGATAGGCAGTCGGGCCATAGCGCAGTGGGTTAAGTGCAGGTGGTGCAAAGCGCAAGGACCCGAGTTAAGGACCCCAGTTTGAGCCTCTGGCTCCCCACCTGCAGGGGAATCACTTCACAGGTGGTGAAGCAGGTCTTCAGGTGTCTATTTTTCTCTCCCATTCTCTGTCTCCCCCTCCTCTTTCCATTTCTCTATGTCCTATCCAACAATGATGACATAATAACAACAGTAATAACTACAACAATAAAACAACAAGGGCAACAAAAGGGAATAAATAAATAAATATTTTTTTAAAATTAAAAAAATAAAAAAGAGAAAACTGTTAGATAAAGTGAGTGTGAAATCATAACTATTGGATATTGCCTGTTGGTGGGTTGATTTTATTTCATGTGTGTTAGAGAAAGAGTTTATTATTTCTGCTTGATTTAAGAGGTGGTGGAATATAAGCTGTTATTAAAACAAGGCTAATTTCTTCCTGTTCTGAGCCATTATATCCTATATCATTTGAAATCTGTTTTGCTCCTAAGGTTGCTACAAATGAAGAATCAGTACTCTTTTTCCTATCTTATCTTTAATCTTTTTTTTAAGCCTAAATTGCACTTGTCAGTTAACTATACATATACAGAAGATAAGGAATGGAGTCTCAGTTGATGACTGTCATGCAGGAAAGTAACTTTTCAGTAAAGAAATGTCTGGCTTCCTGGCTGTGCTTTTTTGCTGGGGACAAAGAGGTGGAGGGAGAAGTGCAGAGAGAGGTGGCACAGGAAAAGGTGCTGAGTTCTGGTGCATTGAGGAACAAAAGTGATTTTGCTATTCTCTCATCTCAGTTGGGTGGCTCCATCTTCTGCGAAATCTTCTCAAGCCTTGAGTCAGGGTTTATTACTGTTCCTCCTCTTGATTCAGGGAGAAGAGTCTTTCATTCACAAAATGTTGACTGGGCACTGACCTTTTTTGACCTTTTTAGGATTGCAGAAATGAATAAGACTCCTGCCCAGAGGACGTTGGTCTCTTGCAGACGGTCTGGCCCCTGAAGGGCAGGACACTAGAATGCCCTAGGGTAGCAGCATGTAGACACTGCAATACATTAAATCCTTTTTTTTTTTCCATAGCAGAAAACTGTTTTATCCAGTCTCCCACCTTTAGTAGGTTCATCGCTTTGGGAATAAGTATCTCTTCCACCCCAGGTTCACCGGAGTCAGCCTGCACTCAGGCCAGCACAAGGACAGAAGCAGCTTTACTGTCCTAATTGGACAGAAGGTACTTGACTCATCTCGGATAGGGGGTTGCCTGGATGAACCTTTCTGCTCCAGGGAGATGCTGAGAGACCACCTGTCCACCCGAGCTCATTTGTTGATAAGACAGGCCTTCGTGTTCAAGTCAGAGAATGGCAGAGGGGAAATTATTCGGTCCAACAGGGAAGTGAGGCTTAGAAACTCCCTGATGCTCTAGATAGCTGAAAAGGAAAGTTGTGGGAAACCGGAGAATATTAAGTACTGGATATATTAAGTACTGGATATACGGATACATACATATGTTAGGTAGAGTTTCACATGAATCACACAAAGAAAAAGGAAGAGAAGCAAGGGGAAAGGAGGAGAGTAAGAGCAAGACCAAGATCTAGATCAGACCATCTCTCGAGGACATGCAGTCGTGGGAATCGAACCAGGAACCTCAGCTGTATAGTCTATACTCTACCAGCCAACCATTTCCCCTGACACTCAACAACTGTTTTTCCCCACTGATAGTTGGGAGCATTCTCTGCAGTTGATCTGTTTCTTCCACACAGGATTTAGAATTAGTCTGTGCCAAGAAATCTAGGAACAAAATCACAGGAAATAGGAATATTCTAGAAAGAGATAAGAGGCTAGAAGAAGAGTTGTCAAAGGAAAAATCTCACCTAGAATAGAATGAACTGCTAATGTGAATTCACTAGGATAGCTTACTCGCCACTCTGTGCTCTGAATGAACTGCTAATGTGAATTCACTAGGATAGCTCACTCGCCACTCTGTGCTCTGAATGAACTGCTAATGTGAATTCACTAGGATAGCTCACTCGCCACTCTGTGCTCTGTCTTTGCTCCACAACATTGGAAGTCTTCTCAGTGTTCTATATATATCATTTTGGTCTGTTAGCTCGATGTATAATTCATCCTTTAAGCAAGAATTGAACATTTCATTCCTGCATTGTACAGGCTGATTACCTAATTATATAATATAGAATCCTAAAAGACACAATACCTGCTTTAATGGAACTTAAAAGTTAGTGAATCTCAAAAGACATAATTATCCACAAGCTCAAGGCACTGAGTAGAAATGAGAAATGCCACAGGAATGCCAAGGAGGAGATGGATTCTGTCCAGCTGAGACTTGTAAGAAGCAATGCCTAGAGCAGGCAGCATTGGGGAACAGAGTGATATCTCAGTGGTAGGGCATAGGACTGGCAGGCAAGAGATCCTAGGTTCAGTCTCTGGCACCAATAATTGGTAAAGGGGGTCGGGGGAGAGGAACATTTATTTGGAGCCTATGCCTTGCCATACACATGACCTTAGTTTGAGCCCTTGGGTCACATGGGAGTGCAGTAGATTGACCCTCTGATGCTGTGGGCATGCCCTCCCACCCCGGGCCTTCCCTCAGCTTAGTCTCTGTCTCTACCTGAAATAAAATGAATGAAAAGGTTAACTTGAGAATGGTGACATTGTACATGATGAGATGGTGGCTCCTCAAACAGAAAAAGAGACATTTGAACCAAGCTTGGACCATTGATTAAGTCTATGTATATGTCTTATGTCACTTGCTAATGGGAGGGAGTAACTGTTTACAGTTAACACAATGGTTGGTACATGTGTAAACTTTCTCAGTTTTCTTCAAAACACCCTCACCCCAAGCCTAAGTCTTCCTCCACCATCAGGCATCGGGACCTGAAAGTCCCCTCACCCCCACCCCAAGTGTTTTACTTTGGTGCAATACACCAAACCCAGTCCAAGTTCTGCTTTTGTGTTTTCCTTTTATATTTCTCAAATTCTGTCTGTGAGTGACATTGTCCCATATTCATCCTTCTCTTTCTGACTTTTCTCACTTAGCACTATCCAAGAAGAGGTGAAGAAGGAGAATTCATAGTTTTTAATATCTGAGTATTATTCCATTGTGAGCTTGACTTTTTTCTTTTCTAAATGAGTAAGACTGTCTCTTTGCTTCTGAGAAGTTCAAGGCTAGTGGGGAAAGTCAGCAGTTATGATACATTGCATTATATAGATGATATCCACTTCCTGTTGATGTTTAAGGGGTTGGGCAGGTCTGCAGAGCTGATTTCGGTTGATTCTAGTGTAGAGGTTCTAGGCTTGGCTACAGCTGAGAAATATAGGGATTGCTATTTACAGGTGCTGAGAGCCAAGCCCTTCCTGGACCTACTCACCTCTCTTGAGAAAGCTGGGCAGATAGTGATGATGATAAAAATGCCACGGCTAGCAAGTTTAATGTTTGTCAGGAGGCAGTGGGGCAGTATCTGAGATCTCTTATCCAGAGAGTGTTGTAACTCACCTGTGTACTGGACTCAGCAAGCAGTATTACAGTGTCCTGAGCTTGTCTAGAGGCTCTCAGTCCGGGCTGTTGTGTAGTGGGGAGAGAGGACTGATACCAAGAGGTACCTTTAGCATTTCTCAGCAGAGTGCTTAACCCATGTTGTCTATCATCAGCAGAGCTGGCTGACTTTGGCCAAGTTTGCAGACTTTGTGAGATAGGACTTACATACTTTCTACTCAAAACTCAGGCTGGTCTGTTCTCTAGAGAAACATACAGACTGAACATTCTAGCACCTTAAATGTCATGGGGTTGTGGGAGTGTACAAGATGGAAATCAGAGCTCACAGGGTCCCCAGTCACTGTCTTTGGTTCAGGTCATCCTCTGGTCCCCATTTCAAGCTGTGACAGAGTCACTAGTGTCCTGTGACAGATGCCCCTGTGCCCTGTGCCCTGTGCCTGGCAGGAGGGGTAGCAGGTGCAGCTGGCAGGGTACCTGCCCCCAAAGCATTCTCAACTTACCTTGGCTTCCATCCCTGAGTCCTGCCCTTCCAGAATCCCGAATCCAGAGGACTCAGGCAGGGCGAGCACCCACCCAGTATGAGGTCTGGAATGGGAATCCGAGTATCTGTGTCTGCACAGAAAACAGACTTGCTTTGCTTGCACATTGCCCCACAGGTCTCTGAATCTGGTGTCACCAAACCTGGGGTCACTACTTCCTTCATGTATCTTACCCTTCTTCAGACTTTTACTCTGGTTTTATTTCCTACTGATAATCAGAGCTAATAGTTTATGATGGCCAGGAGCAACCCCTACACACACACATGGCCAGGAGCAACCCCTACACACACATACACACACACACACACACACACACATGTCCTGGGCTACAGACAGACAGACATACACACTCACAGGATCTGCAAGTCCTGAGCTACACACACGCACACATCCTGAGACACACTCTCTCTCTCTGTCTCTCTGTCTCTGTCTCTCTGCAAGTCCTGGGCTGGAGCTCTAGATCCTGGACTAGAAGGCGGGGTTGTTTGTTGAGGAGGTGCAGCCCCTCCACAGTGAGACAGGAAACAGATAAGGATGTTTTGAAAAGCATGCTGTGTTTTTCAGTATTGGTTCCCACCCTGAAGGCTCCTCTAGCCCTGGGGAAGAGAAAATATTTTTCGTCTGATAGTGTTCTGTAGACAGCCCACAGCTGAACCAACTATGAAAGAGTTGATAACTCAGCAAGGGTTTTAGTGGAAATAAGGTGTCAGGAATCACCCCAGTTTGCGGAGTTAGCCACCAGCTACCTAGAGACAATCTCAGCTAACTCATCAGAAGTCCTTTCGGAGCCACTCATCATCATTATTACTTTTACTACTATGATTTTGTTACAAGCTTATTACAAGCTATTCATGCTCTTAGTTTTGAAAGCCAACAAGGTAGCTCACCTGAGGGGGGGGTTGTTTTGCCACAGGCGTGACCCAGGTCTAAACCTGGTGCCCACTGCATTGGGGGAAGCTTCTCTGCTGTAGTGTCTTTCCCTCTGAAAAATTCAGCTCAGTGTGAAGCCCCACGATGACAGGAAGGGAGGGAGGAAAGAGAGGGGAAGAGAGAGATGAAACAAAGGCATGCTATCTGGAAACATAGCTCAGTATTCTAGAAGACAGGACTTTCCTGCCTAACACCTCAGGGGTTCCAGATTCAGTCCTTAGTGCCACCAGATGCCAGAGCTGAGCGGTACTTTGGGCTTTCCCCACCCTCTTCTTCAACCTCCCTTTCTTCCTTCCTCTGTGGCTCTCATAAAAATAAAAGCTTGGGGCTGGTTGGTGGCACACCTGGTTGAGTGCACCATGCTCAAGGACCCAGGTTTGAACCCCCAGTCTCCACTTGCAGGGGGGAAGCTTTGCAAGTGGTGGAGCAGCAAATGTAGGTGTCTCTGTATCTCTCTTTCTCTGTGTCTCCTCCTGATTTCTGGCTGTCAGTATACAATAAATCAAGATAATAAAAATATTTTTTAAAATATTTCTCAAAATTGATACAAAAAAAAGCTTCACTCTTCCTACAAGTTATAGGCACATAGTAAGATACTTATTTGGGGGGGACTGTTCCATAATCTGGCATTGCTATATCCCCTCCCACTTTATCCCTCATACTTCCACACCCTATGCATGAAATTGGGCTCCAGGACATATAGGACTTGATCAGAGTTCCTAGGATACACTGTCATGGAAGAGACCCTCTGGGTTTCTCTTATGGTACATTCCTGACTCCAACACCCTCTTGTGTTGGAAAAGAGACCAGACATGATGAGATCATGAGTAACGAGGAACCTGGAGTCCTGGCCCTCGCACACGAGACAAAAGCTTTCCAGTTGGGGATTCAATTTCAAGCATGTTGAGCTTGAAGTTAAATATTTACCCACTGGTGTTCAGAAACGAAAGAATGGAAAACCTTTAACCTTGACTGACTGTAGGATGTTGTCTGAGTTGGAAAGTGGGTTGTGTGAAGCCAGAAGCCTGAGGAGACTCTCATTGTTCTTCCCAGGAACTTAGCTTAATAGTTTCAACTGCATGCAGGGAAGCATCTGCCTGGAGGACATAGCCAGAGTCACTGGAAAGTTCCACTGGATTCCCAAAATCTCTGCCTCTCCCTTTCAACGAACTGAAATGACTCCCTTGAAAATTCTTCTCAGAGCAGCAGTGTTCAGGAAAAAAAAAAAAAATCCCGAGTTCATTCTCTCCTTGTGACCTGTTTTTGAAGAGTGGATTTTGATAGAATGAATGTCTTTTCTGTTCACAGCACTCTTTTTTTTTTTTTTTTTTCCCTCCAGGGTTATTGCTGGGCTCGGTGCCTGCACCATGAATCCACCGCTCCTGGAGGCCATTTTTACCCCCCTTTTTTTGTTGCCGTAGTTGTTGCAGCCTCGTTGTGGTTATTATTGCCATTGTTGACGTTGCTTTGTTGTTGGATAGGACAGAGAGAAATGGAGAGAGGAGGGGAAGACAGAGAGAGAGGGGGAGAGAAAGATAGACACCTGCAGACCTGCTTCACCGCCTGTGAAGCGACTCCTCTGCAGGTGGGGAGCCGGGGGCTCGAACCGGGATCCTTACGCCGGTCCCTGCGCATTGCGCCACGTGCGCTTAACCCACTGCGCCACCGCCCGACCCCCTGTTCACAGCACTCTTGTAAGCCAGACAGAACCTCTACTTTCACACCCTTTCTTTGTCCGATAGAAATGACAAGACTTTTCAGTGCATAGGATTGGGGAAGAGAAATGATTGCTCCGTATTCTCATATTTCTGAAAAATTCCAGTGCCATGTTCAGCCTCACATATTTGGCAAACATACAGCCTTTTAGCATTTGTAACTGGTACATATAGAAGGCAGCCTAATAACTTATTTAAAATTGACCAGTTTCCCCCTCCTAAGGGGACCCTACAAACATGGACCCCTTTCTTATCAATGATTTCAAATTACCATCACCCCAAATGAATTATTATTGTGCAAGGGTGAACCCTACAGGGATCCATTGACCATGGGCAGTTAACTGCTATTCTCCCTCATGGTAATTTACAGAAGCAAGAAAAAAAAATGTTTAAGCTGCCCAAGATACCAAGGTAATTTCCAGTCTTCCTGACCCTTAGCATGTAGCAGTATATAGGGAGAGGAGAGAAAAGATTTTTAAGTCTTTAACTTGGAAGACTTAAGTAGTCTATAAATCAAAGAATGAGAGAATGCCCTGCTTAGTAATAAGTGGACTAAATGTAAATGTCCTTCCTAAATATTCAGTACCTCCACACATGTAAGCTATTCCCAACAATACAACAATTTTAGAGGTAGTGAGAGAGCTTTTAAGATTAAAGCTCTTGTTTTATGATGTTTGTAACCAGAGTTTGAACCCTGGTACCGCATGGAGGAAGTTCTAGTGCTGTGGTATCTCTTCCCCACCCATGTCTTTTTTTTTTTAATAAAAAGCTACCCTTAACAGTGAAATCACACATGTACAAATCCTGACTCTGCTCCCCAAAAATGAATTTCTCAAGCCTACACATGTTGTTGAAGTACAGTCCAGTCTCTCACATCCTCAAAAGGCATTACTGTACCATCCCTAGTCCCACTACAGAACCAATATCCCTGCACAGAAGTTTGTTAGATCAGCCTCTATCCAGTGGAGTTCCCCTCTCTTAGTTATTCTTTTCAAGCCCCCAATTCTGTGGTTTGAGTCCATAGTCCTCATGGAGCTTTGTTTGTTTTCCTTGCTTACAGCCCTGTGGGAGAGTTCATTCTATATTTTCATTTTATGTTAAGTTTATTTAGCATTTCTTTTTTTTAAAACATTCTAATAGTTTTCAATATATTCACACAGTTGTGCAAGCCCCACCAGGATCTAGTTACATAACATTTTACCACCTTAAAAGAAATTCTGTGCCACTTGTCACTTAGTATTCCTTCTCTACAGTTGTAATCTTCTTGACAGTCAGTGTACAAATGTTTAGTATTTACTATAGGTCTGTTTTAGTGGTGATGGATTCCTTTAGTTGTTACTTGCCTGAAAAGCTCTTCATCCTTCCAACCTTAGAGCTAACTTAGTAGGACAAAGTATTCTTGGGTGGAGGTCTTTTCCATTCAAAACTCTGAATGCATTCTACAAATCCTTCCTGACCTTTAGAGTTTCTGCAGGGAAATCAGCTAGTAGTCTTATGAAGTTTCTTTTATAGGTGCCTCCTTGATTTTCTCTGGCAGCCTTCAAAATCCTCTATTTGTTTTATTGTCATTCTGATTTTTTAAAATTTGTTTATTTAAGAAAGGAGACATTAACAAAATCATAGGATGGGGGGCGTATAGCTCCACACAATTCCCACCACCCAATCTCCGTATCCCATCCCCTCCCCAATAGCTTTCCCATTCTCTATCCCTCTGGGAGCATGGACCCAGGGTCATTGTGGGTTGCAGAATGTGGGAGGTCTGGCTTCTGTAATTGCTTCCCTGCTGAACATGGGCATTGACTGGTCGATCCGTACTCCCAGTCTGCCTCTCTCTTTCCCTAGTAGGGTGAGTCTCTGGGAAAGCAGAGCTCCAGGACACATTGGTGGGGTCTTCAGTCCAGGGAAGCCTGGCCGGCATCCTGATGGCATCTGGAACCTGGTGGCTGAAAAGACAGTTAACATACAAAGCCAAACAAATTGTTGAAGAATCATGGACCCAAAGGTTGGAAGAGTGGAGATGAAGTGTTGGGGGGTACTCACTGCAAACTCTAGTGTACTACTGCTTTCAGGTATATATTTGCCCTAGTTTATGGATACGTGTGAACATATGCTCTATCTCCTGGAACCTGGTCTATATCTAGGTTTTGGGACTTTGTTAGGAAGTGAACCACCTGGGATGGAATTAGAGAATACTAGGAAAGGAAAGGTCTCACCCGAGTGATGAAGCTGAAGGGTTGTCGTTCCACACCTGAAGTCTCTGGACACAGTCTCAAGTGAAACGTGCTGGGGTGGCACTCGTTGCGTTGATTAGGTTGCGATCAGCGGATGCAATATTATTTGATAAATATTGGGGGAAGCATATGGGAAAGTGGGCCCTACCTTAGGGTCCCAGGACTGGGGGAAGTTTAGGCTCTATAGTGGAGATGTGAGGTTCCTGCTGTCTTAGGGTTCGAGAAGACAATAGATACTGTTATCATCACATTATTTGGTAATTGGGTTAGCTTTGAAAAGTCCCTTTGTTAGACATACAATCAATTTTCCCCCTCTCATATTAATTAAATAGTGATTTATTAAGTGCCTTGGTGAACTTAGGTTTGGATTCATTTCTCTTAGAGTGTTTCAAGCTTTCTGGATCTGGAAAGGCCTCTCTCTTTAATTTGAACCACTTACAGTCTTAGCAACTACTATGTGATTGTTTAAATTGACTGTAATATAAATATATAAGGTTAATCATAAGAAGAAAATTTAGATGTAGCCCCTAAGGTCTTCCAAACTTAGTTCTTTTTGATGGTTCCAGTGGGCCTTGAGTCAAATAGATTTCATGGAAAAGACTTAGGCAGACAATCCATGCAACGCCAGCCATTCCCTGCTGATTTTGAGTCAATTAAGGAATTAAATGTGAAGCACATTTGCATTCCACCCACGTTTCTCCATCGGTTCAAAGGAGGCTACCAACAGAAGGACTGGGATGAAAGAAGGGTTGAAATTGCTCAGAGGCATACCAGAGATCCTAGAATAATAACTACCTGATGGGATTGAACTACAGAGCTTTTACTTAGAGGCCATTTTATTTTTAAAAGATCATTCACTTCACAGAGGTTAGAAAAACACATTGGAAATCCATTTGGCAAAGCACACTTAATATGATTCTCCTTTATTTAATTCCCTCAAAGTCCCTCAGGATTAAAATTGTAATAAAAAGCAAAAAGCATTTTCAACAATTGTCTGGCAACGGCTCTTGAATCAGAACTAAATGACCTTGCCATAGAACGATTCCTCATACAACTGAAATGTGCGTATAATTCCCCAAAAGACACGGGAAGGAGTTTTCACAGCAACACCGTGCAAAACAACCAGCAGTTCAAAATGACCCCTAGATATCCTAAGAATAGGATGGATAACTAAAAATGCATGTTTACACAGAGGGATACTATGCAATGATGAGATCTGGATTATTTCCTGGATATACAAAACTTTTGATGAATTCTTGCAGCATTGAGTAAAAGAAGCAAACACATTTGCTCCCATTTACGTAAATTTTGAAAATAGACACAAGGAGCATATGAAGTTAGAAGTCCACACAGTGACTGGGAGGAGGTGTGTGCTTGGGGTAGGGGGAGTCTTCTGGGTGCAGATAATGTTCTATTTTGAAAGGTTGCTAGTTATACTAGATGGTATATTTATGAAAGTTCATGCAGTTGTATGCTTAAAATTTGTGTGTGTGTGTGTGTGTGTGTGTGTGTGTGTGTGTGTGTGTGTTTAATGTATTACATACTTTGAAAAAGAAGTTCAAAGCAACCAAGGAGATGGCTAGGCTGTAGAGCACAGGATTTAAATGTTTAAGATGCTGAGTTCCATTCTTGGCACTGCAAATGGCAAAGTGATGCTCTGGTTTGCGCTCATATTCTCTCTCTCTCCCTCTCTCTCTCTCTCTCTCTTCAAAGAACTCCTCGGTAGGGGAGGCTGCTAGGTGGTATCATGAATGTATGAGGCCCTGAATTCCTTGATGAAACAGAATTAAAAATGCTTATTGGGGCCAGTGGTGGTGGTGCACCTGGTTGAGTGTACATGTCACACTATGCAAGGACCTGAATTCAGGTCCCTGATTCCTACCTGCAGGAGGGAAGGCTCTGCAAGCAGTGAAGTAGTGCTGCACATGCTGCTGTTTCCCTCTCCATCTCCCCTCTCAATTTCTTTATCTCTCTATCCAATAAATAAATGTATGTTTAATATAAAAATTAGACCTTTTTATTTTATAGTTTGCTAATGGCTAAATACTGTAAATCCAAAACCTTACTATTCCTCCTGCCCCTAATTATTAAAATATTGTGATTAACTGTCAATTTAAATAAAAATATAAATGCTGAAGAGTTGGGGGGTCCTCCATTTTGTAGATAGCTAGTAGGCATACTTTAGTTAAATTCCAAAGGGTCTATGTCTATACTAGGTTTTTTTTTTTTTTTTTTTTTACTTTTTCTTTTTTGCCCCTGAGCCTGAAATCTGATATGCCAGTGGATTCAAGTTATTATCTGGGGAGATGATGTCTTGGCTAGAAAAAGGACCAGAAAGCTGGATCAGGGAAGAGAGTAGCTCCCTAATATGGGAAAGGGGTATAAATATTGTTGACTGTAAACCGCATCGATTTGTTGTGACCTGGGTCACATAATTAGCTTAGGAGCCTATGTGACCTCTAGATCTGAGCTCACATTCTGTGGTCATGAGTAGGAACATTCCAAGCTGCTCCAATATCAGGACCCATCTTCCTCAGGTGTAGCATAGAGTATGTTGTCCATCCTCCCTTTGGAGGATGGAACATTCTCTACCATTGTTGATCCAAGTTGAGGGCAAGGTCCTATGGGGGCCCACAAAGGGGTCTATTTTGTTGTCCCTGATAGAGATAACCGGTAACAATGGAGACCAAAATACTTTATGGGGTACAGAAGGTGGGAGGTCTGGCTTCTGTAACTACTTCTCCACTGGACATTATCGTTAACTGGTTGATCCATATGCCCAGCCTGTTTCTATCTTTCCCTAGTGGGTTAGGGCCCTGGGGAGGCACATACACCCAATTCTATACCCACTTCTGTTCGCAGCAATCTCTGCTCTACCCTTTATTTCTTGAATTTTGCCTTTTCTAAAAATGTCATGTAGATGACATCATATGAGACATAGTCTCTCAAGTTTAGTCTCCTTTACTTAATATAATTTGTTTTAGTTCATCAAACTTGTTGCATATACTAGTAATTTATTTTTTATTCCTTAGGAGAATTTTGTTCTTGGTATGTGAAACATTTTATTTATTCTCTAGTTTAGTCATTGGGTTGTTAACCACGTTGATGCTCTTAGGAATAACACTGCTATGAACTTTCATATGTAAGTCTTTGTGTGAACTTCTGATATCATTTGTTTTAGTTAGATACTGAGAAGTAGAAGCGCTAGATCTGTTGGAATAATGAAGTTCAGCTTTTTAAGAACCTGCCAAAGGGATTTCCAGTCTTTCTGGGCCATTTTGCATTCACACCAGTCGTGCAGAAGGGTTCCACTTTCTCTGCTACATCCCCAGTACTTGGCATGCTCACTCTTTCAAATTATGACCACTGTGAACTGTGTGCAGGGGTATTTCACTGTGACATTAATTTTATTTCCCTAGTGACTAATGATGTTTAGTACTCCTTCATCATGTATCTACTTTGATGGATAGTCTGCTCATATTTTTTATTTTTATAAAGTTGCTTAGCCTGTTAGCATTGAGTTGGAATAGTTCTTTATTTCTTACCCCTGCGGGGGGCAAGATATGGGGTAGGCTTGAATCCAGGTCCTTGACAGGGTAACATGTGCACTCTACTGGGTGCACTGACATGTTCCCTTTCTCTGCCTACACAAATTTCTTCTAGGCAGTGGTAGTTCTTTCTATTTTCATAAATTCCTTTGAAAATGGCTTTGATCATGATACTTAATTTACCATATTTTTTTCTCTCCTGGACAGTGCTTCTGAATCATGCCAAGGAAGCCTTTTCAAACCACGTTTCTAAAAGATTTCCTCCTGTGTGCTAGACAAGATGTTTCACATTTTTAGATTTTATATTTAGTTTGGTGATCTATTCTATTAATTTTTGCGTATTGTGTGAGATAGCTGGATTGGATCCAGTTGTCCCATCATCATTTGTTGTCCAAGCTGTCCCTCCTTCATTAAATAACTTGACATTTTATTGAAAACCAATTGGTCCTAATGTATGAATTTAGTTTGTACATTCAGACACCCTCCCACTGACCTGTATTCCTCTCCCAATGTCAATATTTTAATACTATGCTCCGTTGGGAGCTTTATACTAAATCTTGAAATCAGGTGGTTTATGTCCTTAAACTTTATCCAGTTTTTTTTTTACTTGCCTCTTCTAAGTTCTTTGCACTTGCCATATAAATTTTGGGACCATCTTGTCAATTGTTATAACCTGTCAGACTTTGAAAGAGATCACACTGACTCTAGAGGCGAATTGAGAGAAAGTGGTCAGAATTGCACACAGTTTCCGACACGGTTAATATAACACTGCCAAACTGTCAAAGACCACGTAAATAAGGTTTTGTCTTGAATTCCTTGAAATCAGACAGCAGTAGCCATGTGTTAAAAAAAAAAAAAATCAAAACAGTGGCCAATATGCCTTTCCACTGGGACATTGCTGCCCTTTTCTTTATGTTTTTATTTCAATTTTTATATTTGTTTTCTCTTTTGTTGCCCTTGTTTAACATTGTTGTGGTTATTGCTCTCATTGTTGTTGGATAGGACAGAGAGAAATGGAGAGAGGAGGGGAAGACAGAGAGGGGGAGAGAAAGATTGACACCTGCAGACCTGCTTCACCGCTTGTGAAGCAACTCCCCTGCAAGTGGAGAGCCAGGGGCTCAAACCGGGATTCTTATGCCAGTCCTTGCGCTTTGCACCACGTGCGCTTAACCCTCTGGGCCACCGCCCTACTCCCATTGCTGCCCTTTTTACATTACTCTCCATCCGAAGAAGGTAGTTTGTGGTCTGCCTTTCTGTATTTTGAACGGCTGGTCATCAGGAGCCAGAACACTGAAAGGCAGTGTCGTGTTTCTCTCTGCACTGTTCTGTGCATATTCTCTGGGGACAGTCAGCAGCTACCCCTCCCTGTGTCCCTGCATTTGCTGCAAGGGTTGAGCTCAGTGGAGTTGCAGTTGACAAGGCGATTGGGTGGCAGATGTGATCCTCTGTGCAGGCTGGCATACATGGACCTGCACGCAGCCCTCGGTGCTTTCTGAAAGCCGCCTGGACAGACAGATTTATTTACTTCTGCCCAGGATGCAAGGCTGGGGCCAAGGCACACCCTAATTACCCTGCCTGGGAGGGATGCTGCATCAGGAAAAAAAAGCCTCCTGGAACAAGTTGAGTGTTCAGCTTGGAGATCAAGTCAGGCCAGTCATAGGGGAGACCTCTCCCACTTCAAGAAGGAGGGAGGGAACCCTGCAAAGGCAGAGAAGGCTGTGTCAGCCCTCCTGCAGGAGGAGAACAGAGGACAGTGTGATTCTGCCTCACCTACCCCACCCCTGAATATCACGTAAGCCACACACGCCACGCACTCCCTTTGTCACTCCCTTTGACTTCCTCATCTGTCATCAGGTTTGAGGGTTGAGTCCCACCCAGATCAGTGTTTCCCAGTTCATGTTGATCTGAAGAGACTCATTTCAGTACCTGCTTAAACAGAAGAAGAAGCTGGCTTCTGAGTTCCACTTGAGACATTGAACCCATTTTTGGATGGTGTTGCTTTTGCACAGAAAACTGATCTAAGCCTGTGTACCTCCAAGTGTTTGTATGACCTTGGTCTTTTTATTTATGTTGTTGTAGTTGTTGTTATTGATGTCCTTGTCATTGTTTAATAGGACAGAGTGATGGAGAGAGGTGGGGAAGACGGGGAGAGAAAGATAGACACCTGCAGACCTGCTTCACCACCTGTGAAGTGACTCCCCTGCAGGTGGGGGGCCAGGTGCTCGAACTGGGATCCTTACACCAGTCCTTGTGCTTTGAGCCACATGCAAGTAACCCACTGCGCTACCATCTGACCTCCTGGCCTTGCTCTTAATTCACCATCAATCAGAGCTGATTTTGCATGAGGACAAGGGAAAAGAAAACATTTTTTTCTTTGGGGATTGGGTGGGGAGGATTTGCAGTGCTCATGGCATCATCTCTGAATCAAGTTAGATCTCAAGCTATAACCTTGATAATTCACTTATCCTATGGAAACGACTCTGCCCAGTTATCTCGTTTGGCACCCTTGGTGTCTCTCTGGAGTCTAAATCTGGAGCAACTACTTAGATGTGCAGTCATCTGTGACCTTAGGGAGATGATTATCTCTTCTAGAGTTGAGATCCCTGTGTGAAGTTCCTGTGGTGTTCTTAGAAGTTGGTTCAGCAAGGCAGACCCAGGACCACGTGTCCTGGACTCAGAGCCCTGCTTGGTTTGAAAACATTGGTGGGGCGGGGGGCTGGGTGGAGTGTTCACTAAGGAGCTTCAGTTTCTTTGCTCACAGGACAAGACTGTAAAATAGTCCCTACCACACAAAGCAATGTTGCCAGTCAAAGTCCTTTCTTTATAAGATGCCTGGCACAGAGCTAAGACCTGTGGACTTTACCATGTGATGACTGTGACTCAGAACCAGGTTACCCTTGCCTCTTGTGGAACAGTGCTTATAAGATGTTCGGAACTGTGGGGGTTTTTTGTTTGTTTGTTTTCTTTTTGGTGGGGGGGGTCCTCAGATCACAACAAACATGTTCTAAAATGGGGAATCTTTTGATGTCTCTTTTGCTCTGTTTTTTTTTTTTGTTTTTTTTTATAATGATTCTTTTTTTATACTTTATTTATTTTCTCTTTTGTTGTCCTTGTTGTTTTTCATTGTTGTTGTAGTTATTATTGTTATTGATGTTGTCGTTGTTTGATAGTACAGAGAGAAATGGAGAGAGGAGGGGAAGACAGAGAGGGGGAGAGAAAGATAGACACCTGCAGACCTGCTTCACCGCCTGTGAAGCGACTCCCCTGCAGGTGGGGAGCCGGGGGCTCGAACCGGGATCCTTATGCTGACCTTGTGCTTTGCGCCACCTGTGCTTAGCCCGCTGAGCTACAGCCTGACTCCCGTTTTTTTTTGTTTGTTTGTTTCAGTTGTTCTTAGAATATGTCCTTCTCTGATGAGTGCCAGCAAATAACTCTTTGGAAGTAGGCATAACAAGTTAGAAGTGACCTCAAGGACCACCTTCCACATCTCCTGGGTAGCTCAGGGCAGGAGCAGGGCATTCCAGGAGAAGAGTAGTAAACAGTATTGGAAAAAAAAACTTCCAGGGGCTTTTGCTGAGGTTAATGAAAGCGGCAAGTTTATTATATACATAAAAATCATGGGGGAACATAGGCAAGAGAGAAAGCTATCCAGCCATGAGACAGAAGTCTAAGCACTGGTGGTCATGCAGGTGCCCAGAGAAGATGAGACAGAAACAGCAACAACTGAAAGGGGAACAGCCAAAAGGGCAAATATCCACCAGATACTTGCTCAAGTAATATATGCATAATCTCTCTTGAGTTTACATCATATACTATGTCTGTCATATGCTTGTGACATCAGCTACATGCTAATTATGTACATGGCCCATAATTCCTTTTTTATATGATTTTTATTATCTTTATTTATTGGATAGAGGCAGCCAGAAATCAAGAAAGAAGGGAGAGATAGAGTAGGAGAGAGACAGAGACACCCCCAGCACTGCTTAACCACTTGTGAAGCTTTCCCCCTGCATGTGGGGACCAGGAGCTCAAACCTAGGTCATCGCACTGAAGTGTGTCACCCAGCTCCACGGCCCATAATTCCTTTTGCTTACAGTCACAACACCAATGTATTCCCAACAAGTTAGCTAGAACATATAAGGGGCACTGGTGGGGTCACCCAATAGAGCGCACACATCACTGTGCATTGAGGACTCAAGTTCAAGTCCTTGGTCCCCACCTGCAGTTGAGGGGACGTTTCTTGAACAGTGCTGCATGCATGTCTCCTTCTGTGTGTCTCTTTCTCTCTACTTCTCTCATCCACTGTCAAAATATGACCACCAGAAACCATGGAAATGTGTAGGCACCAAGTCCCAGTGATAACCCTGACAGAGAGAAAGAAAGAGAGGGAAAGAGTGAGAGCTGGCACGCACATTACCTAGCCAGGAGTCAAGCACATTGTCAGCCAAAGAGATTAAGTGTCAGAGGATACTGTCTGTTGTCACAGTTCTCGCTTCTCCTCCCAGAGGCCTATCAGAGAAGGCCTTGGGCTCAAGCCATTGGAATTCCTCCAGGGTATTAGACAGTATGGCGTCACTGCTTCAGCTCCATCCCCTGCCACTAGGAGTGTCCTTTCTATACCCACACTGCATCTGTTAACACTGTTCTCTGAGGGTCTGGCCTTTCTCACACAGAAGCATAGAGTTTCATGGTTGCTTGGGTTTTGAAATTTTCTAGACCAGTCCTTCCTTTTATAGATGAGGGCTTTGGGGCCTGGAGAAAGGTACGTGTGACTCTCCAGAGCTGCTCATTAAGGAATGATACCCATACCACCTGGTTCCAAATCAGCAGCGCCATTGTTCTCTATTCCCACACCCACAAGGAGTTCAGGACTCACTTCTAAGCTTCCAGGTGGTAGATTTCATCATCTTCACATTCTGCCTTGATACTTTGTCAGGTGGTGCTCTGGCTTCAGAGATCAACCTAATCATAGTACTAGCCACAGAAGTTGGAGTAATGTTGAAAAGCACTATCGACGGCAAGCAAGTTTTTGTACTTTGAATGTGCCAATTCATTTCTTTCATATATAATACATTCTTTATGAATTCAGAACCGAGACAGAGAAATGGAGAGGGAAAGAGTGATAGAGAGGAAAGCAGACACCTGCAGCACTGTTTGACCACTTGTGAAGCTTCCCTCACTCCCTGCAGTTTGGGCCTGGGGGCTTGAACCCAGGACTTTGCACCTTGTAACATGTGCACTCAACCAGGTACGACACCACCCAGCCCCCAAATGTGTCACTTGTTAAAGTTCAGCTAAACAAGCAGTCCCTAGAGTTTAATGCCATTCACAATGTAGACTTGGAATGTGTGTGCTTTGAATATGTGAAAGTAAAGAAATGTTATTTTTTTTTTAGTAGCCGGATGCATAAAATAAATGGGGGCTAAGAAAGGCTGTGACAAGCCCAAATAATATATCAGGCCTCTGAGGTTCAACCGGGGTTAGAACTTAAGAGAGTGAGCCTGGGTCAGGTGTCTTGTTACCACTGTCATAAAGCCACCTGTCACAACAAAGTCCTTCACGGTGCTTTAAAAGTTAGTAATCTCTGTCCCTTCTTCACAGTGAATTGTACATTTTCTGATTTTTATGTGGAAATTCTATTCTTTCACTTTCCTCAGGACCTGAGATCATTTCCTTTCTCAAAGTAACTCTAATGTAAATGATTTTGACCAAGCACATTCATTTTTTAGACTTGGTTTGCATATGACCCCTTGCCTATGTTCAGACCCTGTGCACAGGATTTGTCTGTGAACTGTCCTGGGCACCTGTTTCAGAAGAAATGAAATGGGGTGTCTCACATATGCAAAAGAGGGCCTTCCTTCTAAAGTGCCTGATCCCACAGTCCCCCAGGCCACTGAACTGTTACAGTCACAAAGACTCTTCATTGGCTGTGAAACTGTCCTTTGAATCTGGCTTGTTGAACTTCCCATGAATTTTGGGGGGGAAAGGTTTTAATTTTATTGTCTTCTATTACCCCAGGGTTATAACTGGGGAGCTGATGCCAGCACTACAAATCACCGCTACTGATGACCATGTTTTCCCTTTTTTTCTTTCTATTTGACAGGACAGAGAGCCATTGAGAGGGGTGGGGAAGAGAAGGAGGGAGAGAGAAAGAAAGACACCTGAAGAGCTGTTTCACTGCTGGTGAAACATCCCCCCTGCAGGTGGGAAGTGGGGTCTCAAACCAGGGTCATTGCACAAAGTAACATGTGCACTCAACTGGGTGTACCACCAACTGGCCCCAGTTTTATTTATTTTAATGAGAGAGAATCAGATTACCACTCTGACATCTGCAGCACCAGGGAGCGAACTCCAGACATCCATGCCTTCAAGTCCTGTGCTCTACCACTGAGCCCATTTGCTGGTCCCTCAGTGAATTTTAATGTTATATATATATATTTATTTATGGAAAAAATACTAAGAGAAAGGTAGAGCAAGAGAGACCAGAGCACTGCTCAGCTCTGGCTGACGGTAGTGCTGGGAATTGAACCTGGGACCTTAGATCCTCAAGCAGGAACATATTTCGCATAACTATTAGGCTGTCTCTCCAGCCCCTCCTCACTGAGTTTTTTGACCAATTCAGCTTCAGGAGATGAAATAAGTGACTCCAGTCTGATGTCCTTGGATTTATGAGGATCTCGTTTCTCAGCATTGTTTCTGCTAATGATCCCACAGAGCAAAGCCTTGCCACATGGGATGTCTGTGCATCTCCCATTCGTTTTGTGTGGCAGCTCATATAACAGTCACCTTCTGCTGCTGCCCTTGAAAAGAACAGGCAGCAGAGAGCCTCTGCCTCGCTCCCCAAACCACATTGATACCCCTCCTTGTGAGGGGCCTGTGTGAATCTCTGTGCAGAACATGCAGTGTCTCATTATCCCCATTAATATATGTGTGCATGTACATATGTGTTATATGTATATTGGGCCTAGCAAGAATTTACTGAAACAAAAGTATGACCAACTTAAAAAAAAAAAAAGGGAGGAGGGAGAGAGTGGGCCATGGGCAATTTCCAAGAGAGGAATATCCCTGTTGTTTCTTTTATTAAAGTGACATTGAAGTATGAAATTATTTAAGTTCTTTTTTTTTTCTTTTTTTACCAGAGTACTGTTCAGCTCTGGCTTATGGTGGTATGGGGGATTGAACTTGGGACTTTGGAGCCTTGGGCATGAGAATCTATTTGCATAATCATTATGCTATCTACCCTCCACCTGAAATTATATAAATTCTAAGTATGCACTATTAAAAATCAGCATGCAGGGGGCCAGGCAGTACTGCACCTCTGCTGGTGTCTTTCTCTCTCTCTCTCTATCTCCTCTTCCCCTGCCAATTTATCTCTGTTCTTTTGAATAAAATGGAATTAAAAATTAATAAAGTAAAAAAATGACTGGCTGCCAGGAGCCCCAGTGATTGGAGACAAAAAGAAAGGGAAAAGAAATTCACATTCATAGACTAAGACATCCGCCGGCAGCTGGGGAGGTGGCTCAGAGAGCATAGCACATTCTGTGCCATGCTTGAGGCCCCACGTGTGACAAAGTTGTGCTCTGGCCCTGTATCTTTCAGTTTAACATCTTTTTTTTTTTAAGTCCCAATATTTCCTATCATGCTGTCTGGGCTCAAGCCTTTGTATACACAGCAAAGCAGTGTATACAAACAAACAAAAAAAACTATACAACTAAACTGATTTTTCTGGCCTGACACTTAATTTTCTGGATCATAATATCTTGCCTCAGTGCTTGGAAAATACTGTCTCTCTACTGCTTTTCTGAACTTTATGTGTAGAGACTTTGTGTGTACTTGTGTAAAGAGTCAGCCAATGTTTGTCTTAATTGATTCAAGGTTTTGCCTTGTGTCAGAAAACAAGAATTATTAAAATGGTCTCTGATATGTCCTATTAATAATCCTATAATTTTGTTTCTATGACTAGTTTTGTAAGTCTCTTGGTTATTGTGTGTGATTTTTATGCCTTAGGAATTCATATCCTTCAGTGAAGAACTCATCATTCTTATCATTAGTGGAATAATCTTTTCAAGATGTTCTTTTTATAAATTTTATTTATTTACTATTTATTGCATAGAAACAGATAGAAATTGAGAGGGAATGAGGGAGTGAGAGAAAGAGAGGAGAGAGAGAGAGAGAGACTTTGCAGCACTGCTTCGTTGCTTGGAAGCTTTCCCCAGAAGGTAAAAGACATGATGTAAGAACTCAACCAGATGTGCCACCATCAGCCCCACATCTTTTTCTTTCTTTCCCCCCCAACTCACTTGAAGCAGCACTTTCATCATAAAAACTAATAATAAGTGTTCTTTTTGTATAGGTCTTTGAGAACAGCTCATCTCTCCTGTCCCACTTTCTTATTTTCTATTGAAGTAGCAGTGTCAACTCATCTTAACAATTTGAGGCTTAGGATGCCTTTTGTTTTTTTAAGTTTCATCAGAAAATGAAAAACCCTTTTGTTGCTGCTCTCTTTTTTCTTTTAATTGTGGGTTCTAGTGCGTAGTATTCTTTCATGTGAACTTACAGATTCATTATATATATATGAAATCCCTGTATTGGAATTGGGGATATGCACTGTGTCAATAAATTGACATTTTTACATGATCTAGTTTTCCCATTCAGGAATAACTGCCTGTCTGTCTCTTAAGTCTTCAGTATCTTTTAGTAAGACCTGTAGTTACAAAGATCTTGTGTTGAAGGTTTTCTTTATGGCTACTACAAACTATATCCCATTTTCTCACTCCGGTGACTTAATTTGTATTGCTAGTGAGTAGGAAAACTACTGGTTCTTATATGTAGTCTTTGAATCTAGTTCCTTGCCTGAATTCTTTGAGAGGTCATCTGCATATTTATTTCTTTGGCTTGATTTATAGCATTGGTAGGAATAAATGAAGAATAATATGGGTCAAGATCTTCATCTTTGTCTTTTTTCCCCCTGCTTCTAATAGGAATATTTCTAATGTTCATCACTAAATGGAATACACACACACACACACACACACACACACACACACACACACACACTTAATCAGTTCTGTGACTTTACTGCCCGGGACTAACTTTGGGGTGGGGGCACTTCATAGCACTGGAGCTTCTTCCAGTGCAGGGGACCAGTCTTAAGCCTTGTTTGCACACATGGTAACACAGGCACGCTGTCCAGGTATGCTCATTTGTCAAGCCAACCCTTTATCAGCTTGACAATTTGTCTCTCTCATTTCTAGCTTGCCAAAGACTGTGGCTTTTACTGTAGACTATACCAGCTTCTTCTAGAGACCTTAAATTCTTTACGTTTTTCCTTGAGAATCCACATTGTCCAAATGAACTAGGACCACCCAGATTTGTCATCCCAGCTGAACTAAGGAATGTCTTCCTGCCATTCACGCTTGTCCTCAGAAGGAAAGGAACTCCTCTGTGTTAACCTTTCCTATGCTCCCTGCAACTCCTAAGAACAAATAAATAATACTATAAGCAAATAAGAGCCCCACCTCTGGAATTTTCTGGCAGGTGTCCTGCTAAGATTTCATTGCTGACTTCTTTGAAATAACTTGCACCACCCCCCTTCTTGAGAACCTGGCCATCATCATATGCCCCACTTGCTAAGGGGCTTTTGTAGTTTCTCCAGGAGGGTGTGAGAAAGGAGTGAAAGCCTGACCTCTGACTTCCTGTTGAGATTTCATGCTGGTGCTGGGTGCAACCACATCCAGATCTGGGCTCTCAGCACTACCCTGCACATGGTTTGTGCAAAAGAAATGCCTTCACAGTTGATTGCTAAATCAGTTTAACCGCAGAATTCATGTG
Source organism: Erinaceus europaeus (assembly GCF_950295315.1). Classification (NCBI taxonomy): domain Eukaryota; kingdom Metazoa; phylum Chordata; class Mammalia; order Eulipotyphla; family Erinaceidae; genus Erinaceus; species Erinaceus europaeus. The sequence continues at coordinate 13,255,312 of NC_080175.1, forward strand.
ATCACTGCTAGGTGGGGAAGATGTTTTGCTCGGCCGTGAGTGAGAGCATTCATTTTTTCAGGCATGCACAGGGAACATGTCTCAAATGTGACTTGGCACCTGTCTAGAGAATTGTTCTAGGATCCAGTGACATTTTGCTCTGGGGAAGTCAACACCTGCAGTGATGGCATCTGTCATAGTTAGGAATGGGAAGTGCCCCATAAATAATGCAGAGCCACCTCAGTAAAATGCCCTCTTCAGAAAACAATCAGTGGAAGACTTGGGCGGGAGACTGTGAGCAGCAGGGAAGAGAGTATGAACTTTTCCTGAGATAAAGCAGTGGATAGTGTGTTTTACTGTAATTTGTTTTCAGAAGAAGAAAAATGTGTAGATTTTGTTTCCTAAGACTAGCTCAGAGAGCAAGAACTTGACAAAGATGAGGATCCTTTTTTTTCCTTTAAAACAACTGACTGATGGGGCTAGGTGGTGGCACACTTGGTTGAGTGAACACATTATAGCACACCAGGACCTGGGTTCCAGTCCTGGGCCCCACTCCCATGGAGGAAATTTCAAGTGTGGTGAAACAGTCCTACAGATCTTTCTCTCCCTCCCCCTCTCTCTCTCCCTTTCTCTCTCTCTCTCTCTCTCTCTCTCCCTCTCTCTCTCCCTCTCTTTCTCTTTCTTTCTCTCCCCCTCCCCCTCCCTCTCCTTCTCCCTCTCCCTCTCTTCTCTCCCCTCTCTCTCCTTCCCTATCCTCCAATCCCTCTCAATTTCTCTATTAAAAAAATGTTAACAAAAAGTGGTTTATTTTAAGAGATTAGAAAAGCTCAGAGCACCACTAACATACTGGTGTTGGGGATCAAACCCAGATGCCAAACGTACAAATCAAACACCCAACCCACTGAGCTGCCTCCCTGGTTGGATAGACCGTTTTGTTCTTATTCCTTCAGTGCAAACCAACATTGCTTGTAACAACCATTTAGGTGTTTTAGCTTTTAGGGTTGTTGGTGTAGGAAGATTGAACAGTTGTGATTCAATTGCTTCTGTTTTTTTTATTTCTCCCAGTTCTCTAAAGTCAGTTTCCAGATTCTAGAAGCCAAGGATGATACAGGAAGTAGACTAAATATTTCCTACCTCTTCTCTCATAGGCAGGTGACAAACATTACCACCCCAGCTGTGCACGATGCAGCAGATGCAACCAGATGTTCACAGAAGGAGAGGAAATGTATCTTCAAGGTAAGGTGGACTCAGGGAACTCAAGCTCTCCCCACCCAGATAAAGTGTTGCTCTGTCTGTTTACTAGAGGAGGTGTTGCTTTAACTACTACCCAGGTCCAAAATGAACATGGCCAGATATTACCTCATCAGTTGCTAGTCATCAATCAAGCTATTGATGTGCCAGCCGTGAACCCCTGAGGCTATTACCCAACGAATGTGTTGTGCTGGAAAGGATGACTGAGACTGGAGTCTGATGATACTGATCTGAGACTAGAGGAGAAATCAGCAAGAGAATCCTCCCAACCCTCTGCAGAAACAGGCTTCAGAAGCTGAAGATCGGGCAGGGGCAGGGTGGTCACGCAGTGGATTAAGGACACATGGAACTAAGCACAAGGACTGGCTAAGGAGCCTGGTTTGAGCTCCTGGCTCCCTACCTGCAGTAGGGTAGCTTCACAAGAGGTGAAGCATATCTGCAGGTGTCTATCTTTCTTCCTCTGCCTTCCCCTCTTCTCTCCATTTCTCTGTGTTCTATCCAACAACAACAATAATAACTACTACATCAACAACTAACAAGGGAGGGAGTTGGGCAGTAGCGCAGCGGGTTAAGCGCACATGGCACAAAGTGCAAGAACCGGCATAAGGATCCCAGTTCGAGCCCCTGGCTCCCCACCTGCAGGGGAGTCACTTCACAGGCGGTGAAGCAGTTCTGCAGGTGTCTATCTTTCTCTCCCCCTCTCTGTCTTCCCTCTCTCTCCATTTCTCTCTGTCCTATCCAACAACAACGACAGCAATAAAAACATAATTACAACAATGATAAAAAAACCAGGGCAACAAAAGAGGGAAAAAATAGCCTCTAGGAGCAGTGGATTCATGGTGCAGGCACCAAGCCCCAGCAATAACTGTGGAGGCAAAAAAATAAATTAAATAACTAGGCAACAAAATAACAAGGGCAACAAAAGGGAAAAAATAGTCTACAGGACCAGTGGATTTGTAGTGTAGGAACTGAGCCCCAGCAATAACCCTGGAGGCAAAAAGAGGAGGGGGATGGGGAGCTGAAGATCAAAGAGAAAAAGCTTTTCTAGACTTGCTACATATCAGATGGCCATAATGACTTTTCTCTTGTTGTCTTTTGAGAAAGGTTTTTTTTGAGGTGCAGGAAATTGAACTCAGGGCTCATGCTTACACTCTCCCACTGAGCTACCTCCTGACTCAGGTACTTATTTATACAGAGAGGGAGCGGGAAACACTGTTACACCATCCATAGACTTTGCCTCACTTTGGTTATGTTGTTTTCATGTAGTGCCTGGGATCAAATCCCAGGCCTCATACACTACTACTAGGTCACATCCTTGGCCATTTACTTTCTTACTGTTTATCATCTACCCCATCCATCTATGCATCCATCAATCATCCATTTCTCTACCCACTTGGTGTATGTACAAAGCATCATTCTACCATCTATGAAGTTCTGCTTGGTTTTTGATTGTTTGCTTGCTTTGTTTTGTGTTGTTGCCTTTAGGGTTATAGCTGGGGCTCGGTGCCTGCACTATGAATTCACTGCTCCTAGCAGCCATCATTTTCCATTGTTGTTGCTGCTATTGCTGTTGTTGTTGGATAGGACAGAGAGAAATTTAGAGAGGAGGGGAGGACAGGGAGGAGAAGAGAAAGATAGACACCTGCAGACCTGCTTCACTGCATATGAAGCAACCCCTCTGCAGGTGGGGAGCTGGGGGCTTGAACCAGGATCCTTGTGCCAGACCTTGCACTTCGCATTGTGTGCGCTTAACCCAGTGAACTGCAGCCTGCCCCCTCCCTCTTTTTTTTTTTTTAATGTGGCCCTTCGAAAATTTCTCTCCGACCCTTTTCTATTTGTTGTTGAGGTGAGGCCTGCCAGGCTGCTTTTCTCCAGTCTTGAGGAAAGAAGAAAATCTCCTATGTGATAAGTTACAATACAGCCTTCCTAGTTTTCACAATGACAGAACATACCCAAAGTCCCTGATAGAGAACTAAAAAAAAAAAAGTCTCAGGTAGCAGGGACGTATCTTTGGGTTACCAGAAACTCTTCAGGTTTTTTTAATGAAAATAATTTGAGAAATTTATTTTTCCAGTGTATAAATGGGTCATTGTCATTTCCTCTAAAATTCGAAAGCTTTTCAGAGAGGCTGTAGGGGAGGATTCTCTTCTAGTCAAACAGCACCATCTGTGCAAGCAGTTTTTACTATTTTTAGCTGGAAAAGAGTCATTAATCAGACAAGCGCTTATCAAGAAAATCATCGAGAAGTGTGATAACTATTGCTTGTTCAGTTTTGGTAATTACCAGTTCTCAGTTGCTTTTGCTTGTCATTTCTTCTTTTCACTACACGTAACATTGTATTTTTAATGAATGGTTTGCTTTGATCTCACGTTTGCTTTTATGCAGCCAAAAAAAAAAAAATCTACAGCAATGATTTTTTTTTTTGAAAAAAGGACTTCATTTTATTTTAGCTTTTTTTCTTTTTTAAAAAAAGTTTTTTCATGTATTTATTCCCTTTTGTTGCCCTTGTTGTTTTATTGCTTTATTGTTGTAGTTATTATTGTTGTTGTTATTGATGTCATCGTTGTTGGATAGAACAGAGAGAAATGGAAAGGGAGGAAGACAGAGAGGGGGAGCAAAAGATAGACACCTGCAGACCTACTTCACCACCTGTGAAGCGACTCCCCTGCAGGTGGGGAGCTGAGGGCTGGAACCAGGATCCTTACGCTGGTCCTTGAGCTTTAGTTCCATGTGTGCTTATCCGCTACACTACCGCCCGACTCCCTAGCAATGATTCTTTAAGTATTAAAACAGAATTTTGGTTTAAATAACTCGTATTTGAAAACTGCTGGCTAGACAAGCACTTGATAATCCACTCCCCTCCTTTTAGCTTTAAAGTCATCATGCTGAAAGATTCGAATTTTCAAAATCACTAGACCTTCATGACAGTAAAAGCTAGTGAACAGGAATAAATAAATATTGACAAGGCAGTGAGAACAAGTGACCTGAAGTGGTGTCTGCTTTGGACTTAATGTGACACATTTCCTGGAGGCCAGGCTGCAGATCTGCAGTGACAGTAGGCAGGTGACAGTAAGCAGAGTTCATCTTCCTTTGGCTCCTAGGCTTCACTTTAACTTTGAGTGTGCCAGTTATAGCACACAGAGACAAAAGGCGCCACAGTGCACGCTTGTTAGCCCTGCATCTGCTGCAAACTGAAGCTCAAAGACCCCAGGTACAGTTCTACATGTTCACAAAGGTCTAGGAAACAGTAAAGGCAGCAATTATAGGCTATAATTACAATCATAAACAAATAACTCTCTGTTAAGGTGGGATCCACTTGGGGATGGGTACTGAGAAAGCCTGGTAGAGAAAGCCTGGTAGAGCACACAGGCTACCATGCACAGCAACCCAGGTTCAAGGCCCAGGTTCTCTTCTGCGGTGGGGAAACTTCACGAGTGGTGAAGCAGTACTACAGCCATCTCTCTCTCTCTCTCCCTCTCTCTCTCTCTCTCTCTCTCTCTCCCCCTCTCTCCCTCTCTCCCTCTCTCCCTCTCCCCCTCTCTCCCTCCTTTTTCCCCCACCTCCCACTTCCCTCTCAATTTCACTCTGTCTCTATCCCAAATAAATAATTTTTTTTTTAAAGATTGGATCCACTCAGAATCCCAGGCATGTCTGCAATTCTCTTCTCGGGGTGATTCGGTCCTCTTTGCCTGCCTGCTGGAAGAAGGAACAATTTCATCTTCCTCAGCATCTTTTCTTCTTCCTGAAGTGTATTCCGTAGGGACTGACCTCTGTGTAACAGCAAGAAGCTGCATGCAGACCTTCTGTTCTGCCCAGGGACTCTTGTGAACTAGAACCTTCCTGAGGAGAGCAGCTCCAGGCCCTGGCCAGGCCCAGGATTCTCCACAGAGAAGATTTCCTGTGTTTTGTAGTGAACCTCAGAGTAAATGTTAGTGCTGGCCTCGCTCTGTGTCTGTCTGCTTTTTGTCTGATTTTTTTTTTCTTCCTTTTTCTGGCTCTGTGTTAAAGAAAACTAGAAATTATTGTTAAATCGAGATTAAATTATCACTCTGCTATAAAATTTATTCTCCTTGATATTAGTATTATCAGTGTTATAAAGGAATTCACAAACTGTTTTATTTTTTCCTCCAGGGTTATTGAGCTCAGTGCCTGCATTACAAATCCACTGCTCCTAGTGGCCATTTTTTCCCCATTTTGTTGTCCTTGTTGTTGCCCTTGTTATTTTTGCCATTGATATTATTGTTGGATAGGACAGAGAAATCAAGAGAGGAGGGGAGACGGGGGAGAGAAAGATAGACACATGCAGACCTGCTTCACCGCTTGTAAAGTGACTCCCCTGCAGTTGGGGAGCCAGGGACTCAAACTGGTATCCTTACGCCAGTCCTTGTGCTTTGCGCTATGTGCCCTTAACCCACTGCGCTACTGCCCAACCCCCTACAAATTGTGTTTTATTTTGGGGTCTGGGCAGTGGCGCACTTGGTTGAGCAGTTACAGTGCACAAGGACCTTGCTGGCGGGGGAATGCTTTGTGAGTAGTGAAACAGTGCTGCAGGTCTCTCTCTGTCTCTCTCCCTCTCTGTCTCTCCCACACACACACACACACACACACACACACACACACACACACACCCAGTTTCTCTCTGTCCTGTTGAAAAAATAAAGGAGAGAGAAGAAAAAAAAGAAAAATGTGACTGCCAGAAGCAGTGGATTTGCAGTGCTAGCACCAAGCCTGAGCAATAGCCCTGGATGCAAAGAAAAAGAAAAAGGGAGAGAGAGAGAGATAGAAGGAGAAAAGGACAAAAGGACACCTACAACACTGTTTCACCAGTTATGAAGCTTCTCCTTATAGGTTGGAACCAGAGGCTTGGACCCAGGTAATGTACTCAACCAGGTGCACCGCCACCTGGTGCTTCAAGTTATTTTAATTTGGTGCCTTTGAAAGAATTTACAGATAGATGCTTGAAGAGAGAAATAGTTAAGGAATGACATACAGATATCTAATATATATATATATATGCATATGTATATACACACACACTAATGAGAGGGAATAGGGGAAGAGGAGAAAGAACCAGACATCACTCTGGTACATGTGCTGCTGGAGGTTAAACTCAGGACTTCATGCTTGAGAATCCAACACTTTATCCATTGTACCACCTCCAGACCATAGAAAGCCTACTTTCATACCAAGACTCCTATTAACTTTACAGCATTTGTTCACTAATGTCTGTGTAGTCCCTTTGCCTAAATTGTAAGTGTTCCTTCAAGTTCATTTGTCCATCCCCATGTTGACACAAACCTTGTGTTAGCACAGAACTTCAACAGAGGATCATGTAAATGATAGTATGTGTCTAAGCGTCCACAATATTATAGGCAGGCCTTGAGCTCTTACAAGATAAGAATTTTCTGTGGGATGTGTTTTGTTTACTGTTTTGTGATACTGGCTACCAGCCATGAAAGTGCTTCATACTCAGAAAATGGGGCAGTAACCCAGGGAGAGCCAGAAAAATCTCACTGAAGTAGCAACATTGCTAATTTACCAATTTATTTATTTATGCCACACTAGAAAATGAACTCAGGACTGTGTGCATGAGTGTCACTACCACTGAGTGCCTCTCTGGTCACATTTTTTCCCATCATTTTTTTTAAATTTAAAAAAAAATTATTTATTCCCTTTTGTTGCCCTTGTTGCTTTTATTGTTATAGTTATTATTGTTGTTGTTATTGTTGTTGTCATCATTGTTGGATAAGACAGAGAGAAATGGAGAAAGGAGGGGAAGACAGAGAGGGGGAGAGAAAGGTAGACACCTGCAGACCTGCTTCACTGTCTATGAAGTGACTTCCTTGCAGGTGGGGAGCTGGGGGCTTGAACTGGGATCCTTACAACCATCCTTGAGCTTGGCGCCACATGCGCTTAACCCTCTGCGCTACCGCCCGACTCCTTTCCCATAATTTTAGAGAGGATAGTGGGGCAGACAGATACACTGAGATACACTCCATTCATGGAGTTCCTCTAGTGCTCTGTGGTACTCACTCCTGTGCAGTCCTGGGTCTTGAACCATAGGTCTCACACGTGTATAACAAGGAGTATTTTGCTGAGTGAGCTATTTCCTGACACTGAAACTGCACTAGTTTAAGAATAAAGATTTCATGACTGAGACATGTTCGAGTTTCGAACTTGCATGTATGAGGTTGTTATATTCAGTTCTTGGCACCATATAGGCCAGAACATGGCCTCTCTCATTCTCTCTCACGCTCTCTCAAAATAAATACATAAGGGGCTGGAACAACCAGTTAAGCACTCATTTCCATGCACAAGTACCTGGGTTCAAGCCTCTTATCTCCATTTACAGGAGGGAAGCTTCATGAGCATTGAAGTTTTTCTCTTCCTCTGTCCCTTTCTATCTCCCTCTCTCCTCTCAGTTTCTCTATGTCCTATCAAGTAAAAAGAGAAAAAGAAAAAAAAAAGAAAGAAAGGCTGCTTGGAGTAGGTAATTTGCAGTGCAGGCACTGAAACCCAGAAATAATCCTGGTGGCAATAAGAATATAACAAATATATAATATTTTAAAGATCTTAAAATGCTTATGAGATAGGGCAAGAGTCAAACAGAGCATCACTCTGGCACATAGGAATCGAACTCAAGATCTCATAACTGAGAATCCAATTTTTTATCCACCAGCCATTTCCTGGGCTGTTATTACTTTAAACTAATCTTTCATTAATAAAAACAAGTTTGCATTTTAATACAACTTTCAAACTTTCTATAAGCTGACCTCATTTACCCTACCTCAACGCATAACTGCTAATTGGGTCCATGGCAAATTTACTGAGTTCTGCTCCTGGATACAGATTGTCTGGTCTGATCTCATTCCCCTCGGTTAAACTGCTTGGTTGTTTTGCTGCTCTTCAGGCTTAGCTTATGGCTCATATTTCTGAAATTTAACACAGCCTATCATAAGCACACAGAAGTTACTGTCAAAGGCAAATGATACGGTTTTAAGAAAACAACACCCAGTCAAGAACTAAGCAGTTCTGACATGAAAATGCTCTTGTGTCCAATTAGTGGCCTCTGTGGTCGACAATTACGACCTTTCTAGAACATGTTCAAACTAGCTGAGCAGAACTCACCTTTACTCTGGGCATAGGGCTCTTAACATCCCCCTGCAGTGAGAAAGAGGTAAGAATGTGCTGCCTGGTGGGATAATGGTGTCTCTCCACGTCTCTCACTCTTGGTGGCACCTTGTGTCTTGCAGGTTCCACCGTGTGGCATCCCGACTGTAAACAGTCCACCAAAACGGAGGAGAAGCTGCGGGTAAGGAAAGAGTTATAAGGAAAGAGTTAGCACCGTGATACCAGGGCCAGCTGAAGCCATCATCACTCACTCTTGGGATGGGAGGGGAGTCTGGTTGAAATCACTTTTTCATAACCAAGCAAGTTAAAAGGCCATTTGGTAGGGAGTTGGGCAGTAGCGCAGTGGGTTAAGCACACATGGCACAAAGTGCAAGGACTGGCATAAGGATCCCGGTTTGAGCCCCTGGCTCCCCACCTGCAGTGGAATCGCTTCAAAGGTGGTGAAGCAGATCTGCAGGTGTCTGTCTTTCTTTCCCCCTCTCTGTCTTCCCCTCCTCTCTCCATTTCTCTCTGTCCTATCCAAGAACAATAACAAAAACAACAAGGGCAACAGGGAAAATAAATAATAATAATAAGTTTTTTAAAAGGCCATTTGGTCAGGAAGTGGGGCTCCCTTTGACCTTAAATGGGTTATGGTTCCTGTTCCAACTAGTTTGTGTTGAACAAAAGTAGCTTTGCCTCGTGAGCCAGATTCTTCAGAAAGCACTTAAGGGACAAGCTAAATCCTATAGATGTAAAAAAAAAAAAAAATTCTCAAACTCTGTGCTTTTGGTGATATCCTCCCCAAACTTTTGTGTGTGTGTGTGTGTGTGTGTGTGTGTGTGTGTGTGTATTTTGTCCAAAATGTCCCATTCCAACCCAAACTCTGTATCCACTGCTCAGTTCTTGCTACATTTTACTGACCTTTCCAGTCCACCTTCACCAAGAATTTCCTGCTCTGTAAAGATGCTGGTTCATCAGCTAAAACCTTTAGGGAGATTAATAATGAGCCCACACGTATCCATGTAGATTAAGTGTGCAGCATGGTTCTGTCACGAAACTCTCAAGGGCAGTCACAGTGTCTGACTCTTCAGAGCACTGAGCTCACTGGCAACAGGATAGCGCCCCTTCACCTCACACTGTTCACACCTTCTCCACTCAAGGCTCTTTCCAAAGCCCGGAGCCCCTCAGGATGATGCTAATCTCACCTGTTTCAGAAGTAAAGAGCTACACAGAATGCGAGGGTCATGACCATAGTCTGTATCTCACCCAGATGCCCTCCTCTCCTATGTTAGAGCGGTAATCAGCCGGAGTCTCTCCAGTTGGGTAGCTTAATAGTGCTCACGGAAAACCAATGTTTAACCATACTCCACTTGGAGTCTCGGGAAAAAAAGAGCCTACATCTGTTTTGGAGGCCAGACTCTGGGGTGTAATATGATTTCTTCCTGACTTGTCAGGAGCCTCATTAAGAATTTAGTGTGTGGGGCCGGGCGATGGCGCACCTGGTTGAGCGCACGTATTACAGTGCGCAAGGACTCAGGTTCGATCCTCCAGTCCCCACCTGCAGGGGGAAAGCTTTGCAAGTGGTGAAGCAGTGCTGCAGGTGTCTCTCTGTCTCTCTCACCCCCCTTCCCTCTTGATTTCTGGCTGTCTCTATCCAATAAATAAAGATAAATAAATAAATAAGAACTTAGTGTGTGACCTCAGCAGTAATACCACTGGCCCATCAGAGTGACCTGGTCCTTAAAGTGTGCCTTGCAGAGGGGTTGGGCTTCTGAGACATTAGAAGACCTGTTTGATCTGACTCTTCTCAGATCCCTTTGCCTGCCCTCCAGGAATGGCAAGTTTTTATTTTGCAAGGTCTTATGTTTTCTGGAAAACCTCTGTTTCCCCAGAAACTTCTTGTTCTTTGTTGCTGTATTTGTCTGTTTGTTTTTGAGTTTTTCCCCGTCTACTGGCACCTAAGATTGGTTGGAGACATTTATTTTGCCATTTGGATATTTTAGAAATCTGTCTCTTGCCTGTGACCCCAAACAATAGTGGTTGCTTCAGAATTCATAATTAGTATGCATATACTTTTAAGGCAGAGAAAGGGTGTTTATTCAAAATAATGGACTAAAGGAAAGACAAACTAGAACAGATTTTTTTTTAAAGATTTATTTTACAAGAGAGTAGTAGAATTGAGTAAGAGAGAGAGAAGCCAGAGCAGCACTCTGGCATATGGGGTGCTGGGGATTAAACTCAGGACCTCATGCTTGCAGATCCAAAACTCAATAACTGAGCCACTCCCTGGACTACTCTGGAGAGGAATTCGTCAGGATTTGTTTTATCTCTCTCAATAGAGAATAATGAGAGAGAGAGAGAGAGAGAGAGAATAATGCTCAAGTACATCAGTCACATAAACTTCTTAAACAATCATCAACCATGTCTGGGTGCTGGTGTCTGGCTTGAAAACCCCTGGTTGCCTGGGAAATTGGTTATCTTTATTACATGTTAGGACATTGAAGAGAGTGCATATTGTCACTTATATCAGAATCATGCAAGGTTCACAGCCTAGCTTGGAGACGCTGTCCAGAAACCATCCAAGGAGTTGATGGTTTACACTGACTCTCAGCTTTTTTAAGATTGCTTCCTTGAATGCCCCCCGCCCCATGCCTTTTTTTTTTTTTTTTTTGGCAACACTCCCAATCACTTCTTGGTGGAACTCTCTGGATAAACTTTCAAAACAACTGATGAAATACTCCTTCTGGCCAAGAGAAGCCTTCCCACCCACCCACCCACCCCCCTTTAGTGCAGCTTTCCAGAGAATTCCTAAGCTCTTCTAAAGCAAGTATTGACCACTTGGGAGGTTGAGTTGGCAGTCAATGCACTCATCTTTGGATAGCCCATTAGAGGGACCTCGGGAAGCAGAGGGATTCAAATCCCAAATGGGATTTGAAGGGGAGTGAAGGTTTTGGAAAAGGGAAGATATCTTGTGCTTCCTTAAGGGTGTGTCTGCACATCACAAACCCCACACCCCGATCTCCAGACCTTCCACTGGGCGTCACATTGATGTCGTTACCATAGTAAAATAAAAATGTTTTAAGACTCTTTCAACAGTCCCACTGACTAATCTACATTCTTGATAGTTAAGTACCCCTGGGTTGCTGGAGCAACAGATGCTGAAGAACATCTCCCAGTGGTCTCAATGGCTTCTTATTCTTCCTATATGAGGATGTCTAAGCCAACATAAATGGAAAAGAACAGTGGGGGGGGGGTGGAATGTAGGAAGATAGACTGTAGCTTGAAGGTTGTGCTTTTAAATGTGGACTTCCTAAAAGACCCCCCCACACACACACACACACACACACGTAGATCAACTGATGATGTCACTTGACACATGCTATCAAATTGCTTTTCCCTAAGACTTGTGGATTCTTATTTTGGATAGTGTTTCTTTTTCTCTACTTTTCTCTTTTGGGTTGGGTTTCTGAGCTAAGGCTGTTTTTTGTTCACTCTGCCCTTTCCTCCCATTGCACAGCAGCCACCAAACAGTCATCGTTCCTCGTCTGACTTCTTTTACCCCAAAAGTCTGATCCGACGCTCAGGATGGTCCCCGTTTCTGAAGGTTGGCATGGTGTCCGGGCGGAGCCCCGGAACCCCCAGACTGTGTTGCTTCTCCTCCCCATGCAGCTTCTCCCCATAACGTCTCCCACAGTTGTAGATGCTTCTCTTCACCCCACAGTGAACCTCACATTCTGATTCTGGCTGTTCCTTCTCTGACCAGTGCTTTCACGTAGAGCAGGGGCAAAAGCATTGCCTGCTGTAAAGCAAAGGTAGTAGACGCTGCTTCCTTGACCTTGTGCTCTGACACTTGTTCACTGAACAGATATTTGTCAAACACCTGGATATCATGCTGGCTGAATGCTGTAGACCTAATCAAGTAGGCAGATGGGTCATTGTTAAATGGTATAGAGGGGCCATGCACAAGGACCCGGGTTCAAACCCCAGGTTCCCACCTGCAGGGAGGAAGCTTCGCGAGTGGTGGGGCAGTGTTGCATGTGTCTCTCCTTCCCTGTCCCTGTCTCTCTTCCTATGTCTGTCTCATCCTCTTTAAAAAAAAAATGGTGGGGTGGGGGTATCCATTGAGACTAGTGAAGTCAAGCCCCAGCAATAACTGTGGCAGCAAAAATAAATAATACAGTGGTGGAGAGACAGATCACAGATTGTGGACAATAGGGATCAAGTTATCCTGAACAGTGCTTGAAAGAATCTCATGGGGGCATTTCTGGGAGAAGCTTTGCAGCTGAACTGTGGAGACTGGGATGAGACTTGAACAGGAGCAAGTCATCAGAAAGGGACGGCTCCACAGAAGAGGCAGCGAGATCATGGAACTGGGGGCGGCGTAAGCAGTGCCTGAGTTTGGCCCAGAAGGGAGAATCACAAATCAGGTACCTGCTTTGCAGATGTCAGCAGGTATGGATACTCCCTCTACCCGCCCCCCTTCTGTCTCTCTCTCTCTCCTTCTACCTACTAGTCCCTGGAAATGGCTGTCCTTGTCCCCACTTGCCAACTCATCACAAAGGCTACAACACAGGAGCTGGTGTTCCCTGCACAAACTAAAGTTGACCTTCTTTTGGGGTCTGTGAGAATCAGTTGAAACCTTTGCTTTGAGTTTCGAGTGACTTCTCCACAGTCCCATCCTTGCCCAGATGAAATCTGTTGGATGGCTCAGCTGACAATTCAAGATTGCAACAAAGCACTTTAGTCTGGGCTTTGTGCCTACACCTTTTATTTTCCCCTTTGCATGCCAGAACTGCAGTAGGTCTGAGAAGGTGAGTTTCAGTTTGGATTTTTTTTTTTTCATCATAGCACTTTCTTTTCAGTGATTTGAAAGTCATTTAGAAAAATAGAGATTTCAAGTGAAAAGAAATGTTTGAAATGTCACCCTCTGCCCCACTGACACCAAAGTATCTTCCTGCACAGGCAGAAAGCTGTGTGGATCCAGAGCTGCAAGTTAAACCCTCTTTGGGGGACCATGACATTGACCCAGGGTGTTGGGGTACACCCTAGCTTGTGTTTGTCACAGACTCTCCCCTCCACCCTCAGCTTTAGCTTCAGAGCCCAAGGTTTCTCAGCTAGCAGAAGTAAAGTCATGTGAATCCAGAAGAATGAAGTTAGCCCCCCCCACCCCATGCCTCAGAATCAGTACCTCAATTTGGCAAGAAGTTGCTTTGTTCAATAGTTGTTCTTCCAGAGAAGTTTCCTTTATAACTCAAATAGTAGTCTACTTTATTAGTTTAAGGCTTGAGCCATTGTGTTTTCATGACTTGAAGAATAAGTGAGATTTTTACTTTTTTACTTAATTTTGGTTAATGCTAGGGCTCAGTGTCTCTACAAAGAACTACCACTTCCAGCAGATTTTTTTCTCTTCATAAGGCAGAGAATTTGAGAGAAGCGGGGAGAATGAGGAGGGAGAAAGAGAGACACTCTAGCACTTGCTTCATCTATTCTGAAACTTTCCCCATTGCAGGTGGGGCCCTGGGGCTTGAATCTGAGTCCTTGCACATGGTAACATACACCCTCCACCACATGCACCACTGTGAGGATCCTCAGGTGAATTCCAGACCCTTCTAAGCTAAGTCTAAAGGCTTTGGAGCAGCCTGAGAAATGATGGGTTAAAAAAAGAGAGAAAGGGGTTATTTTCTGTGATAGAGATGTGATACCACTGTTCCTGTGCTCATAGTATGATATATATATAAGAGAGAGAGAGAGAGACACACGAGACGGGTAGACACAACACAGGACTAGCCTACCATCCTCAGAGCTTCCCCAAAGGCTGTTGTCATGGTGTTTCCATATGGTGCTGGGCTTCATGCCTGGCAAGGTGTACCCTACAGGGTTAGCTTTCTCCCACCTCTGGGGCCTGTTTTTAATAACTTCTGTCTCCCTACACTGTTGTTGCAAAAGGACATGTGCCTACCGTTATCCAGCCATAAATGCCAATCGATTCACTGTTCGCTCCATGACAGAAAAGTGGTAAAGGATGTGGGAGCATTGACCAAGGTCTCCCTTCACCCACGGACATTGATGGGCAACTTACCTGAACCTCAGAGATGCCTGGAGGCTAAACCTGTGCGTTTCCCAGTCATGAGCACAGAGACACTGAAGCTTGGAGAGAGCTCATTTCACTGGATACTACCAGCTCCTCTAGTCAGATTCACTGACTGTCTTCACAGGGTCTTTGAGAACTCTGTACCCCAGAAATAAAAGTCCCAGTTTTATTGTAGTGCAAAGGCCTTTATTATTTATATTTTCCTTCTTTCCTATTGCCTGAATAGTAGGTAGAAGAAATTGGTGAGACTAGAAGTACCAAAGAAAAATATACCCCAGTTTAACTTAACTGGGAATTTTTATCTATAGGTAAAACTCAGTGCTAAGCATCTTTTGAAATCCTCTTGTAATTAATTATAGTTGAAACACATGCTGTTCCCAGGACCAATGTGTGATCATTGAATATAGATCATTTGCTTTCATTCTAAAATGGGGTAGGGGGTGGTGGGCAAGGGAGGCTTCTCTGCTGTGTCTTTGGCAGCTAAAGTATGAGGGGATTGCCGTACAGAACAGATGTGAAGTTTGTTTCCTTTGGAAACTAACATTCACCCATTGTAACATGTGCACTTGCAAACCTACAATATACTGAACCACACTGCCGACAAACTTTTCTATTGCTTTTACTAATGCTGCCACAATGCTATTGCTTTGTTTCCAGCTTTCAATCTAGTGTGTCAGTGCAATTCACTGGACTGTGTAAGTGTCATGTTTATACTGGAAGACACTGAGGCCTGTTAGTCAAGATCAAGGTTGATTGATGACCTTAGTGGAACTGTCCAGGGAAATGGTATGGATCTATGAGCCTCTACCTCCTTCCTCCCAAACATGAATTCTTTGTTCTAAGTGGGTGGAGCTTACTGTTTCCTTGAGGGAGCAGTATATACATTTAATGTGTGCAGATTTTCAAAGCATTCCTTCTTCTGCAGACTTTATCACCACCTGGCCTAGTGAATGTTAACAAAGACTCAAGGCAGGCACTGTCGCCCTGCTCAGTGGCACTTCAGATATGGTGTCAATCACCTTGCACTGTGAGCACAAGGGTGGGAGTTAATAGGATGTGAGAAGCAGCTGTCTGCAGTTTCTCTCTTCCCCTTTGAGCGAGCATGGTAGGGATAAACACATACAAGATAAGGTAGGTGTTGCAAGGTGGGGGGTGGGGAAGTAGAGAGCACCATATACTTCCTGGCATCCTCTGAAGAAAGAACCAAATATATTTGATGGCTCCAAACTGAAAAAACATGGACAAATGTCATTTCCCCACTTACCTTGCAGGCAGAGCTTTGGTAAGTATTTCTAATGGTCATATTTGGAGAACAGTGAGAGCCAGAATAGGAATATATCAGGAATCCTGAATATCATTTTTTAGTCTGTGACCAGGCCTTTTTTTTTTTACTTCAGAATTTTTTTATTAGTGATTTAATAATAATTAACAAGATTGTAGGATGAGAGAGGTACAGTTCCCACCACCAGAGTTTCTTATCCCCTTCCCTTCATTGGAAGTTTCCCTATTCTTTATCCACCTAGGAGTATGAACCCGGGATCATTATGGGATGTAGAAGGTGGGAGGTCTGGCTTCTGTAATTGCTTCTCTGCCGAACATGGGCATTGACAGGTCAAGCCATATTCCCAGCCTGTTTGTCTTTCCCTAGTTGGGCAGGGCTCTGGGGAGATTCCAGGATCCAATGATGAGGTTGTTTGCCCAGGGAAGTCAGGTTGGTGTCATGGTAGCATCTGCAACTTGGTAGCTGAAAAGCATTAAGATACAAAGCAGAACAATTTGTTTAATAATCAGGAACCCAAAGGTAAAAGTATAGCAGACAAAATGTGGGGTCTTCATGTTGGAAGGAGCTAGGAAGTCTGTTTTAGGT
Source organism: Erinaceus europaeus (assembly GCF_950295315.1). Lineage (NCBI taxonomy): Eukaryota > Metazoa > Chordata > Mammalia > Eulipotyphla > Erinaceidae > Erinaceus > Erinaceus europaeus. Next base: position 13,271,613 of record NC_080175.1, read on the forward strand.
CTATTCTAAGGGGCCTATGACTTTGATAATTTTTGCCTGAACCCAACAGCTAACAAGCAGGTGGGCTGAAATTATTGTCTGGAAAGATGGTGTCAGAGTTGGAAAAAGAACTAGAAAGCTGGATCAGGGAAGAGAGTAGTTCCCAAATATGGGAAAAGTATATAGATACCATTAACTATAAACCCCATCTACCTGACCTAGGGCCTATGTCTGTTCTTCTGACTGGTAGGGCAAATGTACAGTCAACATAGATCAAAGTAGATAGGTAGATGAGGGGCTTTTTAAAAAGATTCAAAGCACAGAAGGGAAAACACTAAGCAGAACTTGGACTGGAGTTGGTATATTGCACCAAAGTAAAAGACTCTGGGTGTGGTGGGGAAGGTTCAGTTCTTGGGAGATAGAGGAGGACCTAGTGGGATTTGAATTGTTATGTGGAAAACTAAGAAATGTTACATATACAAAGTATTGTATTTTATTTTACTGTTGTCTGTAATACACTAATTCCCCAATAAGTAAATTTTTTTAAAAGTTTCAGAGTAGGAGGCTGGGTGCAGACTGCAAGGATTGGTGTAAGGACTGGCAGACCCGCACAGGGATCCCAGTTCAAGCACCAACTCCCCACTTGCAGGGGGGTCACTTCACAAGCGGTGAAGCAGGTCTGCAGCTATCTTTCTTTCCTCCCTCTCTGTCTTCCCCAATTTCTTGTCTTCTCTCAATTTCTCTCTGTCCTGTCCAAGAGTAACAACAATAATGAAAAAATGGCTATCAGGAGCACAGTGGCTTCATACTACGGACAGGCACTGAGCCCCAGAAATAACCCTGGAAGCAAAAAAAACAAAAACAAAAAAGATTCAGAGCAGAAGGTGAAAAGACATGCATTGTGGTATCTAGTGTTAGAGATAAAGTGTCAGTTTTCTGTGTCCCATTGAGCTGCTAGTCATCAGGCTTCTGTTATTTTTTTTAAAGAAGAAATTTAAAAAATATATTTTTGAAATCAAAAGTAAGTGTGTGAAGGTGTGCTGGGACAGGGACTATTTCATAAGAGATTGAGTATGGACAACCACAAACTGCTAGAAGTTTCTTGCTAGAGGCTCCCTTCCTAGTGCTGCCAAAATAAGGACGAAAGTATTTGCTTAATCTTACTGGCAAGGGCCAGGAAAGACTGCTGTGTATAATCCTTTCTATATCTGCCTTGCTGTCTCAACTTCCACCCCCACCTATTATTATTTTGGCATCAAACAAAGAAACTGAACTTCTGTCGTTCTTTTTTGTAACAACACTAAGGAAAATAAGTGACGTCTACTTTTGACAGCTCAGCCACAGTCCTGCTTTCCTTTTCTCTGTAAATCAGAAGTAGGCATACCTGTAGGGACAAGTATTTGACACTATCTTCGTCTCTAGTTAAAAAATAAAAATGGGGGGATACTTTTGTTCATTATAACTTTTTAAAAATTTTTTATATTTATTTATTTTCCCTTTTGTTGCCCTTGTTGCTTTTTATTGTTGTTAGTTATTATTGTTGTTATTGATATCGTCGTTGCTGGATAGGACAGAGAGAAATGGAGAGAGGAGAGAAAGGTAGACACCTGCAGACCTGCTTTCACTGCCTGTGAATTGACTTCCCTGCAGGTGGGGAACCGGGGGCTTGAACCAGGATCCTTATGCCAGTCCTTGCGCTTTGCGCCATGTGCACTTAACCCACTGTGCCACCGCCCAACTCCCTTCATTATAACTTTCTTAGAGAATTCCAAAAACAAAGGCAACTTTGTTACTGAGTCACTGTTGTTCAGCTGTGTGTCTAAATGATTTGAGATGGCAATTTAGGTTGAATAATTATAAGAATCAATTGTGGAAATACAGATTATCTCTAAAATTTAATAATGTGAGGCAATGGTAGAGTTAGGTAAAGAACACATCTGTGGCATCTGAAAGAGAGTCCCCCCCGCCCACCCCACCCCACCCCCCGCCTCCAGGGTTATTTCTGGGATTTTGTGCCTGCACCACAAATCCACTGCTCCTGGAGGCTTTTTTTTCTTTTGTTGCCCAGGTTGTTTTATCATTATTGTGGTTATTATTTTTGTTGTTACTGATGTCATTGTTGTTGGATAGGACAGAGAGAAATAAAGAGAAGAGGGGAAGATGGAGGAGGGGAGAGAAAAATAGACATCTTCAGACCTGCTTCACCACTTGTGAAGCAACCTTTGCAGGTGGGGAGCCTAGGCTCGAACCAGGATCCTTACACCAGTCCTTGCGCTTCACGCCATGTGGCCTAACCCGCTGCACTACCACCCAATCCCTGAAAGAGAGGTTTTGATGGTTTTTGAGGTTGAGATGAATATGCTTTTGTGAGGGTTGAGTTAGCATGTCGGAGGCCACCTCTGTGCCTTTGGAAACTGTCTTAGCCTTGAGGAGCTCAGTAACTTAACTGTTGACTAGAGAAAAAGACAGAGCTGGAGGAAAAGGGAGATCTTTTGATAATCATTTATAATTGAACAAGTTTAGAACTCCAGATGTTTAGAATTGAAAATCCTTAGAATAAAACTGAAAAAAGTGTATACTCCTACTTAAAAATACTTTCATTATCTCTGAAAGGAAGAGACTTCTCATCTCCACTGGTTGAGCACATACACTCTGAAAAGATTGAGGATTATAGCAAGGAATGGGTGACCCTTTTGTGTCATAAGTCTCGGGCACAGTTCAAGAAGCAGCAAACAGGGCCCTGCCATCAGACATATGCGGCGCTTACGTGGGTTGGCTCTCAGCCAGGAAGGTAAACAACCAACCGGTTCTCCCTCGCTGGCTCAAAGGCCGAGCGATACATACATATAAGAGACACCAGGGAGAATTGAAGCACTCTCATTTAATGGCAGATAGACATTGGTTTAAATAGAGATTTAGACAAAGAAGATTTTTCAAATATGTCAGAAATTACAGGTTTCTTAAAGGTCAGCTTGCCCCTATGGTAGGGGGCTGGTATGACAGGAATTGATGAGATACATAAAGGTCAAGACATTTATTCTCCATGATGCAAGCAACTTAATTATCCAAAGGTATTTGAGGGAAACATAGGGGTTAAACCAGCAGGGTGAAATAGAAAGAAGATAAACAGAGCATGATAGTTATCAAAGCTATAAGGAAATAAAGTTTGGAGTTTCACTGACTGATGTCAGAGAGGTATTTGATGGAGTATGTTTTCTCTAGTGATCAAAAGTGAGGTGACTGTGTGAACTCTGGGTGACTATGTGAACTTTGAATGAAACTTAAGGCAGGCAGCCATGTGGCCTGCACTTAATGGGGAGAGGCAGTGAAGTTTCTGTGGGCTTAAGAGTCTGAAAGGGGAGAACTGAGTCTGAGAGACTGTTTTTCCCCTTTGCTCATCTCGGTTGAGAGAGACTAACAAGGGGGTGTCTTTCCCAGACCTCCATCCAAGGGTGGGGGGAGTTTTCCCTAAGCTCTATCATGCTTACACATAGCCCCACATCCATGGAAAGGACTGAAGCAGGAAGTCGCAGTCTGGGTACTGAATCCTTTCCTGGAGTTGTCAAGAAGGGGAACGATGCTCGTCAACTCCAATAGCAGTGGGACCGCAGCTCTGTGTGCATTGTGATACACGACGTGCCGTGTCTGAGCTCTGATGGGATGGAGCCCCAGTGTGATAACTGTGGAGATAGCTGTGGTGAATTCTAGGGCAGTCTCTGTCTCTCACATATAAAAGCACTAACCTGCCATGAAGAACAAAAAAAGATGGACACTAACCTTCATTATTGAGATTAACTGGTTACAAAGTCTTAGTTGTCAGATAGCTAGCCAGTGACGGCACACATGCCCAGTGCCAGGCAGTGTGCTCGGTGCTTTCTGTGTACTGTCTCATTCATTCCTGTGTAAAAGGCACTGTTAGTGCCTTCTATTCTCCATATGGGGGATTTGAAGCTAAAGGAAATCAAAAGAAAAGAAAGAGAAGGAACGCTCAAAAATGGCACATAAGTAGGAGAGTCAGGATTTGGACCAAGTGGACGCTTCGTAAGTGAGACTTTAATCCCAGTACCATACAGAGTTGTGTATTTTTGCAGTATTTCATAACCATTGCAAGAAGATAGGCAAATGAGGAGGTCACCCATAAACAAAACACCTGCGGGAATGACCTTAGCAGTAAGTAAGCTTGAAGCATCAGAAGGCAGCCAAAGCAAACATTGACACTGCAGTGACTGCAAGAGCCATTTCTGAAGCTCCTAAGGACACCTCAGACATTTCTGAAACGCCCGTGGGGTCAGGGGATGCCTGTGGTCGATTAACTAAGAGCCAGAGCATCAGTGGACTTGATGGATAATCAACTTGGTTTTGAAAGTTACTTGCATCCAAAGGCCCTGGGCGCCAGGTATTTGCAAATTGGAAGGGATTCAGATTGGAAACACTTTAAAGAATCGAATGGGGCTGGACAAAAACACAGGGTCAGGAAACTCTTAAGATCTTTCTGAGCTCAACATATTAATAGTGTAAATGATAAGACAGATACTTTAGAGAAGACCTCTGTTACTCAGGCTACTCTAACCCAGGGGCAAGGAAGGCCGGCTAGTACAGCCAAGAGACCTAACTTCCTGGGTTTCTTCTTCCCTGGAAGAGATCTTCAGAGGCCCTTCCCTGGGAGTCAAGCAGTAGCACAGCGGGTTAAGTGGAGGTGGCGCAAAGCGCAAGGACCACCGGCAGAAGGATCCCAATTCAAGCCCCCAGCTCCCCACCTGCAGGGGCGTCGCTTCACAGGCAGTGTTCTCTCTCCCCCTCTCTGTCTTCCCCTCCTCTCTCCATTTCTCTCTGTCCTATCCTACAATGACGACATCAATAACAACAATAATAACTGTAACAACAATAAAAAGCAACAAGGGCAACAAAAGGGAAAAATAAATAAATATAAAAAAATTAAAAAGGCCCTTCCCATCAGGTGCGTGCATGCTACCCCCCAGCTGATTTGTATCAGCCTGCTTCTTTCTAGAGAGAAAGCAACACTTCAGAACATCCCCAGGTGCCCCCTCATAGAAAAGACAGGAAGAAACCCCTGCCCCCATCTGGCAGGAACAGGGATGAATCACGTGAGAGAGACCCCAAAGCTCACTGTGCAGTTGGGCTAAACATATAGTATCCTTGAGGATCCTTAGTGAAAACAGGCCTTTGCTATAGCAGTGCCCCAGTAAACAAAGACATCTGATCAGTCTGCCCTCCACCCTCTGCTACCCCACCCCAGCCAATGAGCTGTCTCCAGTTCTCCCAGAGTGAGTAACAATAAAACTTTGCCCACTAGCCAGCACTCTTTGCTGCTGGTTGATGTCAATGTTTTTCTAGTACTTTTTTCTTTTTAAAGAAAACTTCCCTCTTATGTTTTAGATTTATTTGTCAGCAAGTGAGAGAGAACCAGAACATCAGTTTGGCATATGTCAAATTCAAGAATTGATGATTGGGAGTAGCGGTAGTGCAGCGGGATAAGCGCAGGTGGTGCAAAGCGCAAGGACTGGAGGAAGGATCCTGGTTTGAGCCCCCAGCTCCCCACCTGCAGGGGAGTCGCTTTACAAGCGATGAAGCAGGTCTGCAGGTGTCTATCTTTCTCTCCCCCTTTGTCTTCCCCTCCCCTCTCCATTTCTCTCTTTCCTACCCAACAACAATGACATCAATAACAACACAATAATAACTACAATAAAACAACAAGGGCAACAAAAGGGAATAAATAAATATTTTAAAAAAGAATTGATGATTAAAATACCAAGGTTTTATTCACTGCACCATCTCCCTGGCTATTTATCTATTATTTTCCACACCATTTGTCTCATGGCTGTGATGATAGGGGATAGATGGTTCACACTTTCATTAAAATATGGAACGAAAAACAAATACAAACCAACAGGGTTAAGAGCCTGTGTTTTGCCTCTGGGGTGCCTGGCTTCAGGTCCTGCCACCTTCCTACCTCTGTGATTGTGGAGTTCATGTAGTCTGTGAGAGCAGAGCCTCCCTCTGAAGGTTATTGAGAATGAAATGAGATCAATCCTGGGAAGTGCTTGGCCCAGGGTAGTGTCAACAATTATCAGCTGCTGCCACTATCCCTGTGCTGTCACTTAAGAGGTTTCATTTTGCTATTGGGGCTGGCACGGAGTAGAGAGATGCTCACTGCCTGAAGCTGAGGGACCAACTGGAAATAACAATTACCTCCGAGAGATGGCTGTCAGCCCAGTTTTATGAACAAGTGGCATCTCTCTAAGAAAGGGCCGCCGTTTTCCTGTGTCACTCCTGTATTTTGATGAAAAATGAATCAAGGAATTAGCCTTTTGTGGAGTGTTTTACGCATCTTTCTTAGTATACTCAAAAGTGGAAATTTCTCACTGGGAGATATGCCTGTATTTGGAACATTAGACTCCACAGGAAAGAGTCTGTGGGTGAGGGTTTTCATAGAACTATCAGGCCCCCTCTCTAAGAAATGGCTACCCATAGGGAAACAGTCTTCCAAGCCTAAGCCTTTGGTTTTCTTTGCAAGTTTTCCAAAACATTCTGCACAGAGATAAGAAGCAGTTCATCCTAGTTAACCCATTTCCCCTCCTGTCTTATTTACTGCTTCTCACTCAGGATCCTCTAAGCATCTCTTTAAAAGTTTTTGTCTTCCCCAATGACTGTCCACTCACCTCCAGTAAGTATGTATAGTTAGACTCAAATCACATGACCAACCTGATTCAAACTCCCACAGACTTCAGTATTTGTTGACACATAATAAATTCTCGTGCATTCCCTCAGCAAGTATTTATGCCTTACATGTGCCTGTGGGCATATACAGTAGTGGACAAATAACCCCTGTGAGAGCAGAGATACATCTGGAGTTAACAGGGAGACAGAAGTGGCACAGCAAAGCTAATGTTTATGAGATTTAAGTTTTCTTCATGAAAGGAAAATTGGAATGACACCTTGTAAGCAAATAACAAGGACAACTAACTCTGGGTTAAAAAATCAAGGTGGGCTTCTTTGAGGAGGTGATATTGAAGTCAGACTAAGAAGAGAAAGTACCTAGCAGGTAAATTAGGAAGTCAAGGCATTGCAGGCAAAGCAAACAGCAAAGATAAAGACCCCTAAGGCAGGGACATGCACTGTGGTCTGTGGCTGATGGTTGGTAGTGGGTGATGGTAGGGTTAGAGAGGGAAGCAGAGATAAAATCCTGAGGCCCTGGCAGCTGTGGTTTGATTCTGGGTGAATGCTGAAGCCCATAACAGGATTGTGTCTATCCAAATAGTGTTAAGCAAGAAGCCCACAGAGAAAGCCATGGGTGCTGTTCAGATGAAAGGAAAGGGGAGAGAGAAACAAACAAGTGGAGAGAAATATACTGGAAGGTGGACCAGAAGGTCTTGTAGGGGGCATAGGAGAGAAGTTGAAAAGAAATGCCTCCAAATGGATTTGCAAGGCTGATTATACAACTGGTCCTTATTCGTTATCCTACTAGGTTCTATCTTCTCTTTTTCATAAATGTCGCAAGCCTTTCCTCTTTGTCTAACGTGCTTGTGTTTAATAAAGCATTGGAACTTGAATCAACCTTGATTCTGAAGCCCTAGTGTGTCTGAAATCTTACAGGTCACTATTTATTTTTGTAGCCAACCAGAACTTCCTCTGAAAGCGTATATTCCAGACCAGGCTCCAGTATCCCTGGCTCCCCAGGCCATACTATCTATGTAAGTACCCATTTCCAGGTGAGGCACTTCTGGGACAGGTAAGACAGCACATTGCAGTAGTGGAGTGGATGATCTTAATAGAAAGAAGCTAGTGAGAATGATTTCAATTTCTGTTATAAGACTGGATTTTTGCTCTTGTAAATAAGGCATGTCAATCATGCTTTCAAGCAATTAACTTATATGTGGATGTGATCATCACTAGAGGGATCATATAGATGCCCTATAAAAGCTCAAATATGGTGCAAAAATGTCCCATCTCACTCACATATAGGTATTTAAGGGTTAAGTGTGTGTGTGTGTGTGTGTGTGTGTGTGTATAATGCTAATACTGAATGCTCTTAAATCCTGCCTCAAAGATGTTTCAATACTTATTAAGTGTGCAGTTCATATGTTTAGCCATCTGGGGGACTTTTTTATCCTATTGTTTTGGCATTTCCTTTTCTGTAGTAAATTTAAGAAGTTATTTCTGAAGGTCTGTATAGGCTCTTCTACTTGATGAATTCTACATAGACTTTTCTCTGATTTTTCATTGACTTTCCAAAGGTGTGATTAGCATGGGGTAGAGGTGGGCAGCTTTCTAAAGGAGACAAGACTGCTCTCAAGCTTTGTTTGTTTTTAAGATCTTCATTTTTAAACAAGAATTGGAATGCACAAACAATTGAACAAGAAGTGAGACTGCAAAGTAATTTTCCTGTCTGTTTATCTTGCCAGGCAAAAGTGGACAATGAAATCCTAGATTACAAGGACTTAGCAGCCATCCCTAAGGTCAAGGCAATATATGACATCGAACGCCCAGATCTTATTACCTACGAGCCTTTCTACACTTCTGGCTACGATGACAAGCAGGAGAGGCAGAGCCTGGGAGAGGTAGTACATCCCTAGGGAGCTGGGATTTGTGCTACATCTTTCTGTCTCCTTTGTGTCATGTACAAACCAGAGGACTTTTTAATTGCCTATTCCTTGTTGATTTCTATGTCAGGGGCTTTGAGGTTTTCAGATTCTTTTTACATTGTCCCTGCCCTTGGAAGGTTATAAAACCTTCCAAACCAAACCACTCAAACACTTCAAACCTTCACAAACCAAACCACTCAGAAAACAAGGATACCTAAGTCATACTGGGTTATAAGATAGTAGAAAAGGCATGCTGGGAAGGCAGCTTGGGTTGTCAGGAGATTCTGAAAAGTGGGCAGGAAAAGGGAGGGTAGTTTCTCTACAAGAGAGTCCTGTCTTGGGGCAAGCGGGAAAGATTCTTGTGGGGATCATAAGGGGAGAAAGCATAAATCCAAAGCATTGACAGATGTAAGTTTCAGCCTCTTAAAATAGAATGTGTAATAAAAGGGTGGAGGGAGCTGGGCAGTAGCACAGCAGGTTAAGCGCACATGGCGTGAAGCGCAGGAACCAGCGCAAGGATCCCAGTTCGAGCCCCGGCTCCCCACCTGTAGGGGATTCACTTCACAGGCAGTGAAGCAGGTCTGCAGGTGTCTGTTTTTCTCTCTCCATTTCTCTCTGTCCTATCTAACAACAGTGACAGCAATAACAACAGCAAGGGCAACAAAAGGAAAAAAAAATGGCCTCTAGGAGCAGTGGATTCACAGTGCAGAAACTGAGCCCCAGTAATAAGCCTGGAGGCCAAAAATAAATAAATAAAGAAAGAAAGAAAGAAAGAAAATTAAGAAAGAAAGCAAGAAAAGGGTGGAGAGATAGGAGCACAGTACAGCACAGTGATCTGTCCTAGGATTTGGGGACCAAATTACCTAGGACTCCATAGGCTGTGTGACATGGGTCCTGTGACAACCCTTCTGGTCTTCCTTTCTTTCCTGCTTGCTTGCTTTCTTTCTTTCCTTCTTTCTTTTTTGCTTTCTCCCTTTCTTTCTCTCTTCCATTTTACATTTGTTAACACTGTCTTTTGCAGGACTTTTTTTTATTAGTGATTTAATAGTGACTTACAAGATAATAAGGATATAATTATTTTTTTAATTTTTTTATTATCTTTACTTAGTTATTGGATAGAGAGCTAGAAATTGAGAGGGAAGGGGAAGATAGAGAAAGACAGAGACAGGGAGACACCTGCAGCCCTGCTTCACCACTCACAAAGCTTTCCCCCTGCAGGTAGAGACTGGGGGCTTGAACCTGGGTCCTTGGGCACTGTAACATGTGCGCTCAACCAAGTGTACCACCAACCCGGTCCCAATGAGGATATAAATTCTATACCACTCCCACCCCCCTTCAGCAGTAACCATCACAGCTCTCCCAGGGTCACAGATAGGGATTAATTAACTATACACACACATTGTTCCCAACCCATGTGTCTCAATTCTCTGTATTACACCTGTGAGCGAAATAATCCAGTAGTTGTCCATCATTTCCTTCCTTACTCCACTCAGCAAAATAGCTTCCGGTCCCATTCATTTTGTCCCAAAGCACACAGTAGTCTTACCTGCTGCATAGTACTCCGCTGAGTATATGTCCCATGGCTTTTTTCTGTATTTATAAAACTCAACTGAGTCATTTTTATTCCACTGTTAGAGAGCCCTGTCCCCGCTCCCTTACTATCTAAGTATGCCTCATAGGAATATTAACCCCCCATACTCCCCATATGTTTTACATTTTCAATCAGGAAAATGAAAAAGATATACACCGGAGAAACATGTGGACCATTCGGGTAAATCTATAAAGCATACAGGGTAAAAACAGACTCTGCCTCCCAGGTGTCCTTGAGGGCTAAACACACTAATGTGTTCAAGCAGCTAGCAGAAGACTTTCATAAATGTTTGGCAGATGGCATGAATGGCTACAAACTGCTGTTTTCACCTGCCTTTCTGGGGGCTATCAGGCTCACCCTGTGTAATGGTCCCAAGACCGGACCAGAACTTCAGCCCCTTGGTGTCCTCCCCTGCCCTGCTCCTGCCTCACCTCAAGACTGCAGTCTGTCACCTATCACCCAGATCTCCTGGTCTCTGGGCTGTTTCACCTGGTCTAGTCATCTCAGTCTAAAAAAAAAAAAACTATTTCCGGCTGTCGGGCGGTAGTGCAGCAGGTTAAGCACACATGGTGCAAAGTACGAGGAGCGGTGGCGTAAGGATCCTGGTTCGAGCCCCCGGCTCCCCACCCGCAGGGGAGTTGCTTCACAAGCGGTGAAGCAGGTCTGCAGGTGTCAGTCTTTCTCCCCCTCTCTCTGGCTTCCCCTCCTCTCTCCATTCCTCTCTGTCCTATCCAACAACAATGATAACAACAATAACTACAACAATGAAACAAGGGCAACAAAAGGGAAAATAAATAAATATTTTTAAAAATCTTAAATTGTTTCCTTTTATTTTTCAAGTTGGAATTATCTGCAGGCTAATCTAATGTCCATTCAGAAAGATATTACCGGGACCAGGAAGTCATGTACTGGGTTAAAAGTGCACGAAGTACAGAGAGATGTTACTCGAGTGGCAGACAAAAACAAACCACCCACCAGAAGTGAAAACAGACTGCAAGCTGTCAGTAACTTTGTCAGTGACAGTTATAGTACAAATTTAGTGCTTTGAAATCTTTGATTAAAAATAGGCATGAAGGGGCCAGGAGGTGGTACACCTGGTTAAGTGCACCTATTACAATGCACAAGGACCCAAGTTCAAGCTCCTGGTCCTCACCTGCAGAGGGAAAGCTTCATAAGGAAACAGGGATGCAGGTGTCTCTCTGTCTCTTTCTCTATCTCCCCCCCTCCTCTCAATTTGTATCTTTCCAATAAATAAATAAGTAAATAAGCCTGTTTAAAAAGAAAGGCATGAAAATGTGGTGAGGTGCTTTAATTTGTTCTCAATCATATATATATATATATATATAATATTTTATAATTACATTTTATATAGATTTACAGTTACCCCACTGGTCTATTTTTTTAAATTTTTTATTTAAGAAAGGATTAATGAACAAAAACATAAGGTAGGAGGGGTACAACTCCACACAATTCCCACAATTTGGTTTGATTCCAGAGCATAGCGGTGCATTCCACTGGGTAGGAAGTGATGTCTGTTTTCATGTAGTGCCACCTAGTGGTCACATCCCTGTACTTACATCTGCAACTGCTCCCAAATGTAGGGTATTAAAATCTCTGGATTGTTTGAGATGCTTTTGGACCTTGAGCACTTTGGGGGAATAAAGGCAAAGGATGGAGAGTGTTCCTGAGCACAGTTTCCAGGCATTGGTTCTGGAGTAGGTTCCAGATGAGAATGTCTGTGTCTTCAAGGAGTATAAGGGAGGTGGGTGACCTCTTTCATGCTGTTCTGAGTTCCAGGGGTTGTCCGAGGTATATGCTCAGGCATGTGCTAAAAGTTCAGCTGGAGTTAAGAAAACATCAGTGGCCCAAGGAATTTGAGGTTTGATAACAGTTGCAGTTGGAACTAGACTGATATTTACTAGCCAGCCACTCCACTTGAGGGAGACCCTCTACTTCAGCCTCCTTATCTGTAAACTTCAGATAGCAATAATCCCTCAGCAATCAGACACATTAGTGATCTTTCCCTTCCAACGCATGGATCTTGCAGTTCTGAAGATTTGGCAATTAATGGCTTGTTTACTCCTTTATTAAAACCCCTTCTACTTATGAGTCCATAAGTTCCTGTTCTGGAAATAAGCTTGCATTTATCTATCACCATTGTGCCTTCTGGAAACCTGGGTAGGGTAGGTCCCAAAGCCTGCTGTCAGTAGCAGCAGACCTGGTTATAGGCCCTTCGCCCGAATTAGTTGCTCCCATGGGTGTCCTGGAGCCACAGACAAACCATGGGGCTTGTCAGGGTCAGGAGAGCAAAGCAGTGTGGCAGCTTCTACAGACTGGGAAAGGACCAAATTCTGAAACTGACATCCCACCATTGGGTGTAGCCTTTGAAATGCTTTGTTCGCCTCGCCTTTCATTTCTCCCTAAAGCTGTTGTGTATTTTAATTGCAAACTTTAACTCACTTAGAACATATCTACTGAGCACCTAGCACCTTCCAGGAGCTACTGGGCATACATGTGACTGAACAGAGCCCTTGGACCCACAGAGCTTCCAGTGTGGTGCAGGAGACAGGCAATCGTCTGTAAACAAATAGCTAAGATGATCTTGGAGGACAGTGACACAGTGAGGAAAATGAAGCAGAGTAAGGAGAAAGCCTGTCCAGGCTGGGTTGCCACTTTAAATAAGAGGGTGGCAGAGACCTCACTGAATATGGGGAGTGAGCCCCACAGGTAAAGCAGAGGTGGGGAGTGAGTGGTTCAGAGGCCCAGAGGTGCACCCGCTCTGTTGGCTGTCCTGAGGAAGGCCTGAGTTCGAGATAGGAGGGAAGGCAGGATGGCAGAGCAGTAGGACAGGGCAGGGGGCTGCATGTCTGGACACCACAGTCCTCTCGTAATCATCAAACGATTCTGTGGCTACTGTGGTTACAGTTTAGTCAACCCAAGTCTATGCATCTGTGGACACCGAGGCATACACCTAGGCAGACACCGAGTCAGGCTTGAGTGTACCGTAGAAATGATACCGTCTGTCCAGTCTAATCACTTCAAACATCACAATCTAGTTGTCAAAACTGTGGACCTTAGAAGTGTGTGCCAACCCCACCCAAGAACTTAGGGTACCTGCCTGAACCCCCAACTCTCAGCTGACTGTGGACCAGAAGTGCTGGGGGGGGGGCGGGGGGTGACAAAGGGTGCTGCTTTTGTATTTGAACGTCCCCAAGGGGTTCTGATCCACAACTCATATACCAGCCAAGACTTCACCAATGTTGTGACTTTAGATTGTTTTTCTTTCTTTCTTCTAGTCTCCAAGAACATTGTCTCCTACTCCATCAGCAGAAGTAGGTATCGCTTTTGAAATTTATTGTGGGTATAATGGGGGAGTTACAGTCTTAGACCTGTTATAGACTGTGGATTTTCCTTGGCAGGGCTGAGGGGTGCTGGGGTGAGGGGGGCAAATCCAGGGGCTTTGTACTTAGAAAGCGTGCGTGCTTCCACTAAACTATTTACTTTTAGCAGAAAGAACAGGAAAGCTATGCGGCAGCTTATGTTGAATCTAGGGAGCCTATGCATGTAAGAAGTGACCAGTGAGTTGTTAGGAGTAAGATTCTTTTTAACTAGAGACAAGGTTAGAAAGAAATAGATGATCCGAGTGTGTGTCTCAGGTGAGAGGAAAATGAAGCCGCCAGTCCTATTATGGGTCCTGAATCTGGTCTCTGGCACTCTGGGAGAATCTGAAGTGACCAGCGGTGCTGATAACATTCCTTCAGCAGAGTCCTGAACTCTGTCACTCTCACCACCCATTTTGATAAAGGTTCTTCAGGAAAGTAATGACACCTGTCTGTAAAATGGAGCAAGTCCTGGCATCGGGGAAAACAGCATAATGGTTATTCAAAAGGCTCTCATGACTAAGGCTCCAAGGTCCTATGTTCAATCCCAGGCACCACTTTCAGTCAGAGCTTAAAATGGAACAAGTCCTTTGAACTATGCCCTCAGGTTTTCATAGCTTCCTGGTCTCCCGACTCCCTACCCCCACCCCATAACGCTCTTCACCTCCTCCTCAGTGACCAGTAGCCTCACAGGTGGTTTATGTTGTTCTCACTTTCATTTGTTTCCCCGAGTTGTGTCTTTGTGGCTAGAGACTGAAACCCTTTCCTCTAATCTCAGATCCTGATCTGAGCTTGGACCAGCATCAAAGTCTGGCCCACGGCTCTTTTTCATTTCAGCTCTTCCCAATAACAATAGCCAAAGAACTTTTTCTTTAGCATGTGTATTATTCTGCATTTCTTTATATGCCCTGTGAGCCAGCCCCCAAGGAGCTGGTATAACCCCATCTAAAAATAGTAAGAAAATATCAAATCGCATCAGCAGTCTTGTCTTTAAGCCAAGAAAATTTTTTCTGGGTATGCTACATAAAACTGGATGGCGTCTAGTTAATGGTTATAATTTGAGGTTTTAGCAAACATCTAATATTCTGATGGTTTATGGCAGAGGTCTGTGAATGCTTTCTGTGAGTATTCTCACAGTCGACAGCTGAAGTTATAAAGAATTAATTTCTGTTAATGACTAGTTATGAGATTGAATCATGCCACTTGGGCTTCCCCCCCTCCCCCATTTCGTTTTAGCTTTTTGTTAAAGATACTGAGGTTCAAACCAAAGTTTCTTTGCTCTCAGATTTTACATGCATTTTTACTGAGGTCTTTACCCACCTTTTGTGCATTTTTTTTTTTTTAAGATTGAGAGACTAAAAGAGTTTACAAGAATGAACCAATTAACCACTCTGGCATATGTGGTCCTGGGGGTGGAACCTGGGACCCCTGGGGGTGGAACCTGGGACCTTACCCATAAATTCTTACTTACTGAGCCATTTTGTGCTATGGAAATTTCACAGGACAACACAATCCTAAAATGCAGGACATTCCTTGCACTCTTCTGATTCTTTTAATAATTTTATATGTGCATTTAACAGTTTGTGTGCTTAGGACCTAATGTGCGTGTGTCTAGATTTGAACTTAAAACTTGTTCATGATTCTGCTGTTTCCATTGAACTTACGTGCCATCATGTACTTAATTGTTCTCTATTTGTTGACATTTAATATAAAGTTTTGCCCTTATGAGTGACAGTATTATAAATATATTTGAATAAACTTTTCTATTTAAAGATATTTTTTCTTTTTTAATTATTGCCTTGAATTACGTTTTTTCTGAGTGGAAGTACTAGTAGGTTTGAGGTGACCACCATTTTTTTTCACCTCTTGGAAAATCAGCTTAAAATGTTACAAGGTTAGTAGTGGTCCAGGAGATGGTACAGTGGATAAAGCACTGGACTTTCAAGCATGAAGTCCCGAGTTCAGTCCCCAGCAGCACATATTCCAGAATAATGGCTGGTTCTTTCTTTCTTCTTCTTTCTCATTAATAAATAAAAATATTTTAAAAAGAAAAAAATTATTTAAAAAATGTTACCAGGGTAAAAAAAAAATGTTATCAGGCCAGGTGAGACAGCTCACCTGGTCAGTCGTCTGCTTCAAGCCTGGCCCTCACTACACTAAAGGAAGCTTCAGTGCTATGGTGTTTTTTCTTTTCTTGCTCTGTTTTTGTCTCTCTGGAAAAAAAAAAAAGTTGGCCTGAAGTATTGATGCCCCAGCAACAATAATAAATATATATCCCCAGGTCAGTGTTACAGACTGTGGGAGTAAGTGGTCTGTACAGGAGAGAGATTAGAGATAGACAGGAGGCTGGTTCTACAGAGTCGGTGAGAGCCTCACACCTACACACAGCTGCCCCACCTGCTTCAGACCTTATGGTTTGAATGTTCTGGATTCATAGAGAAGGGAGCTGACACATGGTTCTATCTTCCTTATTATGCAGATCTGATAATACCCAAAACATGGTTTCTGGAATGATTCCCTCACTTCCTCAGAGCTCTGACAGCACTGCAGTCCCTAATTATTTTGTCTTAAAATTTAGCTAAATGCAGCGGCTACTGATTCTGAATGCAATGCTGCACTGGCCAGTGACAGCTTACTTGAATACCTAGTTGAGGAATCAGGCCCTAGACTATGACATGAACTGGTAGACATGATGGTTCCTTGATGCCTTTTGTGGAACTTGTTTTCTGTTGATGGGGGATGCGAGCCCATAACATATTTTTGCGCTCACACTTTTCTGCTCTCGGTCTGCAGGGTTACCAGGATGTTCGGGACCGGATGATGCACCGGTCCCCCAGCCAAGGCTCCATCAACTCCCCCGTGTATAGCCGCCACAGCTACACTCCAACCACATCCCGCTCCCCTCAGCATTTCCATAGACCCGGTAAGGGCAACTGTTCCCAGAATTCACTCTGTTCAATGAGCTTTGTTTCTGTGTGCTTCCTGCCCCAGTACTGGCAGCTGGTGGCCAAATAGAGCTCCCGTCTCCCAGAACAAGGGAAAGAAAAGGAAATTCATCTCCAGCCCAATTTTCTGTTATATCTTTTCTTGAGACAAGAGTCACTTTATGGTTTTGTTCACATATTTTACTTAATGATTTTGACAGTGAGTGGCTTGAAGCAAGGAAGCTTAACTATTTTTAGACTGGAAGAAAATTCCAATACTTTGCGACTCAAAATTACAGATCTCCAAAAGAAAAGGTGCTGATAAGCCTTTTAGGTGTTTGAGCATCCTCTAAGAGCCAATAGCAGTCTACTCGTTGGTGAGTTTATGATGTTTCCCTTATCCAAGTGCCTGGGATCATGAAGTATGAGTGGTTAAACAGCTTCTAGAACAATGTATTCTGTAGAGCCTGAGGGTTGCTGACTTTTAAGATTCATTACTACCCTAAGCTCTTGAATCAGAATTTGGGGGTGGGGTGGGGGAGAATGGAGGTATTCCCTGATAGAAAATATCAAATAATGGTGGATGTCAATTGACCTCCATGAGTGCAGAAGTCGGTTCCTATCACAGTCAGTCAGCATCTCCTGTGTAAAATAGAAGTATACAAACCCCAGCACAGGCGTAAGATTCCCTGTGAGCTAGACTGACAAAAGAAGTCTTTGACCTCCCAGATGAATTCAGTGGTGCTAATCAGTTCTGGGATGACTTCATTTTTAGCTTCTTGCTTCTGCACAGGCTGATGAGAATAAAGAAGCCCATTCACAGGCTAACTTACTCTGTAAAGTAAGTCCAAAGGAAATGTACAGTGTGTTGGAAGGAAGGCTACAGGCTTCTCCTTTGTATCATCAATACAGTGCTTGGAGAGGGTGACATTTTTGACGACCTGATCCTTCTATAATGTAATGTTTTATCTAGGTTAACAAATAGGTATCCATTCTGCTCAGTATTTTTTTTTCATGGGCAACGGCATTTTACTCATAGCCTACCATGAGTCTACACATGAACTCCCATCTGTCTGAGCGATAAGAAGTCCTCTCTGTTGCCACCTCTCTGCAAGTGGGCATGTGCTGAGGTCATCCAACTTGAACTTGTCTGAGTGGGAAATGATTATCCCAGAGGCATCTGAGTGGGAATGTTGTTTTCCTAGGAGACTCTGTCTTTATTGAGCTCTGGGACTTTTCATCTGTTGAAATCCTGGTTCTGAAGCCAGTGGCCTTTAGAACACTCCCCAGTTGAAGCCTTCCTCCTCCTCTTCCTCACAAGATATGACTGGTGTTTATGATGTCACTTGTTAGGTTTTATTACTATTTTTTTTTTAATATCTTCCCTGGCTAGTGCAGTTCAGATAGCATGGTCATGGTCAGTATAGCTCACCTCTAACTAGTTCTAGTAGTTAAGTTCTAGACATCTGACAGTGAATCAGACCCCATAGGTCTGGGTTTAGTTCTCTTGATCCTTTTTTTTTTTTTTTCCTCTGAGATAACTCTGTTCCTAGGTCGGTCTCCAGTGCCACCATTCTGTGAGTCTCAGGAGTATCAAGAGGTTTCCCTCTTAGGTGGGCAAAATGCAATTAAAATTCCAGTGGGAGAAGTTTGCAGCTTCGTAAATGATCATCATTCTTGAGGGTTCTGTTGTTGTATAAACAGCTGCTTTTGAGTCTAAGTGACATGCCCAGTGATAGCCACTGTCATCCTAACAGAATGTCCTGGTGGCCACTCCTGCCCACTCCAGCCATTTATTCTCAGAGTGACTCTATACCAGCCTCTGAGCCAATGTCTAAATCCTCCGACTCCCCACCCCCCATGTGACTTAACCCTCCACAGGTACATTCTTAACCCTTTTTCCTTCCTCCTTTCACAGACTCCTGATTAACGTGCTTTATTCTTTTGGGGTTGGTTTTGCTTAGTTTTTGCTTTCTCCCCTCCCTTGGAAGGACAATGTGGTCCCTGCTCGTGTTAATTTCTATTCTTCTTTTCTGTTTCCACCTGGCCCTGCCCCTGACTCCTTGCTGCACAGAGCTGCTGTCTCCTGGTGTGCAGAGACTGTCCTACCTGCGCACCAGTAGCCTCAGCTCCACCCACAGCGACTCCCGCCCCAACTCCCCCTTCAGACACCACTTCATCCCCTATATCAAAGGTAAGGAGGCAGGCTTCTCCAGGCAGCACCCCTGCCTAGTGGAGATCTATTAGCACCCTGGGAAGGCTAATAAGGCACATCTCCAAGAGATAGTTCCGAGCTTCCCACCTCTCCGCATGCCTGCGTGTGTCATGGCTGTCCTGGCCGTGTCTTAGAACTGCCACAGCAGCTCTCCTTGGGAGAAGTGTGTCATTTCTAAGGACTCTCCAGGAAGAAACAGGAAGTATGCTTCAGACCCTAAGACTGATGACCAACCTGCGTTGAAAAAGATATATATTATCATTTTGTTTTTCTCTGGGGCAAAAGCAAAATATAATATATGGTGGGGGGGGAGGGTGTGTACCCTAGGCTGGATTTGGGATCTCTGTCAGCAGACTTTTCAGCAGCAAATACCTCATCATCTCCATAATGGTCATACGCCAGTTAGTATCAGTTAGTAATGCGGAAATGCCGGGGCCAGGCAACTTAAATTTCTCCAAGTCTTAGAAGAATGCACTTTGATCTGTCCCGATTTCTGTATGAGGTCGAAGAGCATCCTGGCCTTGTGCTTTCTGTTCCTGCTCCACATTCATGCCCGAAATTCCCTTGAGGACCACCTAGTGTCTTCCTCCTTGTCCCTTATGCTTCTGTCCTGGTCCCATTCTGTCAGCTCACCATTTCCCCGCCATGTGTCCATGTTTCGGGAAAGATAAGTCTGAAAGGGCTTATCAAGAGGCCCCAACTTAAAGTAGATCTGAGCTCACACAAGGAGACTCCCTTTTCTCGTGTTCTTGATTTGAGTCAAACTGAAGAGGGAGTAACAGGCCAGCAGAGATATCTTGGGTCTTAAAACAACCTGCAGAGATTCTCAGCTGGCCCCAAGTATCTACCTCATTCATACTGTTACCAGAGTAACCTAAGTGTTCTGTCTACCTGAACTTTATTTGCAGTCTACCCAAGTTACTTTCTTTTCCTCTTTTTTTTTCCCCTCTCATTTGGGATTTTGAACAACTGAGCCCCACAATCTAGGTACTACACTGGATGTACCTAGTGTGATTTCCTCATTGCTATTTTTCCTCCCTATGCTGTGAAGGTAAAACTGCTGGTGTATGTTGAAGATAGAACAGCCTGCAGCAAGGAAATCCATCGTTCAGTAGATACACAGCTTTTCCAACATTCCAAGCAGACTGTTTTAATTGATCGTTCATTCGGATTTTGAAGCATAAAGAATTTTTTTAAATTATCTTTATTTACTGGATAGAGACAGCCAGAAATCAAGAGGAAGAGGGAGGTAGAGAGGGAGAGACACCTGCAGCCCTACTTCACCATTCCTGAAGCTTCCCCCCCACAGGTGGGGACTGGGGGCTTGAACTTGGGTCCTTGCACACTGTAATGTGTGCGCTCAATTAGGTGCGCCACCACCCAGCCCCCTGCAAAAATAATTTTTTATGTATAGAAACCAAGATGATACTTTAGAATATGTTTATAAATCCAGTGGAAATTATTACAACGACTTAAGAGATATATTTTAAAGAGACTTTAATGTAGCAGCCCTCAGCCAGATCATTTTTTTGTTTGTCTGTTTTCTTCTAACTTGCAAGAGAAAAATCTGTTTTAAATTCATGAAGATGTGGCCTTCCCTGTTTGGTTTTTCTGCATGTCATCTTTCAGAAGGAAGATATTTTGTAGAAAGAAAAATGCCCTGTGCTCTATAAAGAGATAGAAAGTTTGTACAAGTAAAACAGAATTAAATACTAAGACTCACAGTGTGTGTGTGTGTGTGTGTGTGTGTGTGTGTGTGTGTGTGTGTGTGTGCGTGTGCGCGTCAGTCACTGAGTGGCCTTATGGAGTGAGTATGCCCCCATCCACATGGACATTGGGTGTCATTGTTGTCTCTGTTACTTCCTGGCAGTGGAACCTTGGATTGGTGTCTTGGCCTTGGGTGGCTGTGGCCTCACTTATGAGACTTCTCCCAAGTCTTTAGATGTGCGCCAGGTCATGTGGCCTGGGGATTGTGTCATGCCATTCATTCTTCACTGCACCCCTGTGATGTAGTATAGGAAGCCCTCCATTAGGTGGCCAGGCAAAGGCTGACAGTTAGAAAGTAGCATCTCCTCAACTCTGGACTCCTAGCCTTTCTCATGTAGATAGTGTGTGTGTGTGTGTGTGTGTGTGTGTGTGTGTGTGTGTGTGTGTGTGTGTATTTCCCTATAAATGCACACAAGGTATAATGTTTTTTATCTTTGTTTAATTTCTTTTTTATTATTTTTAATTATAAAAAGGAAACACTGACAAAAACCATAAGATAAGAGGGGTACAACTCCACACAATTCCCACCACCAGAACTCTGCATCCCATCCTCTCCCCTGATAGCTTTCCTATTCTCTATCCCTCTGGGAGTATGGACCCAGGGTCACTGTGGGATGCAGAAGGTGGAAGGTCTGGCTTCTGTAACTGCTTCCCCGCTGAACATGGGCATTGGCAGGTCAATCCATACTCCCAGCCTATCTCTGTCCTTCCCTAGTGGGGTGGGGCTCTGGGGAAGCAGAGCTCCAGAACATATTGGTGGGGTCGTCTGCCCAGGGGAGTCCGGCTGGCATTATGATAGCATCTGGAACCTGGTGGCTGAAAAGAGAGTTAACATATAAAGCCAAACACATTGTTGACTAATCATGAACCCAAAGGCTGAAATATTGCAGATGAAAATTTGGGGGGGGGTATAATGTTTAAAGCCAGCTATTTATTTTTATTTATTTATTTTTTATTCTTTCTTTTTTCTTTTTTTTTTTCCCCCAGAGCACTGCTCAGTTCTGTCTTATGGTGGTGTGTGGAACACTGAATCTGGGGCTTCGGAGTCTCAGGTGTGATACTCTCTTTGCATAACCATTATATTATCAACTATTTATTTTTAACTAGAAAAGTGCTGCCTTATTTTGACTCGGACACACAGTTCCTTTCTGTCATTTAAATTTAAAATTAAGAATGCTATACTTTTTGGGACTTGGCAGTGGGACACCTGATTAAGTGCACGTGTTATGCATAAGGACCCAAGTTCAAGCCACTCATCCTCACCTGCAGGGAGAAAGCTTCATGAGTGGTGAAGTAATCCTGTCTCTTCTCTTCTCTTCTCTTCTCTTCTCTTCGCTTCGCTTCGCTTCGCTTCTCTCCTCTCCTCTCCTCTCCTCTCTTCTTTCTGTCTCTCTCTCCATCTCTCTCTGTGTCCCTCTCTCTCTCTCCCCTAATAAAGTAAATAATTTTTAAAAGAAAGTTATATACTCAATAAAAATGCCAAGTGGTTTTGAAAATTACAATGCCTCTGCCTACATATTGCTTCATGATATATTATATCATATTATATGCAATAAGCTATTGCATATAATAGCTTCATTTTAGACTTTAGTCTGATGGGAAGCTCTTGACACAGATATTTTGTGTTTAAAGTACAGAAAGCAAAGAGATATTAGCACAATTCTATGTCTGCCCTTAAAAAGCAATTAATAGTCTTGCTTCCATTTTTTCTTTTTTTATTGGTTTTATGCCTAGTTTATTCATATGAAATAGTTTATATGCTTCAGATACAAAATATAATGCATCTAACAGTATATGCTTATTTTTGAAATAAGTGAACTTTTAAAAAATTTTTATTATCTTCATTTATTGGATAGAGACAGAAGGAAGGGTGATAGAGAGGCAGGGAGAGAGAGAGAGAGGGAGAGAGGGAGAGAGAGAGACCTTGCAAGCATTGCTTCACCACTCACAAAGCTTTCCCCCTATAGGTAGGGACCGGGGTCCTGAATCCAGGCCCCTGTAAGTGAACTTTTTACTGATCTGTGAAATCATGGAGAATATCTATATTAGACTTACTGCTTTAAAAACCTAAAATATTTGAATGACCAAATGCTGATTCTTCAAAGAATTATTCCCTAGTTGTTTTGAAAAGTAAGTATCCATTTATATAGGGGGAGGGGGTGTTTTTCCCCCAAGAGGAGCTTATGGTTATTTGAGAAACACCTCTAATATACACTTAAAAGAGAGGATGTAAGTGAGCTGGGTGATAGCGCAGCAGGTTAAGTGCATGTGGCATAAAGCGCAAGGACCGGATTAGGATCCTGGTTCAAGCCCCCAGCTCTCCACCTGCAGGGGAGTCACTTCACAGGTGGTGAAACAGGTCTGCAGGTGTCTGTCTTTCTCTCCCCCTCTCTGTCTTCCCCTCCTCTCTCCATTTCTCTCTGTCCTATCCAACAACGACAACAACTACAACAATAAAACAAGTACAACAAAAGGGAAAATAAATAAAATAAATATTTAAAAAAGTAAAATAAAAGAGAGAATGTCTCCCAGATTTCATTTGCACATGGCCTTTTTTTTTTTTTCTTTTTCTTTTATCCCGGCACTTGGTTTGTGATTGTGAAAGTTATTTTTTTGAAACAAGTAACACCAGGATAGGATGTCCTACTCAGGGACTATAGCTAGAAGCAGGAACTCATCACCCCTCTGGCAGTCCCTAGCTTCCTACCAGCCGAGTATACTTCCTGGTCCTTATTTGTGGTGCATGCAGCCCAGACCCCTGTGTTCATTATCCAGAGGGCGCCCACATGCTAAACTGCATTCCACAGGCTGTCTCTCTTTGTCACTGGCCTCCTCATCCATTTTCAGTACCACTGGCTTGTTTTCCAGTACATTTTTTTCTCTGTTCTCTAACTGTCCTTGTAACCTCGCTCTATGAGCTGGGGTACTTAGCCAAGAGCATGCCTGCAAATTGGCAGGGAGTCCAATTTTCGCTTTTGGGGGCAGCTCTGTGCAGTGTTTTCTGAGTTTCTCTTCCTTCCCTTTTGAAATACCATTAGGCATTATGTTCTATATCTGGGAAACATAAAATCAGGTTTGTGAAAAGGGGAGCTACATGTTTTAAGTCTCTTTGAAAGCACTTTTCCCCCACCCCCTTTTGTCCTAGATATGGATTCCTTTGGTGCAACTTTGTAGATGACAGTTCCCTGAGGAAACTCTCTCCCATATTGAGATTTTTGACAAGAGCCAGCCATCTTGAAATGCTGTCATCAAATTCTAGATGCTGCCAGCTTTAAGTTCCCCTCAAGTATGTTTTGGGCTAAAAGTAATTTTAGAAAGTTAAGCAGTGTCCAAGAGGTCTCCACAGCAGATAGGATATACTTGTCTTAGAAGGTGTTGCTTAGCCTCTGCTGTACCAAAAGGAAGAAAGAAATCCCAAGACTGACTTCATGTCCATCATTATATACAGTGAGAATCCTGCAGGTCTCCCCAGAACATAACTACCATTATCCCTTGGTATGCACAGGGGGTTGGTTTCATGACTCACCCCCAGCCCCTTGGACACCAAAGCCCACAGATGCTCTATGTCTTATAGTTGACTCTCTGTGTCCTCAGGGTCTGTACGTGTACATTCAGCTGACGGGTAGTTGACTGAAACCATGAATACAGAACACACAGTTAGAAAAATGCTCATAACAGGGGAGTCAGGTGGTAGCACAGCAGGTTACATGCATATGGCATGAAGCACAAGGACTGGGGTAAGGATCCCGATTCGTGCCCCTGGCTCCCTCGCCTGCAGGGAAGTTGCTTCACAGGTGGTGAAGCAGGTCTGCAGGTGTCTATCTTTCTCTCCCCCTCTCTGTCTTCCCTTCCTCTCTCCATTTCTCTCTGTCCTATCCAACAATGACGACATCAATAACAACAACAATAATAACTACAACAATAAAAAACAAGGGCAACAAAAGGGAAAATAAATTAAAAAAAGAAAAATGCTCATAACTAGAACCTTGCAGTTCAAACCTGTGTTGTTCAAAGACCAACTGTACATATTTATATAGTAACTTGTGACCATAATAGCTGAGATCACTAACAATTTAGAGTGAACTGATGCAAGGAATTACCAAAGGAATCAAGAGAAATGGCCAAGTGTAGTTTATACAATGTTATAGATCAGTAGGTATTGTATAGCTTTTAAACAGTGACTTAACTCCAAGATGGAGATGATTATCATGATGATGGTGATGATAATACTTTCCATATATTGAATTGTCAGAAAAGTCATGATGTGTTTTTTTAATGCAAAAAAAGAAAGTGTCGATGAATTTTCTGACAATCCAATATATAGTTCACCTGATTTCACAGACATTTCTTTGCCTATCTAGAGAACTATGTGATATATAGTTATCTTTACATCTATATTTATACTTTAATGCCCTCACCAACTATTTCCTTCCAGAATAGAGTGAAAAGGAAAAGAATCCTCACTTAGTTTTGCCTTATACTTTAAAGATGCTGAAAAATGTAACATCTTTGGCATGTCAAGGATTAAGAATTCGGTACCTGTAACCGCTTTATATTCTGAGATTGTTGTTCCCCAGTGAGCCCTTGTGATGCCATGCACCATGTCACAGAGCATCATCTAGACAGGAGTGTTGCGGAATCTCACTTTGCCTTATGGTGTAAAGTGTTTTTGTAGGAGATTTTACCATGATTATAGAGTTAGATCTACCTACAAAGATTTGAGTGTTAGGGGGCTGGGCACCAGGTTAAGTGCACATAGTACAAATTGCAAGGACCCACACCAGGATCCCGATTCTAGCCCTCAGTTCCCCAGCTGTAGGGGGAACACTTCATAAGTGGTGAAGCAGATGCACAGGTGTCTCTCTTTCGACCTCCTCTCTCCTATCTAACAGCAGCAGCAGCAGCAGCAACAATAGCAGTAAGAACAACAATAGCAATTGAAAAAAGATGGCCTCCAGGGGCAGTGGATTGTAGTGCAGACACTGAGCCCCAGTGATAACCCTGAAGACAAAACAAACACACAAACAAAAGACCTGGAATGTTTTTCTCTAGGGCAGGGAGTGGTGTGGTTCAGAAGTTAGCAGCAGCCCTGCTTGGGCTGTGCAGGATGTCTTCAAAAGACAAAGCCAGGAAATCGAGTCTCTATAGAACTTCTTTTGAGAGCACACCATAAGAATTGTTATGCTTTTCCATGACAGATTACTTGCATGAATGATTTCTTTTTTTCAATTTTTATTTATAAAAAGGAAACATTGACTAAACCATAGGATAAGAGGGGTACAACTTCACACAATTCCCACCACCAGAACTCTATATCACATCCCCTCCCCTGATAGCTTTCCTATTCTTTAACCTTCTGGGAGGATGGACCCAAGGTCATTGTGGGATGCAGAAGGTGGAAGGTCTGGCTTCTGTAATTGCTTCCCTGCTGAACATGGGCATTGACAGGTTGATCCGTACTCCCAGCCTGTCTCTCTCTTTCCCTAGTGGGGAAGGGCTCTGGGGAAATAGAGCTCCAGGACACATTGGTGGGGTTGTCTGTCCAGGGAGTCTGGTTGGCATCATGCTAGCATCTGGAACCTGGTAGTTGACAAGAGAGTTAACATACAAAGCCAAACAAATTGTTGAACAATCATGAACCTAAAGACTGGAATAGTGCAGATGAAGAGTTGGGGGCCCCTCCAATTTGTAGATGGCTAGTAGGCATATTTTAGTTATATTCCAAAGGGCCTGTGGCTATACTAGTGTTTTTTGTTTGTGTGTGTGTGTGTGTGTGTGTGTGTGTGTGTGTTTGCCTGAGCCTGAAATCTGATATGCAAGTGGTCCTAATTACTGTCCGGGGAGGTGATGTTATGGCTGGCAGAAGGACCAGAAAGCTGGATCAGGGAAGAGAGTAGCTCCCAAATATGGGAAAAGTGTTGTTGACTGTAAACCCCATTGATTTGATGTGATCTGGGACCCATATTCAGTTTAGGAGCCTATGTGACCTCTGCATCCCTCTAGATCTGAGCTCACATTCTGTGGTCATAAGCAGGAACGTTCCAAGCTGCCCCAATATCAGGACCCATCTTCCTCAGGTGTAGCATAGAGCATATTGTCCAGCCTCCCTTTGGAGGATGAAACATTCTCTACCATTGTTGATGCAAGTTGAGAGCAAGGTCCTATGGGGGCCACAAAGGGGTCTATTGTGTGTTCCTGATAGGAATGACTAATAACAATGGAGAGAGGGATTTATTTGAGGTCTAGGCCTATCATGTCTGTTTGGGAATCTCAGGATTCCCGGAATATGACCCCAACTGATGGGGTGGCCTGATAGTGACTAAAGAGTCATCGTTAAAGTATGCCACTCTCTTGCACTTATTCAACTTTTGCAGTCCTTGCTTTGATAAGGGTAGCTTTGGAGTGAGTGAGAGAACTATAATAGGAAGTATGTGAGGAGGGTATCTAATACTATTTCATTATGAACTTGATACTGACTCACTACAGACTATTGTGTATTTTTGCTTTCAGGTATATATTTTGCCCTAATTTATGGATACATGTGAACATACGCTCTATCTTACGGGACCTGGTCCTATATCTAGGTTTGGGGATTTTGTTAGGAAGTGAACTTCCAGGAATGGAATTTGAGAACCCTATGAAAGGAAAGGCTTCACCTGAGTAATGAGGCTGAAGTGTTGATATTCCATGCCTGACGTCTCTGGACACAGTCTGAAGTGAAGCATGCTGAGGTGGTACTTCTTGCATTTATTAGGTTGGGATCGGCAGATGGGCTATCATTTGGTATGAATTGAGAGAAGCATGCAGGAAAGTGAGCCCCACCCTAGAGGTTCCAGGACTGGGAAAAATACAGGATCTAAAGAGGAAGCAGGAGTATCCTACCATCTTAGGGTTTAAGAAGACAGTAGATAGTTATTACTATAAGCACATTATTTGGCAATTGGGTTAACTTTGAAATATCCCTTTGTTAGGATTTGCTATATTATACACAACATCACCATAATTTTTGTCCTTTGACATTATTTGTACCACGAGTTGCTTCTGTTCTCCCTGGTCTAAGCTTTTAAGAGAGTCAACATATCAAAGACTCAGCCTATGTATTAAAAAGAGCCAGTCTATGCTTTAAAATATTTAAGACACTCAGTCAATTTTTACCCTCTCATATTAATTAAATAGTGATTTATATGACTACAAATTGATAGGAGTGTACATAAACACCATTCCCACCACCAAAAGACTATGTCCCATCCCCCTTCCCCCCCCATCCCCCCACGAAGCTGAACATCCAACTTCACCCTCAACCCAAGGTTTTCACTTTGGTGCCTCACTCCAAATTCAGTCAAATCCTGCTTTTAGTTTCCCTTTCTGTTATTCTTTCTCAACTTCTGCTTATGAGTGGGATCATCCCATACTGCTGGTGCTCACATGGGTGGCCTCGCAACAGAGGTAAGCCACTGGCCTTCTTGTCACCGATTCTAGTGTTCGCGTGATGTAGAAAGAAGCGCCAGGGAAACGCAGGTATGAACTTGCAACTTTATTCTGAGAAGGACAAGCTTATAAAGCAAGTAGGACAAAGAACGTTTTTCACATATTTCAGTAATCACAGGTTTCCAAAGGTCAGTTACCCTTATGGTGGGGAGGGGTAGGAACGATGAGTATTAATGAGATACCAAAAGGTCAGAGCAATTAGTTTCCATGATGCAAGACATGTTAATTATCTAAAGGTATTAAGAAAAACATAGTGGTTAAACCAGCAGAGTGAGATGAAGCAGAGAAGGGCAGAGCTTGATGTAAATCATAGATATCAAAGGACAAGGAAATAAGGTGTGGGGGTCTCACTATTAGGTTACTGGCAAGGCTGTGATGAAGTGTATTTTCTATGTGATCAAAAGGTGGTGAACTTATAGTGAACATAATGAACTCTAAGTGAACTTTCAAGCAGGCAGCCATTTGGTCTGCAGCAGGGGAATGAGTAAACTGTGAGAGGTCGTAGGTCTTTGTGAAGCTTGGGAGACCAACAAGAGGAAACTGAGTCACGAAAGCCTTTCCCTCCTAGCTCTATCCCTGAAAGGGAGAGACTGACAAGTGGGGTGTCTTTCCAGACCTCCATCTCAAGGATGGGGAAGTTCCTCTAATCTCTAACCATGCTTTCACATAATCCCACACCATACTTATCTTTATCTTTCTGACTTAGCTCACTTAACATAATTCCTTCTAGCTCCATCCAAGATCGGTCAGAGAAGGTGGGTTCATTGTTCTTAATAGCTGTGTAGTATTCTATTGTGTATATATATATCACAACTTTCTCAGCCACTCATCTGTTGTTGGGCACCTGGGTTGCTTCCAGGTTTTAGCTATTACAAATTGTGCTGCTATGAACATAGGTGTACACATTTCTTTTTGGTTGGGTATTATGGAGTCCTTGGGGTATATCCCTGGGAGAGGAATTACTGGGTCATATGGGAGGTCCATGTCTAGCCTTGTGAGAGTTCTCCAGACTGCTCTCCACAGAGGCTGGACTAGTTTACACTCCCACCAGCAGTGCAGAAGGGTTCCTCTGTCCCCACAGCCTCTCTAGCATTTGTTGCTGTTGTCCTTTTTGATGTATGCCATTTTCACAGGGGTGAGATGGTATTTCAGTGTTGTTTTTATTTGCATTTCTCTGACAGTCAGTGACCTGGAGCAATTTTTCATGTGTTTGTTAGCCTTTTGGATCTCTTCTGTAGTGAATGTTCTGTTCATATCCTCTGCCCATTTTTGGATGGGGTCATTTGCTTTTTTGGTGCTAAGTTTGCTGAGCTCTTTGTAATTTTGGTTATTAGTTTCTTATCTGATGTATGGCATGTGAAGATCTTCTCCCATTCTGTGAAGGGTCTCTTTGTGTGATAGTTTCTTTGTCTGTGCAGAAGCTTTTCAATTTGATGTAGTCCCATTGGTTTGTTTCTGCTTTAGTCTTCCTTGCAATTGGGTTTGTTTCATCGAAGATATCCTTGAGATTTAGTTGGGAAAGTGTTCCATCAATGTTTTCCTTTAAGTATTTGATAGTTTCTGGTCTAACCTCCATGTCGTTGATCCATTTAGAGTTGATTTTTGTTTCTGTTGAGATAAGGTGGTTCAGTTTCATTCTTCTGCATGTTTCAACCCAGTTTTCCAGCACCATTTATTGAAGAGAGCCTCCTTCCTCCATTTAATACTTTGGGCCCTCTTATCAAAGATTAGATGTCCCTAGGTGTGGCATGAATGATTTCTACTGTTGATAGGAGGGAGGAGGATTTTCAGAAGTGAAACAATTACATTGGGGTTGTGGAGGATCAACCACAGTGAGAAAAATATAAAGGGGATACCGTTTTGACCTCATTGCTGACCCCTGGCTGCCTTTAGTCATGAGATCTGAGAAAGATGGTAGCTGATTCAGCATGGTTGGGACACCACAGGCTGGTGCAGAGCTATAGAATTGGATAGTTAGCATCATTCATTCAGAAGCATTTATTAGGGCTTAAAGTCGAAGGGGCAGTATACTGAACACACAGTGATAAACAAGACCTAGTTGTGATTGGGCTGTAGACTGAAAGAAAACTCAGCTAAATCTAAACCACATTCTTCCTGTTTGCCTCGGCCCATGTTTTTAATACTCATTTGATCAGACATGAGCTGTTTCTCTTTAGGACAGTGATGGTGAATATAATATACTATTTTTCTTTTCAGATGAACCGTCTGGTAGGCTGTTTGAGTTGATAAGTTATAATTTTTAGAAGCCACTATCAGATTTAAGTCGTAAAGTCTGCAACATAATACTGTGGAAAATAGGCACTAAGTTGAGTCTTGAAGGGGGTAATTAAAAAAAAACACAAAGTTCAGAGCACAGCCAAAAACCAAGAGACTGAATCTGTGTTGGTCATGAATGCAGATCCTCTATCCACAATAACTTTTGCTAAAGACTTATTTATTAAGAGTGAGGAAAATAGGGAGTCGGGCAGTAGCACAGTGGGTTAATCGCACGTGGCGCAAAGCACAAGGAGCAGCATAAGGATCCCGGTTTGAGCCCCCGGCTCCTCACCTGCAGGGGAGTCACTTCACAAGCGGTGAAGCAGGTCTGCAGGTCTATCTTTCTCTCCACCTCTCTGTCTTCCCCTCCTCTCTCCATTTCTCTCTGTCCTATCCAACAACAAAGACATCAATAATAACTACAACAATAAAAAACAACAAGGACAACAAAAGGGAATAAATAAATATTTAAAAAAAGAAATAAATTTTAAAAAAGAGAGTGAGGAAAATGGGGAGTCTCGGTCAGTAGCACAGCACACATGGCGTAAAACGTAAGGATCCTGGTTCAAGCCCCCAACTCCCCACCTGCAGGGGAGTCGCTTCACAGGTGGTGAAGCAGGTCTACAAATATCTATCTTTCTCCCCCCCTCCCTGTCTTCTCCTCCTCTCTCCATTTCTCTCTGTCCTATCCAATAAT
Organism: Erinaceus europaeus; assembly: GCF_950295315.1. NCBI lineage: Eukaryota > Metazoa > Chordata > Mammalia > Eulipotyphla > Erinaceidae > Erinaceus > Erinaceus europaeus. Next base: position 13,302,534 of record NC_080175.1, read on the forward strand.
GACAACATCAATAACAACAACAATAATAACTACAATAATAAAACAAGGGCAACCAAAGGGAATAAATAAATAAGTTTTTTGATATTTATTTATTAAATATTAAATGAATGGCTTGACTGCATTGACTAAGCTCCACGTAGAGCCAATGCATTGTTTTATGTCAGTTGTATCTCAAGTCTTTTAGAAACCAATTACAAAAGACAAAGTAAACAAAGCTTATGCTTTACTTTTTAAAGATCTGTTACAATTATTAGCACAGAGGCTAAAAGAAATAAATAACTCAAATTGCTAGAGCACAGTGTTCGTGTGCCTGAAGCCCCAAGCTCTCAGGTTCAATCCCTAGCTCCACCATAAGCCAGAGTTGAGGAGTTTTCTGGTCTCTCTCTCTCTCTCTCTCATAAAAAATAGCTTTTAATATTAGATAATATTAATTGATAAATATATTGAACTTAAAAAAAAAGTCCAGCACTCTACTATATATGGTGTCAGGGATCAAACTGGGGGGAGGGGTTTGTCTCGGGCATGCAAGTCCTGTGCTCTACCCACTGAGATACCTCCCTGGCTTCCTGTATCTAAATTGAAAATGTCCATGCTTCAAGAGACACGGGCACAGAAGGCTGCAACTTTTTAAGCAGATAGTATATGATTGTTGACTTGGAGGAGGCTGAGAACTTCTTTCATTTTGGCATCCTTTGTAACTTTTTATTAAGTTGGTAGATGGTTAACAGATGGAAAACTGCTATGCACAGGAATTAATAGCAGTTGAGTGCAAGCAACCGGACATGCACTGTAAATGGGGATTGAATTGCAGGGGGTGGGGAGTATAATAGCTGTTTTGCGTTATTTGAAGAAAGTGGTGGAGAGAGCTAAAAAGTATTCTCATGATAGGCAGACATGACTCAGACTCTACCCTGTGTATTTCAAAGAAAGGAAACAGAAACATTCTGCACTGGAGGCCCTTTGTGTTGCTAAGAGGGAGGACTGGATGCCCACAGAGTCCCAGACTCAGTCTTGCATCTAACAAGTCAATTCCAGTTGTGGGCCTCCACCATCATGCCTGGAAGTGATTGCCTAGGGTTCTGCATCTCCCATCCCTTGGCAATTCCTTACCTGCTTGGGATGTGACCATCTGACCACTGATCCTGAACCACTAGCAAGTGGCTCACCATTCCTCGTAGTGCCCTTTCCATAGAATCCGTCTGCTGCTAACTCCCAGCCTTCTACCGCATGCCCCTGGAATGACGCATCTGACTGCTAGCTGCTTTAATCGCCTTCTACGTGACCTCAGAATCTTCTTTGGAAATACTAAACTTTCTGCCCCCTTGATCAGTTGCATTTTGTTTCTTTGGTTTCTCCCTTCTGGCCCTCCGGTTTGTTGTTTTGAACTTTGAGAATGCTTGCTTGATTTTAGTTATTGCTCTCCCTTTTCTCATTTTGTTTTCTCCATTCTTCTCATTGGAGGCAATGAGCCACCCAGCGGCCGGAACTCCCCTCTCCCTTACCGGCCAGACAGCCGCCCACTAACTCCAACTTATGCTCAAGCCCCTAAACATTTCCATGTTCCAGGTAGGAGCTGACACGGTCTATGTCTTGGTGTCCTGTCACAGTGTAGAGTGTCACCTTGTTCCCTCTGTCTTGTCTCCATTTCTCATGCTCTTTGAACTGGCATGCACAAACTCTAAATTGCAGGATCTAATCTCGAAGGCCTTTCAGACATTTTGGAGTATGAAATGCTAGAATGATATTGAAGGTTTCAGCCTCCTCAACATTTTTTTTTTAATAATTAGACTGTTTAAAAAAAAAAGATAAAAGACTTATTATGTTAACTCTGGACCAAAGCATCACTCTGGCACTGGGGGATTTAGCTCCAGGTCTTGTGTTTTTAAGTCCAAAGTTCTAACCACTGTGCCATCTCCTGGGCCACTCCTCAAGGTAATTTTGTTGTTGTTTTTTAAGGGAGAGGAAGGGAGGGCACAAAGGTATCAGGATTGGGTTGTGTTTTTTTTTTTGTTTGTTTTGACTACAATTTCATTTTTACCTTGATGTTGGTGCCTCCTTCACCACTCTGTGGTTTATTGTCATTGATTAATTTTCCCAGTGACACTCTCTTGATGTTCTCTTGCTAGTGACTAACCTCAGAATAACTCGAGAGTGTTCTTTCTCCCAGCTGTCTCTATTGGGGAGACCATTTCAGAGAGAACTTTTCAGAGAGAACTGATGTTGGAGTGACTTTCCTGCAGTGAATAGCTCACTCACTCACTAACCACCTCCATAGCCTACAACAATATCTTGCAATTTAGGCCAATGCTGCAAGCTTTGCTCTGTGGTCACATGCATTTGCTGTCATAATATAAATAATGATTTACCATGAAGAACTGGAAGAATCAGAACCCATCACTATCTTAGTGTTTAGAGTCAGCTCAATGTATAAGGGCAAGATGTCATGTTGCTTTTTTTTTTTTTCCATCAGAAGTACCTTGCCTTCTTTTAGCTACTGAAAGTGGTTTGATAAATGATTTCTTATGTTGATGATAGTTTCCATATTTGGAATCTGTAGTCATTTTTTTTCCCTTTTGGCATGCCAGACTTAATTAAGCAGAGGAATGTTCAGTGAGATTTATGCTACAAAGATTGGACTTCCTCTGTTTTAAAGTGTTGCCGAACCTTGAAAATCAACGTGCTACATTGGTGACATTTTTTTGAATCAAGAATGTCCCACCAAACTACAGTGCCAAAACAAACCCTTTAGAAGTAGCGTGATAACATAATCCAATGGGAGCCTATGCAGATGTGTGGGTAATAGGTGGCATCTCGTTTCTTTTACTTTTTTTTCTTTAATTTGACCTATATAGGTTAGAATTTTGTTGAACATACATGTCAGCACGTCAGGCGAGCCTTATGTTGTAGTGTTCTGTGTTATCTAAAAGAAATACTCTCAATTTTCCCCCATTGTTTTCCACCATTCCACTCATTAGTTGCAAAGCAAATTGAGCCACTGGCAGCTACTGGGAGCTCAATTTCTAGACAATAGCAATTTGGGGGGTTGCCTCCAAACTGGTTGTGTCTTCCTCCTCATGAGACCTCTACTGCTTGCATTCCTTCCCATTTTAATTCCATTTTTGCTCTAGTGCGTCTTTGAAATAAATGGCTCCTTGAGGGGGTTGCATCTCTTACTGTCATAAGATGTATTACAAAGGATTCCATATCACTTTGTCTGTAGCAATTCACTCATGTCTGTGAACTTCTCTTCCAATAACCTCAGTCTTTGTAATACGAAAGTTAACATCTGGGTGATTTTTTTGTTGTTGTTGTTGTTCAAGAGTCTTCTGTTTGGTGGCCGATCTGTTTATTCCATGGCTGAACTGGTTCCCATAATCACACACCTTTGCTTTTCATTTCCACAGATCAAGGAATCAACATTTACCGAAAACCACCCATCTACAAACAGCATGGTAAAACCCGCTTTTATCCTCTGCTTAGCTTTTAAGTAACAGTCAGCTGAACTGCTCTGTGCTGTCCTCTGAAAGTCTTCTCTGCTGCTGTCATTGGGAATCCAAGTGGAGGGCCTTTATGGTCTCCTGCAGAGCACCTGCCTAGGACTGGTTTTCCTGGCTGGGGCTCAGTAGGCTAATTAGGGTGCTTCTAGCCTGTAGGTGAGTCCCTCAAGTGCTGACTCACTCCACTCAGGAAAGGAGCAGTCCTGGCCACACAATGATGTGCCAGCACCCCGGACAGATCTTTCTTTTCCTTCTTTTGTCTCCCTCTTTTTTTTTCTTTTTTTTCTTTTTTCTTTTTTTTTTTTTGCCCTGCCATCAAATAATTTAACCAATCTTTCTAATAATTTTGATGAACCTGTTGCTAGTTTGGCCAATTCAAACTAATGAAAAAACGAATCTAATTAAAGCCACATCCACGTGGTTGTCCTGTTCTCCAGCTTCATACGGGCATGCAGACACCGGTCCCTGGAGTGACAGAGCAGGACACTCCTGGGACAGGTCCTAGCTCCGGTCTCACCTAACGGGTTACATGATGTCATAGATGAGTTCTGTCAGTCTAAAAGAACAGTGAGTTAGGCCAGCTTGTGTTTGAAACTCCTGCAAATGAAGGCTCACTTACATGGATTTATTTTTGTGTCTTCCTCCTTTCCTGAGAATATAAAGTGCTGAATCCCAGGAAATCACATGACTTTCTTGCCAGTCACTTTTGCTTCTGCCATTATAACCTGCCATCATCCATCATTGTGAATGGATAGGAAGTCAGAGCTGGTCTTCCGGTGGTCTCTGGAAATTATATACAGAAGTTGTGCCCAGAAATTAGAATCGAATGACCATTAGTGAGACCTTAAGGGCTAGGAAGACCTAAGCAACAAAATGGGAAATGCAGAAGGAGAAACTTTTAGGCCAGCATTCTAAAGGGAAAACCAATAAACGTATTGCAATGGTTTTAGAGCTATGTTTTATGTTCTTCATCTGTGTTGTTTTGTTTTTTTCTTTAAGGATATACACAGTGTGCTTGCTTTTTAAGTTTGTTAACGTTGTTTTTGTTTGTTTTTTATGGTTTAATGTCTTCTCACCCACTCATTAACATGTGAATGTTTACTGACTCCACCAATTCTAATGCGTAAGTACTGTTGGAAGTCATGCTTTTTTTTCCCCTTGATTTAGATTTTTGAGAATTTAAGTTATCTTTTTAAAGAATTTTAACACTAAAGTCTCCAGACCCTGCCTCTCGAAATAAAAGTATTCATACCATTTAAAAGATGGGATAAGATTACTTTATTTATTCTGAAGGGATGAATTGGCTTCTCCTGAAGTTGACTTTTGACTCAGCTTTCTTCCAGCCTGTTGTCATTAAGAGTAGCACAAAAAAGAACCATGTGTCCCAGTGGGCATACTATAAAATGCTGTTCCTATGATACAAATAGATGTTGTTGTTGTTGTTGTTGTTGTTTTTAATCAAAAACTGGTGTTTGCGGCTAGATTCATTTGGAAAATGCTAGGCTTTTAAGAAGTCACATAACACACACACACACTCACAGTTCAGAGCTTATCAGTCTTTAAAGTGCTCACACATATTTTCCTCCTTTAAAAGAGAATATGCAGTGTTTTCCAAGCTGGATTTATTATTATTTATATCACTGTCATTTATTATTCCTAGGCAACCTTGGTCACATTGTATATGCAAACAGAACCAGAAGGTCACTAAAAGGGTGGGGAACTAGAATTGAAGTCTCAAAAGTGATTGTGAGATTTAGAACTATGTGAATGCTCCTGGGGGTGAGGTGGGAAGTTTAACTGCAAACATTATAAATAGAGTTTGAAATGTTTAGTAACATCTCAGACTATTATGCAAAATTATGCAGACTTGGGGGACTGATCACTTACCCCACATTGCCCTGGTTAGTCTCTGATTAAATACAGAGCTGTAAGCCAACTGATCCTCTGAGCAGAACCTTTAGGATCTCTGAGCTAATGCAGCTGCCCTTCTCTGGCTTTTGTTGTTCCAAAGCTGGATGGCTTACTTATATGTGCAGACCCTTGAACAAAAGGCAAAGCATTACCATGTAAATCCCTGCAAGCTGAAAGTGAACTTCCCTGTTTCCATTTCTCTGGAAGGACACCTCTGTACTATGTAAAGGTTAAAAGTACTGGACCAACACATTCGTGGCTAAGAAGCCACAGTGAGACAAAACCAGCCTGCCCTCTTTCGATTAATAGCCATAGTCAAATAACAACATCCTGTAGCTCTTTTAAGCTAGCTCTTTACTTTCAGAATTAGAAATTCAAATTTCTGTTCAGTCTAGAAGTGTATTGTTCAGTAGAGGCTCTGATGATGGAAATGTTCCATAACTCTGTTGACTGAGACCATAGTCATTCATAAGTTCTCAGACTGAGGACTTACAGTATGATTGATGTAACTAAAAGCTAATTTTTTAAAGACCCATTGTATTTATTTCTTATGAGATAGCATTGAGAGAGAGAGAGAGAGAGAGAGAGAGAGAACACACTACTGCAGCAGGAATCAAATTGGGAGCATCAGGAATGCAAGCCCTACACTGTACGAGCTGAGATATAAATAGATAAAACTTTTTGGTTTTTACTAGGCATTGCTCAGCTCTGGATATGGGTTGTTCCAGGAATCAACCCTGTGACCTCTTGAATACAAGTCCTGTGTGCTAACACTGCACAACCTCCCCAACCCTGATCTTGTTAATTTTTGTGTTTGTTTTGCTTCACTTCATTAATTCAAATTTGCCCAATCATATGCCACTAGTCTGGAGCAGCAATAATACTAGGAAAGGGGTTTCCAGATGCAGAAGGAATGTGTAATAGAACTTTTGCTTCTGACGCAAAGACAGAAAAATCAGCTGAGTTGGCACTGGGTAATGTGTGACCAGGCAATGGGTAGCGGTGACACGCAGAACTTTTCTGGGAGTTGAAACTGTATAAGTCTTGCCCCCAGCCTTGGAGTTTGAGAGCTAAGCTCCCCCTGATTCCCACCTAGATGCAGCTGCCTTGGCAGCCCAGAGCAAATCTTCCGAAGACATCATCAAGTTTTCCAAGTTCCCAGCAGCCCAGGCTCCAGACCCCAGCGAGATACCAAAGATTGAGACGGACCACTGGCCTGGTCCCCCCTCACTTGCCGCCGTAGGTATGCAACTATGGCAGCCCAGCCAAGCAGGCAGACTGCCAGGAGATATCAAAATGCAGTGGGAATATAAGAGAAGCTAGGGCTTTGTATACTATAAAGGCTCTTCAAGAAAGTTCCACCTGCTAGCGAAAAGAACTAACATTTTGATTTGTGCAGAATGACTCAAAAGTTAGAAAGTCCCAGTCACCAGGGCCTTGCTCTAACCCAAGCCACTGAGCTGAAGAATTGGCTCAGACTCATGATTTACATGGTCTCTTGGAGTTAAGACTGCAAACTTAGTAACTTGAACAAAGTTGAATCAGAGCCCTTTGCCAAGAGCATTGTTCTAGGGTAGTGCTGGTTAAAGTCTAGTGACTAAAGTTACCAAGTGTCAGTAGAAGCTTGACTTCTTGCAGTAAGATTTGCCTTAGACTACTTCTCGGATGCTATTGCAATTCTCTTAACCAGGCTTAACACCTGAAGCACCTTCACTTTTCTCACAAGGTCCTGTCTTTCATTTACTAAGAAGGGCCATTGCAGAGTAATAGATTTTTCTGAATTATTACTCGGGCAACATTTTACATCTCTCATTTCTGTGAATTCTGTGCTAAAATGTCACATTTGGGCTGTTTCATTCTTTGCTTTGAACCACAAATTTGTGTTTTATAACTGTGTCTGTGTCTTCACTGTTGTCAGTGGTGAAATCACTTGGCCTAAAAGGTGGTATTAGCAAACCCAAATGCTAATACTGACAAGTTAGCCAGCCAGCTCTGCAGTAGTGACTACTACCTGTGGACAACCTAAAAGGCCTTCAGTTTCCCCAGATTTTTTTAATGTTCTTTACTGGGCTATGTTTGCTCTGAAGTGACTTTTGAAGCAGTTTATAGCTAAACAATTAGCTGAAAGGAAATAACCTCCTCTCTTCAGTACTTATAAGTCTTCTGTACATGAAGTTGACTGAGGTTTTTCTAATTCTCATAAATTTGAATCTACTCTTCATGAGTGTAGGCTAGAGAGAGAATGTCACACTATTTTCTTGGGTGTTTTTGTTGTTGTTGTTGTTGTTGTTGTTTTGTTTTGTTTTGTTTTTGAGAAATCAAGAGCCAACCCTTGAAGTCCCTAGTTCAGTCATGTCCCATAGCAGGAAACATTATATCTGCTAAGCTTTTGGAGGAGAGAGAGCGTTAACATTTTGTTGTTGCTGTTGAAACTCTCTCCACTTAAATAGTCCAAAGCCCTATTGGCCTACTGGATTACAAAATGAAAAAAAGATAGGGCCTACTATTTAGTCAAAATAAGAAAAGCTGAGACTGTTAAAGTTTGTTTTGATTAGATTAGCGAGCTTCCCTGTTTGTTCCCACAGCCAGATGAATCCAAGAAATTTAGGGGAAACAATGACTATCTTAATTTCCAATCATTTCAATTCTTCCTTTCTACCCCTTGTCTCCTCTATTGAAGAATCTTTAAAAAATAGACATGACTTGCCTTATTGAACCAAAAGTCAGTGAACTGTTAACTGAATTAACGTTGGTTTTAAGGACCATTTTCCAAAGTATTGAGAAAATGGAAGCATTGGCCTCCTATCCCTTAAAAGAAAACAAACAAGCAAAAACATACTTGTTGTTGAATAATTAAGAGGAGAAGAAAGGGAGATAACATGACAAGTTTAAATATTCAGACAAAAAGAAAATTAAATATTTTAAGACTTGTTTAATGGTATATACATGAATTTGAATTCTTCTGAAAAATTGCCCTCAGGAACATCAACATAGTAACTGCTGATGCTCTTCTCACCTGCACCAGAGAGCTCTGAGCAGTGGCATCATTTATACCCAGTTGTGATGGTGCATATCAGTTGTTGGGAGAAAAGAAGTCATCGCCCCCTATATTACACATTAAATTAACCGGTCAAACAGACCTGTTATCCCCAGAAACCGACCAGTAGCAATGAATTAGTGGTAGACTCTTTGTTCCCTGGTGTCTTTTCCTCATGTTAAAAATCACTTCTGACTTTGCCAGTCTGACCAGTTGAGCACAGGTGCAGTAGTTCCTTAAGATCCCCTTGCCATTGGGGCTAATGTGAGAAGTTGTCTTTGCTGTGGAATTAGGAGCTGACATGAGGCGCAGATCTAGTGGCAGAGAGGAAGATGAGGAGGAACTTCTGAGACGCCGCCAACTTCAAGAAGAGCAATTAATGAAGGTTTGTCCTTAAACTACTTTGCTGCAGTCCTCAATTCAGCTCCATGCAATCTGTATTGTTGGAATGAGCGTTATGGGCAAGCCACCATGATGTCCAGGAGGTGACCCCAGTCCTTAAGCGATTGTAATCTGGCAGGCAGGATGGGCATCTGGTGGTAACCAGAGCAAGACAGCACTTAGTGGGTTCTGGCATAGATGACTAGGAGACCAGAATGCTATGGACCATAGGCTTTTGTAAGAAGGATAACAAGACTGTGAGCTGGGTGTGGGTAAGATGCAGGTGTTGCAAGGATGCTGAAGAACCAGGTAGGGGTAAAGTGTACATCAAGGTGAGAACACCTTCATCCAGAACATCCAGGCTCAACTAAGCAAATTCTCTTGGGGTTGAATATTTCTCTAAGTCTTTCCTCAAGGCACACAGAGACTCATGTAGCTAAATCAGGAGAAGGGGTAAGATAGACAGCCATCAAGAAACCCTCATTATAGCCTTCCAACTTTAGCATGGGACCTCTGGATCAGCCTATAAAACAGAAAGGATAGTTGGTTAGACTTGGGGAGAGAGAGCTGGAATGTTATGAGCTCTCCTACCGATAAGAGATAGATGAATCCCTTCATATATTTTCCAAGGATGCTTCATCATATAAGAAATGCATATGGGGAGCCGGGCGGTAGCATAGCGGGTTAAGCGCACATGGCGCCAAGTGCAAGGACTGGCATAAGGATCCCAGTTCGAGCCCCTGGCTCCCCACCTGCAGGGGTTCGTTTCATAGGCAGTAAAGCAGGTCTGCAGGTGTCTCTCTGTCTCTCCCCCTCTCTGTCTTCCCCTCCTCTCTCCATTTCTCTCTGTCCTATCCAACAGCGATGATAACAATAATAACTACAATAAAACAAGGGCAACAAAAGGGAATAAAGAAATATTTAAAAAAAAAGAAATGCATATGATTCTAGTTATACCAAGGGGATGGAAACATTTGAATTTGTAGTATGAACCCATTTTGTATCATATCTGTATCCAAAAATAACGGATGGGTAGAAAGCAACATGTAAAAAGAAAAATGGTTGTTCTTTCCAAGTGGATTATCAGTTAATCTTCTAGTATTTCTAATATGCACATATATAAAACTTTTATAATGTTTCTCCTTTATTTTAAAGTAATAGTATGTTTTTTAAAGGATAGTACTCCCCTTTCCACACCAGAAATTGGCATATGCATGTGTCTCACTTGTTGGCCCTTTACAGGAGGGCATGGGGAAGCGAGCATTCTTCTGACCTGGAGCCTCCTTAGGGAAATGAGCTTTGGCTGAGTGTTCTGAAGCCCAAACCTTGTTCAATCCCAGAGGACCACCAGACTCTGGAGAACATACAGTCATATCCTCCAGAACCAGAAACCTCTTGCAGAACCATCTAAATAGAATAATGCAGTTTCCTAAAAGTAACTTCAGACTTCACTTTCGTTTTTCTTTTCTCTGTGAATAGCTCAACTCTGGCCTGGGGCAGTTGATACTGAAAGAAGAGATGGAGAAAGAGAAGGAGAGCCGGGAGAGGTCAGCCCTGTCAGCCAGTCGCTGTGATTCTCCCATCAACTCAGGTGAGCCTTCCCTGAGGTGAAAAGTAACCTGCTGCCTGAGAGTAGCCTGGTCTACTCAGGAAAGGCAGGACCACTCCTGGTGGAACCTGCAGAGCATTGCACAGAAAAGGAAGTAAGGAATCTCAACTTCCTGTCAACCTAGTAATCTTGTAAGCATCGCCTAGTTCTTCCTTAAATGTGTTTTCCCGTTGCTAAAAAATTGGTAACCTTGTGATTGTTTTTTTTCCCCTTGGAGGTTCTCAAAGTCAATGAGGGTTCAGTTCTCTTCTAGAATATTCATCTAGAAGTAACAGAAGGAAGTCCTTATAGAAAACAGGATCTGTTTTGTTTTCTTCTTTTTTTTTTTTCATTCATAGTAGAGAGTGTGAACATCAGTGTCCAAGCTTTGTAATTGTCAATATAGTCAATACCAGAGTTGAAGACTAGCACTGATATTTTTGAAGATTATATGTATATATATGAGCTGAAATAATGCAGAAGTTCATTTTCCCCTGCTCATATTTGTAATAAACCAATTCTTAACTCAGAAATTCCTCCTGTCATGTTCTGAAATAGTACATAATTTTGTTTCCTGGGGGTTTATTTTTAAATGTGCTTGGTGTTTATTATATGCAAGAACCTCTTCTCAATATTATTTCATTTGATATTCATAACATGCCAGTGAAAGTAGATGATATTATTACTACTCCCAGTTTGTATATCAGGAAGTAGGTATAGGAAGTTTAAGTGATTTCCCCTATGCCTAATTGCTTGTAACTAGTAAAACTAGGGTTTTGAAGTTCAAGTCTTACAGTCCCTGACTCCTCACTTTATTTATTTTTTTTGATGGCTCCAATGCACACATGCAATCCTGCCACTCCCACCCGGGCCTACCCTTTCTCCTTTCCTTCCTTCCTTCCTTCCTTCCTTCCTTCCTTCCTTCCTTCCTTCCTCCCTTCTTTCCTTCCTTCCTTTCTCCCTTTCTCTCTTTTAATAATTTCAGATACAGAGGGAGCTCAGTAGGTTAAGTGCATATGGCATGAAGCACAAGGACCAGAGTAAGGATCCCGATTCGAGCCCCTGGCTCCCTCACCTGCAGGGAAGTTGCTTCACAGGCAGTGAAGCAGGTCTGCAAGTGTCTGTCTTTCTCTCCCCCCTCTGTCTTCCCCTCCTCTCTATTTCTCTCTATCCTATCCAACAACAATGACATCAGTAACAATGATAATAAGTACCACAACAATGGTAAAAACAACCAGGGTAATGAAAGGGAAAAAATTGCCTCCAGGAGCAGTTGATTCATGGTGCAGGCACTGAGCCCTGGCAATAACCCTGGAGGCAAAATAATAATAATAATAATTTCAGATATAATGCCGGTAAGATAGCTTAATGGATAGTGCACCTGCTTTGTCATGCACAGAACCTGGGTCTGAACTCAGCCCCCTCTGCAGTAGAGGAAATTTTGGTGCTATGTTATCTATCTCTCTGTCTCTGTCTGTATCTGAAAAAGTCAACTTGGAACAGTGAAGCCCCAGCAAAGACAAAATAAAGAAAAAATTTCGGGTATAGAGAAAGTCAAAGAAAGGGAGAGTTGACCACAGCACAGCTTCACCAGCCTCATTGCCTCCCCCAATGTTGGGATGTTCCCTTCAGAATCCAAACTCTTAACTCAAACGCCCTGTTATCTTTCGCAGAAGCCTCACTGGCATGGATCTTCCAGTTGGGTGGTTTGATCATTTTTAGAATCCCTTCTAATTCCATAATTCTATTCCATGAGAACATATAGTGTTAAGTCTACATGGGTCAAGTTAGACCAAAGACACAGAACTGCTAATCACACAGCCCAAATTCAAGTCCAAGTGTGTTCTTCCACCATCAGTCTGTGAAGCGGTGATGTTGTTGCTGAACAGTCCAGTCCGTATTAGGTTTCCCAGGAGTCCAAATGTAACCAGCCATTAGATCTTGATCAGTTTACATGATCGACTTCTAAGTCAGAAACCACCGTTGCTTCAACTGGGACCTAGGCTTCTGCATTCACACAGCTGGGGGTTCAAGTCATTGCTCAACTACTTATAAGCTAGATGCCCTTGGGGGGTGCATGTGTGTGTGTGTGGGGGGCTTCACCTCTCTTAGCCTTTCTTTCTTATCCTATAGAATGGATAAGAATATAGAAAGGATAACAGCAGTGTTTGGGGAGAGGGTTGTATTGAATTGTCAAAGAGATGATGCTTTCAAGCACTTCAATACATGGCAGGATTCTGAGAGCACCAGTGGCTTCAGATCCCAGGTAACTCTCTTAACTTTCTCCTTGCCCTTCACAGTAATAGCTCTGAGACCTACTCCCTGTGTCTCCCCCCATCTGGTGTCACTCTGTGAACATTTGAGCCAATATTATTTGGACTGTCTTTTTCTAAATCTTCTCTATTATGTAAGGCCCAAGGTATGTGGCCCCAATTTCACTAAAGAAGTGGACTTCTGGTTTCCTAATATTTGCTTTTGATTTTTTTTTTGTTTTGTTTTTCTCCTTTAGCTTCACATATGTTATCATCTAAGACTGCATCTCTCCCAGGCTATGGAAAAAATGGGCTTCACCGGGTAAGATTTCTTGATTGTTTCTGCAGTCAGTCACTCTGCCATCCTGGTCTGATTATCTGATTACATTGGACAGTATGATTTCCATGTTAGGAATCGTGAAAATTATACTCCTTGATCTTCTAGCAAATTGTTTTGAATTACAGACAAGATAACCTATTTCCATACAAAGAGAAATTGGCTTGCAATAAAAGAATATCCTGGGAGTCGGGCAGCAGTGCGACGGGTTAAACGCATGTGGCACAAAGCGTAAGGACCAGCATAAGGATCCCGGTTCAAGCCCTCAGCTCCCCACCTGCGGGGGCGTCACTTCACAGGCAGTGAAGCAGGTCTGCAGGTGTCTATCTTTCTCTCCCCCTGTCTTCCCCTCCTCTCTCCATTTCTCTCTGTCCTGTCTAACAACAACGACAGCAATAACAACAACAATAATAACTAGAAAAAACAAGGGCAACAAAAGGGAAAATAAACAAATTTAAAAAAAAAGAATACCCTGTATAGATAGCTTATGGGAAGAATAGCTTCTGTGATTATGTGGTACCTCTTTCTGCAGTCAAATAAAACACAATTACTTGAGCCATTCTCTCCTGTAAAATGATAGAAGAACACTTCTTAAATCTGTCTTCCTTATAAAACACAGAGCAGGTGAAATTTTATAACTGTTTAGAGAAATGTCATTATACTTAAACTTACTGAGGGCCTTCAAAAGACAGAAATTTCACAGTAGTAGAAGAAACAGGAAAGAAAACCAGTGGGACCAGGATGTTCAACTTGAGAAAACTTCTCTGCATCTTGTAAATCCTTCCTTCCTTCCTTCCTTCCTTCCTTCCTTCCTTCCTTCCTTCCTTCCTTCCTTCCTTCTTTCTTTCTTTCTTTCCTCCAGGGTTATTGTTGGAACTTGGTGCCTGCACTATGAATCCACTGCTCCTGGAGGCTATTTTTTTCCCCTTTTGTTGCCCTTATTATTATTGCTGTCATTGTTGCTGGATAGGATAGAGAGAAGAGGGGAAAACAGAGGAGGAAAGATAGACACCTACAGACCTGCTTCACCGCTAGTGAGGTGACCCCCCCCCCCGCAGTTGGGGAGCCAGGGTCTCAAACTGGGATCCCTAAGTCTGTCCTAACACTTTGCACCATGTGCACTTAACCCTCTGCACTACCACTTGACCACCCCCCTTCTTCATTTCTGTGTGATTCCCAGATGATCTTGCTAAGATTGGTCCATTTTCTAATTATAATTAATTGTGTTTTCCTCATTTCAGCCCATTTCCACAGACTTTGCCCAGTACAACAGCTATGGGGACGTCAGTGGGGCCGTACAAGGTGAGGCTCTTAAAGCTGTGTGGTGACCCTCTGGGGTTATGATTTAGGAGAGACTATACTACCGTGTGTTGACTACGTTCATGCTGTGTTTTGTCCTAAAGTAAGATCACAGCTGTCCTTGTGTGCTGATAGAGTACTTATCAGAATTTCAGAGACTCTCTAATAAGGTGAAACCATGAAAAGTGTTTCTCAAAACAAATTCAACCACCAGGGCCATGTCCCAGCAGGTAGAGCACAGGTCTTGCAAACCTGAGACCTGGAGTTCAATCCTCAGTTCCACATATGCCAGAGTTCTGCTCTGCTCTCACTTACAAAAATAAATAAATACATCTTTTCCTTTCAAAAAGAATGAATTCATGTCCTCTTGTGTGTTGAGAAGTTGTTTAGATGCTGGAAGTACAATGATGAGTATGACATTGTTCCTACCCTCGAAATGTACATGACTGAGAAAGAGAAAGAGAGAGAGAATAAAAGACAGAGAAGGCTGGAGAAGCTCTGTGTGGCCAATCCCATGATGGAGGTGAAGCTTGCACTTTAGAAAAGACTGTTTTAACTGATAACTAAACTAGAATGGGCATTTCCAGGCTTCTGGAAGACAGACAGATGGGACAACGCGGACAGAAACCAAGAGTCAGATGAGAACAGGGTTGGTTTGGGAACGTTAGGGAAATTGCAACAGAACACAGTCTTGATTAATGTACTTTCCATGGGCTCTCCCTGATGATATTTTTCCTTTCTTTTCTTTCCTTTCCAGACTACCAGGTATGGACCAGAGTCTGTTTCAAGTTGGTTGCATCAGCAGAGCTGCTGTTCTTTTCATTCCAGATGTGTGTTGCCCAGAACAGAGTTTCTGTTGAGAATGTTTATTTTGACTGATCTGATCACTAGTCCTTAGCAGTGAGGAGCTGGGAGGAACAGACCTGGTTGGTGCCCAAGTCAAACTGCCTCTCCAAGGGATGGGGACATAGCCTAACCCAGGGCAGGTGTCAGTTGTCTTTTCTTTCTTTCTTTTATTTTTTAATTATCTTATTGATTGATTGATTGATTGATTGATTGATTGATT
This sequence comes from Erinaceus europaeus, assembly GCF_950295315.1. Taxonomy (NCBI): domain Eukaryota; kingdom Metazoa; phylum Chordata; class Mammalia; order Eulipotyphla; family Erinaceidae; genus Erinaceus; species Erinaceus europaeus. The sequence continues at coordinate 13,317,902 of NC_080175.1, forward strand.
GTTTTTGGAGGAGACTACTTGGTAGGGTAGAAGTGAACCAAGTACTGCCGGACTTGTTTACCTTCTGCCTTTAGCCAGAACCACTGAGTACTTGGTGGTCCTTTACTTGGTCCCAGATTAGAAACAAGCAAACAAAAACAGAAAGTTCCTGTGCTGGTGATTAGAAGAAAGCTCCTCTACCATGCATTTACCACCCCCCTACAACTTAAAACCTATAAACTTATGATGGAGGGCAAAATGCAAAGAGATCTATAATCACGGGGATCAGGTGGGAGTCCAGCAGGTTAGGCACACGTGGCGCAAAGCGCAAGGACTGAAGTAAGGATTCCAGTTCGAGCCCCTGGCTCCCCCACCTGCAGGTGAGTCACTTCACAGGCAGTGAAGCAGGTCTGCAGGTGTCTGTCTTTCTCTCCCCCTCTGTCTGCCCCTCCCCCCGATTTCTCTCTGTCCTGTCCAACAACAACAACATCAATAACAATAACAATAATAACCACAACAATGATAAAACAACAAGGACAACAAAGGGAAAAAATAGCCTCCAGGAGTAGTGGACTTGCAGTGCAGGCACTGAGCCCCAGCAATAAACCTGGAGGCAAAAAATTTTTTTAATTTTTTAATTAAAAAAAAATCATAATCAGAATAAGACACAGCAACCAGAGACTTGGCAGTTTGTCCGGCATGCCATATAATTTGTTGCCAGGAGCCTAAGTCCAGGGACCAGCCAGAAAGCTATCAAAGTCAAAGTCTTTTCCCCAACCCAGTCTCCCTGCTCTTAGTCAGCAAAGATCTCAACTAGAGAAACCAGTGTCATTAAAATGATGCATCTGTAAAAAAGGTAGTAAGTGTTAGAGATCCGAGCAGGGATGTTTCATTCTCTGTCCTGCTCTGTGCTCCTCCTTGAGCTTCCTTCCTGTTTCAGACCCTCCAGGATGGCCACTTGCCTGGAATGAGAATGGACCGAGGAGTGTCGATGCCCAACATGTTGGAACCAAAGGCAAGTGCGCTTCTTCTCTTTCCTACTATATAGGGACAGCAGAGACACAGCCCTAGAAAGATGTAGCATTCTATCTTTTTTTTCTATGCTCAGACTATTGAGTTCCCCTTGACTCTAGGCTGGTCCACTCGGCAGTCCTTGTTGCTACACCACTGATTGTGTCACATCAGGACAGCAGGTTTGAGTTGTTTCTAGGGTGTTCACACCCAAGTCCCAGCGCATCTCTCCTGTGACCTTGACTTCACTCAGTCCCTGCCTTGCACACTGGAACATGGCCTGTGCTGAGTAGCAGCTACAGAGCACATAGAGCGACAAGACCTCCCAGCTTATCCAGAAGTTTCCAGTCCCAAAGTCTTGCATCCTGGGCAAACCAGGATAGCCCGGTCACTCATTCCAAAGCCACCGATAGCTCCAGAGATGTCCAAGGGCTGTGCTCCCCTGTGACCCTAACTGGGGCTTACTTCAGCACCTCATATCCCATAGCAGTGCTGCTGACCTGGCTTGCTCCATGAATTTCTGAGCCAGCCATGGAACAAGATTGTTGAGCCCTACACTAAGGCATTCTGCCATGTGCATGTATCTGTAACTTCACTTCTCTTCTAATTTTCACCTTCATTCCCACTGTAGAGTGAGCAAGGTGCAGCAGGAGGCCTTGGGAGGCATGTGGGAATGTGTAAGAACTTGTCACCTGACGCTAGAAACTGGAGGAAGGAGTGCTCGTCTTTCGTTGCTAATGTCCACTGTGGGAGTGCTAGATCCTGCAGGTTAACTAAATGAACAGTCGTGTTTGAACTTTGTTTTCCTTTCCTTCTCAGATATTTCCATATGAAATGCTCATGGTGACCAACAGAGGGCGCAACAAAATCCTAAGAGATGTGGACAGAACTAGACTGGAGGTAAAAATAAATAAATAAATAAATAAATAAATAAATAAATAAGAGAAAAAGAAAAAAAAACAATCTCTATAGACAGTACAATTCCTGTGTATTGTCCCCAGCTCTCCTCTCATAAGTGGTTCAAAGTCTTATTGTAGGTTGAGCTAAGAGATAACTGAAGAAAACTCCAAAATTGTGCTTTAGATATAAAAGTGAATGGTAGAAATTCAGAACAACTCAGGAGACAGCGTGATTTTAGTGACTGTCATTGAAAATTTGAAGTATCCTTCATTGTGGCTGACTGTGTAGGTTGGGAGTCTTCTTCCCTCTGGAGATATCCCAGCTCCCCATCCTTACTGGAGGCTGAGTTGAACTTCCTGGGGCAAGTTGAACTTTCTCTGGGCAAGTTGAAGGGTTATCTGGATACAAGTACCCAAGATCATCTTAGATATGAATCACTGATCTTTTTAGTTTTCTTATCTGAATAATCTCTAGAAGCAAAAAAGTCTGGCTGTCAATTTCAGAAAGATTCAGTAGCCTTCCCAGACAGAAGGCAATACCCTTGCGTGTGAGGTCAGGCAGGCGTCTTTTCTAGATGAGGCAACAGATGGAAGGTCTCAGCAGACCAGGCATTCATCAGAAATCTCATTATTGAGTCAGGAGAAAACCCAGGCCTCTCTAAGCATCACTGTGGAAGTGTCCACCTGGCTGCAGTCCATTCTCCCTGCATCTTCCCAGCATCCGAAGGACCTGAAGTGAAATTAACTCCAGAATAACAAATCAACAGAATCCCTATGTCCCATTTTCATTCAGTGTTCCAATACAACTGAACTATCTTTAATATACATACAACAATTAGTAGTCCATCAGCCCATTTGCTTGGTGAGGTGGGTGGCCCACCCACCCCACCCTGTAAGGAACCTTCTGGTTCCCTGCATTTAGGAAGCGAACCTCAGAGGTCAACTTCCTTGCCAACATTCAGCCTTGCTCCTCAAAGCAGCCCTGTGTCAGCTAGAGACTGATTCCCATGGTCATGTGTGTAGCCATCCAGACTGACCAACTGCTCTTTCTTCCCATCACAGCGCCACTTAGCCCCTGAAGTTTTTCGGGAAATCTTTGGAATGTCCATACAGGAGTTTGACAAGTTACCTCTTTGGAGACGCAACGACATGAAGAAAAGAGCGAAACTCTTCTAAATACCGCACGTTGACAGCAATTAGAAAAGACTCACATTGGATGTTGTACTAAAGGCCCAAACTTGATTGGAGGACTTGCAGATTAGTACCTTGCAGCAGCAACAACAGGGAAAAAAAAATGGGTAGGAGGGAGGAATATGATTCAAACATTCATGAGCCAAATATTGGGCCAATCCATAGGCAACACTTGCCATGAAGCAAGGGGGTAGAGATTTCTGTGTTCCCATACTGGACAGTAGTGTTCATATGTCACCTTTTGACATCCCTTTATGTGCCCAACAGGAGCTGCTGCTTTTGTTTTCTATTCACTCTTGTCCACCCATAGTGTTGCCTGTCTGGTTAAAAGCCAGCAAGTGCCCTTAGGATGCCACATGGGAAGAAGCAGTCAGGATAGACCCAAGGCATGAAGTATTTATTGTGGATCACTGTGGCTAGGAAGCAAGAGTCCGAGGGCCCCATCCATGTGGCATAGTGGCCTTTTGCACACTCCTCTCCCTGCTCGCCTCACACAGCTCAGCCTGTGTCCTTGCAGAATGGAAGCCAGTGGGAAAACCTGGCAGCTCCATTTCAGAGCCCTGATCAGAACGCAGAATCATTTGTAACCTGTTCCTTGTTCTCCACTATTTGCTAGGACCTGGTTGGCAACTGCTTAACTTTTTTCCCATTATTTTTTGAAAGAGAAGGAAAAAGAATGGAAGGAAACCCTTTCAGTTCTGTGTCTGTTCCAGAGGGCTTGCTTGCTTCTTCCACCAAGGATAGGAGTTGTCTGTGTTCCTGTTTTGCAAAGAAAGGATAGAGGGAAATTGAACATTATCTTTGGGTTGGCCCAGTTGCATGCTCTTAGTTGATTTTTTTTTTCTTCCCAGGGGCTATAGCATTCTTAAGGAAAAGCTTCTCTAGCCTTCCAGTGGAAGCTCTTCCACCCACATCCTCTGCTGTCTGTCTGGCTTCCTCTGAGTCAGATCAAATCCACCCTAATTTTTGAAGGTCTTTTTACTAATAGGCAAAAGAAACGCATGGTTTTCTTTTTTAAATCTCTGCATCTCTAAGGTAGATTGCCTCCAGCTGATTTAACTTGGCCTGTTCAGCTTTCTTTCTTGCCTGGACCTATGAGAGAGAGAGGGAGAGGGAGAAAAGATATGAGAGAGGGGATTTGAGAGAGCACTGTGTGTTACCCAGGGAAGTTCTGTGAGTCTGCATTCACTTTTTCACTTTCTTTCTGATTGAGTGTCCCAGTGTGCTACAGTGTCCGCAGGACATCTGCACAGGGTGTGTGTGTGTGTGTGTGTGTGTGTGTGTGTGTGTGTGTGTGTGTGTGTGTGTCAGGGCGCAAAGGTAAACTGCACCCTACCTGGAAGGGTGTTGGTCCTTCGAAGCCACACACTCCTTAGTTGATGTAACTAATCAGTTAGCGTCAGATTGAAGAGCATAAACCAAGGATGGGGCTGGATGTGGACTCTCCACAACACTGGGTTCACGACAGAGCTGAGGAATCCACCCAGACACGCACGTGAGGCCACACAAAGAGTCTTGACAGCCTCTTGCTCAAATGGGACACGGGTGAGACAAGGACACCTCACACAGATTGCTTTGACATTCTGCTCTTGGGGCGTTAAGCATGATTATAAAGCCAAAGGAAAAAGCACATGAGCTCATCTGCTTTTGACCCTGACAACAGCTGAGTAATTCTTCACATCAACACCAAGTGTTAGGATGCAGGAGCGGCTTTTTACCTGGTGACAGACAGGTAGTGGTTTCTGCAGACACATATTCACCAGCAGTGTTTGGTGGTGCTACATTGCACATTGTGATGGCTTCACGGTCTTCTCCTGTGCTAGTTCAGAGGATTCTAAATTTGCCTGTTTTTTCAGAGATCGGATGCTTGAGAACTAGTCTCAAGAGTGTGTGTGTGTGTGTGTGTGTGTGTGTGTGTGTGTGTGTGTGTGTATGTACATGTGTGTACACACACATGTGCATGCCCTCAAGGAGACCAGCTACTCCTTGGGCCACAGTTGGCCTGTTGACTAGTCTCAAGAGTGTGTGTGTGTGTGTGTGTGTGTGTGTGTGTGTGTGTATGTTTGTTTGTGTGTGTGTGTACACGCACATGTGCATGCCCTCAAGGAGACCAGCTCCTCCTTGGGCCACAGTTGGCCTGTTGCTTGCAGTCTTGCCTGTTTTCATAATTTGCTTCTTGCTTCATTGACTGCTTCCACTACCCCATCATCTCTGAACAATCCTGGTATACTGGGTATGCTAGTCCTTGTTTCATCCTGTGAAAGGATAAAGAGTGGAGACTGTAGTCTGCTGTTTCCTGTCAGTCAATAGCAAGCATGGCCAGATGGGTCCCAGAGTATGGCTGGCAGAGAGGTTTTTGTTTTTTTTTTATGTTTATGGAGATAGTAAAGAGTCTTCACTGGTTCTTTCTGCTTAATGGAGTTATGACCCCCTGCATAAACAGATCAAGTATCAGTATAAGAAAACTTGCAGTGATAAATCTCCCACCAATGTATCTTTGCTGGCATCTTTTGAATTCAGTTCTGTATCCAACTTGGATTGGAGGGAGTATGAGCGGGTTTAAACTACACCCTGGAAGTGTGTTTCTGGAACATCTCAGGAGGCTAGCATTACGCATTGTACGTAGTCTCGGGAGGGGACGTGGAACCCACAGTACAGATGAGACACCTCAGCTCCACTCCTCAGCAAAAGGCGTCAGCTAAAAGGATGGATCATAGGGCTTCCCGGTTGTCTTAACTGCCAGCTCTAAGGTATGAGCTGCAACACCCTAGCCATTAGTCAAATTTGATTCAATATGGCTGCCCTCAACAAGGTCAGATCATAACCCAGGATATGAGGGTTCTCTACCTGAACCCCACCTTGCACTGAACATAAAAATCCCAGTTGATTAGCACAGCTGGCTAGTGGAGTTACTCCCTCCAGGAAATGAACTGTACACCTGACGGGCTTCCCTGGCACATATATACAAGGGCTACACTTTCTTGAGTGCTGGGCTTCCCTGTGATTCTCCAGGTGCTCTCAAATTATAGGACAAGAAAGAAGTCTCTATGACAATAGGAAAGTCAGCGCTTCCTTCAATTTCTTCCAGAAAAAGATATCAAGTTGTCATGTAGTCTTCCTGTGTGCTTTAAGATAAGACATAAAAAAGATAGGGAAACTTCCGCAGTCAGTTCTGAATCCATATCTGAGTTTAAGTTTAGTTCAGCCATGTTTGGGTGTGATTTCTTCACTAACTGAGGATAAACTGCCTATCCTCTGAAATCTCAAACAGAAAAACTTGAGTGGAACAGATAGTCAAGTGCAAAATGGTTTTGAATCCATCATGTTCTCTCTTCTCCCAGTTCTGTTGTTTCTAGCTGAGTTTCTCACCAAGGTGAGGCTGGAACAACTCTTTTTTTGACTCACATCTTCTGCTCTGTCAGTCAGCTCCACTTGGGACAATCTTGCTAGACATGTTTATAAAACTTTCACTTAAGGTCTTTACACTTCGAAGCAAACACCTTTTTTCTAAAGAATTGCTTCTCAGATCCACTCTAGAAACTATATTCGCCTGTGCAAGTTTTGAAAAACATAACCGCTTTTGACAAGCTCAGTCTTTCCAAAACTCCTTCATAACAAAGGAGGGGGTGAGTGTCCTCCACATGTCAAAAGCCCCAGTGCGCTCTGCTGCCTTGGGGGTCTCTCTGTCACTGTCATGAGAAGTAACAAAATAAAAATGAGCACCCTACCACCAACCCTTCTGTGTCCTTGAAAGTAAGCTCGTTTTGTCAAGACGTCTTCTGTACTTGTAGTCGCCATTTAATCTGTATCTCCGAGCTCAGCCTTGATTTTAACTAATTTTTAAAGTGGACTCTGTTGAATCACCAAATGTTTTTTCAATGTGCTCTTTAACACTCATTCATTTCTTGAAGAACTTTCTTCCCCCCCAAAAAAAAAAAAAAAAAATTCAGGGTTGAGATAGATGTTCAGTGACACCATTTTGAGTAATGATGTTCATTAAATCAAACCCCACCATGCCGTGATTAAAGAGAAGCTTTTACATTGATGTAAAAAAAAAAAAATCACTTTTTTCCATTGGCTGCCCAGGAAGGAGAGAGAGAGGTGATGGTGACTTGGAGGCTTTGCATATACATTTTTTATGTTTTTATCTGGGCAAGTGTAATGTCTGACAGGTTTATAAGAGGGAGGGGGTTGGTGGGGAAGGTGATCAGTTTCAGCTAAAAGGAACTTTCTAAAAGATGTATGTGTTTAAGGCGGAAATCAAACAACTCTACATTGGCAACTGGAAGTTTGTGTGATTGAGTGGCAATTATTGTCTTTAAATAAAAATTCCTGCCAAATATATCTCTTGCTAGAGTGAAGACCATATGGGTCCCGGGAAGGACACACCACCATCTGCACTTAAACATTCAAAAATGTGGAGAGCCCCTTGATGACTGTGTGTTTGCTCACGTTCGCGCGTGCGCACATGTGTTTCTGTACCCTATGGAAGAGACAAGGACTGTCCACTGAGTTGCTGCTCTTCGGGCGTTTATGTATTGGCCGGTCCAGTCAAATGTGTGTGGTTTCTGTGTGTGCACAATCCTGCGTCGGAACTCTCACAGTTCATTCTGGGCGGGTTTTCTGGAATTTTGTTCTCAGATGCTGGAAAGGGTACACTCTCCTTAATCTCCCTCCCCTCTTCTGCTCCCTTCAAAAGTAGGCAGGCAAATATTTGGAAGGATCGCTATTTAAAAGCTGTGTTGTGTGTGTGTCCCTCCCCACAGTGAGTGGGTGTCTGGCCTCATATGCCGCACCTGTGCATCCCCCCCATGTCTGGAGAGGTGGAGGAGGCCAGCTGGTAGCCCACGTTGCTGAGCTTGGCGATGCTCACCTGCTCCTGCTCCTGTTATGAACAGCACCCGCCACCCTGCCGCTGTGCTCTGCTCCATGTCACTTGTACCCACGACTTGGTGAATAAAATGTGTGCATTATTCCTAACTGCCTCCACACCGTGTTTCCTTTCTTATTCCCTTGCTCTTTCTCAGTTTGTCCCCAGGGAGGCAGCTCAGCAGATAAAGCACAGGACTTTCATCTGGGTTCCATCCCCCAGCACTCCCTCTGTGGGAGCGCCAAGAGCTCTTCTTGGATGATGGATGGGTTGGTGCTTTAGAATCTCTTCCTTCCTCTCTTGCTTTCCTCTCAGTTTACAAAATGAAAAGAATTAGGCCAGACAGGGCCAGGTATTGGAGCACCTGGTTGACTGAGACATGTTATGGTGCACAAGGACCTGGGTTCAAGCCTCCAATCCCCACCTGTGAGGGGACAAGCATCACAAGTGGTGAAGCAGTGCTGCGCTCTCCCTCCCGCCCGCCCCTCCTTCCTGTTTCCCTCACTGTTTATCTCTCCTCCTCTCTCAATTTGTCTATCCCAAATAAAAATATAAAAATGTTGTATAGTGGGGGCCAGGTTGGTGGTGCACCTGGTTAAGCACACGTTATACAGTGCTCTAGGGCCCAGGTTCAAGCCGCTGGTCTCCACCTGCAGGGAGAAAGCTTCCCAGGTGGTAAAACACAGATGCAAGTATCTCTGTCTCTCACTTTCTTCTTTCTTTTTCTTTTCTTTTTTTTTTTTTGCCCCCAGGGATATTGGTGGGGCTCAATGCCTGCACCAGGAATCCACTGCTCCTGGAGGCTATTTTTTTTCCCTTTTGTTGCCCTTGTTTTTTTGTTTTTTTTTTTAATCATTGCTTTGGTCATTGTTGGATAGGACAGATAAATGAAGAGAGGAGGGGAAGGCAGAGCGGGGGAGAGAAAGACAGACACCTGCAGACCTGCTTCACCGCCTGTGAAGCGATCCCCCTGCAGGTGGGGAGCCGGGGGCTCGAACTGGGATCCTTATGCTGGCCCTTGCACTTCATGCCATGTGCATTTAACCCGCTGTGCTACTGCCTGACCCCCCTTTTTCCCTTTCTACCTCCCCCTCCCCTCATAATTTCTCTCTGTCCCTATACAATAATAATAAAAAAAATTTTTTAAAAGAATTTTAAAAAGAAACTTCCTTTGATATGCCTGGGGCCGGGCTAGAACCTGGGCTGTGCACATGGCAAAATAGCTCATTATCCGAGGGAGCTATTTTGGCCCCTCTGTTTGTCTCCCCTTATCTAGAGTGGCTAACACAGCCAGGATTCCTGTGAAAGAGCCCTGGATTCACCACTGTGTGTAACGCCTCTCCTCTTACAGGCCTTCCTACATGACTAAAACTTACTCCTAGCATTTGGTATGATTCTAATGTTGTTTTAGTTACTGTACGTTGGGCTGATCTTTTTTTTTTTTAAATGGGAAAATAAGGTAGACTTTTTGTTTTCATTCATCTAACCAGAGCAATCCCTCAGTCTGACTATTGATGGTACTGGAGATCGAACCTGGGACCTCTCCTCTGTAACTGCTGTGGGCTGTCACTGCAAAGCCCCGTAGCCCTGATCTAATTTTACTGCAGCGATGAGACAATGAACTCAAGGTGCTAGAACGTGCATGATACTGTTAAGCAGCCTTAACTTGTGACGCTTTCCCCCTGCAGGTGAGGTCCGGGGGCTTGAACCTGGGTCCTTGCACACTGTAGTGCGTGCTCTTAACCAGATGTGCTTCCACCTGGCCCTGAAGGAAGTTTCAGTGTTGTGATTTTTCTCTCTCAGCCTCATCTTGAGCTATCTGAAATAAAGTGTAGGGGGATGGATGGAGATTGAACCCAGGTCCTCCTGCAAGTGAAGCATGTGCTGTACTGCTGAACTCCCTCCCTGATCCAAGGGGGAATGATCATTACCACCTGCTGCACTGTGTTGGAGTGGCTGGCATTGTCCGTCACACAGAGTGACAGTCTTGCCATTCAGACAAGGCTAGGGCTTTGGGGTTTGAAGGCAAAAACATCTAAATTACTGTTAGTAGGGGGGTCAGGTGGTGGGTTAAGTGCACATGATGCAAAGCGCAAGGACTAGCAAAGGATCCCGGTTCAAGCCCCCGGCCCTCCACCTGCAGGGGGGCTCGCTTCACGGGTGGTGAAGCAAGTCTGCAGGTGTCTTGTCTCTCCCTCTTTCTGTCTCCCCTCCTCTCTTGATTTCTCTCTGTCCTATCCAACAACAGCAGTGACAACAATAATAAGGTTAACAAGGGCAACAAAATGGGAAAAATGGCCTCCAGGAGCAGTGGATTCATAGTGCAGGCACCGAGCCCCAGCGATAACCCTGGAGGCAAATAAATAAATTACGTATTGTTGGCACTCTACTACAGAATGGGAGGAGAGCACCCTTCAAAGAAACCTTCAACCTTCCCTGTACTATAAGACCTTTTGCTGCTGCTGCTGCTGCTGCTGCTGCTGCTGCTGCTGCTGCTGCTGCTGCTGCTGCTGCTGCTGCTGCTGCTGCTGCTGCTGCTGCTGGGGACCGAGCCCAAGGCTTCAAACATGCAAAGTTCATGCTCTACCCCTGTGTGGTACCCCCAGTTTACACTAACTTCAGGTGAAGGAAATCTAGATTTTTGAGTTTCTTATTATCTTCATTGTCAAGATTTGGGGCTTTTCAAAAATACTAGGGCCCATTGATATTCCAGGAAACATATTCTGATCCTAGCCATTCTGCTGTATGTCTGTCAGGCCTCCTGTCAGTGTTCTGGCTGCTCAAGCAGAATCCCATCGGTTGAGTAACTGCAGCAGCAATGTTTCTCGGTCCTCGAGGCTGAGAAGACCAAACTGAAGGTACCGGCAGATCCCGTGATAAAAGATCATCTGAGGGAGTCGGGCTGTAGCGCAGTGGGTTAAGCGCAGGTGGCGCAAAGCACAAGGACCGGCATAAGGATCCCGGTTCGAACCCCGGCTCCCCACCTGCAGGGGTGTCGCTTCACAGGCGGTGAAGCAGGTCTGCAGGTGTCTTTCTCTCCTCCTCTCTGTCTTCCCCTCCTCTCTCCATTTCTCTCTGTCCTATCCAACAACGACAACAACAATAATAACTACAACAATAAAACAACAAGGGCAACAGAAGGGAATAAATAAAATAAATATTAAAAAAAAAAGATCATCTGAACTTAGAGATGATCCCAGTTTCATTATGTCTTGTGGCGGAGAGCAGAGGAAGTAAGTGTTCTCAACTGTCTTCTTAAAAGAGCACTTGTCCTGGGGGTTGGGCGGTAGTGCACATGGTGCAAAGCATAAGATCCTGGTTCAAGCCCCAGCTCCCCACCTGCAAGGGGGTCGCTTTGCAAGTGGTGAAGCAGATCTGCAGATAATCTTTCTCTTTCCCTCTCTGTCTTCCCCTCCTCTCTCAATTTCTCTCTCTGCTATCCAACAACAACATCAGCAATAATAACAGTAACAACAAGGGTAACAAAATGGGAAAAATGGCCTTCAGGAGCAGTGGATTCGTAATGCAGGCACCAGGCCCCAGTGATAATCCTAGAGGGGAAAAAAGAGAAGAAGAGAAAGAAAGCACTCATCCTTTTATAATCTAATTAGATCATTTCATGACCTAATGTGAATTTTGGAGAAAACACAAAAATGCAGCCCATAATACCCATCCCAATGGTAATCAGTAGATTTATACATACTCTCATCTGGGAGCTAGAAGTTATTCTCGGGAGAGTTATTATGTTGAGTTTACTAAGAAACCAGTCAGAGTTCACTGTCTTGAGGTCCGTCTACCCACATCTACCTCTGCCACACCAGTACTGCAGGGCTAAAAACCACTGGCAGTGTTTTTATCGTCTGCCCTGCCTGGGGTTCTCTGCAGCTCTGGCCACTGCTGACCACCATTTCACAGAATATCAGCTATCTTCAGCGGGTAGCCACAGTGTTCACTCACTCTCACAACACAGCTCACACACCTGAGAAATCCAAGGCCTTGGAGGAGAGCCCTTGCCTCACCCACTGTTCAGCATCCCTCCCATAACACCCTGCTCTAGCCTTCCGGCTAGAATCTTTTTGACTTTTGCCTTGCAGCTCTTCCAAACCACTGCAAGTTCCTCGGACAGGCCAAGGCCTCTCCTACCTCTGCAGCTTTGCCTAGTTCATTTCTTCTGTGCAGTGACCAAGTCTTGAAGCAAGCAGAGAGCCAAAAGGATCCCTCCCCAGGAAGAAAAAGGTAATGGCAATACTGATTATTTGAAACATTGCCCCCTATCTCTGTGGAGGGACCCCTATGAATGAATTGCCTATGGGCTACATTTGCCGTAAGTTAAAAGACAGCCCAGGGAGTCGGGCAGTAGCACAGCGGTTTAAGCACACGTGGCGCAAAGCTCAAGGACTGGTCTAAGGATGCCGGTTCGAGCCCCTAGCTCCCCACCTGCAGGGGAGTCGCTTCACAGGCAGTGAAGCAGGTCTGCAGGTGTCTGTCTTTCTCTCCCCCTCTCTGTCTTCCCCTCCTCTTTCTATTTTTCTCTGTCCTATCCAACAATGATGACATCAATAACAATAATAACTACAACAATAAAAAAAAAAAACAAGGGCAACAAAAGGGAATATAAATATCAAAAAAAAGACAAGCCCAAAGCCATGCCCTCTTAGAGCCTGCCTTGATGGACCTAGCCCAGGCTGCCCCAGTGAATTTTTCACATGCCTATGTTTGAACACCACATCTGACACTTTCCAGAGATACACCTAGCTCTACTAGCTTTGCCCATGTTCCTGTGCCACTGTTGGCTTGTCATGAGTCCTCTATACGGAGTGCCAGGCTTTGTGTCAACTGCACCACATGTGACAGCATGACAGAATAGAAAGGTGGATCTAGACCGCCACACAGGAGAGGACACCACAGTCCAGAAGCTTGTTAGGTATTCCTGGTCGGGGAAGCAAAGCTAGAGAGCAGCAGATCTGGGATTCCGAGGTCTGATCCTCTTCAAACCCTGTGCTGTTTCCCTTCAGGTCCCACAGCCTAAGAGCTTCTGAAGGCAAAAACTGTGTCGGCCACATTCTAAATCTCCCAGGACCCACTACACACAGCTGCTGTGTGAGACAGGCCAGTTGCCTTCACTGAGCCATGAGCCCCATCACTGCCATCAAGACGTGTCTAGGAACTGTGACTGGGGTCACCGTCTTAAAGACACTCTGCCTCTATAGGTCTCAGTGTCTATCTGCAAAATGGACAAAATACTGATAACCAGTCAGAAAATGGTTGGCAAATCATAACACAAGTTGAGCACTATGTCCCTCAGACATAGAAATGGCTTCAGAAATTTTTATAACTTTTTCTCAGTAGATTCAGAGAAGCAAATCAGGACCTTCCGCAAGTATTACTGCTGAGCGATCTCCTGGGTCCACGATTTTAATTTCATATTTAGAGAAAAGAAAAGAAAAAAGAGGAGAGATACCTCAGTGTCAGGGCACAACCAACACCCATGGGACTCCCCTGGTGTCATCCATGATTCTCCTACGTGGTGCCGGGCATCAAACCCAGGGACTCCATCATGGTAAATTGCACTCCGTTGGGTGAGCCACTTGTGACTTCACTTTAATGATACTTACCAAGGATAACTAGCCACTTAGATTTGAAGAATCCCATAAGCACTGTGAGCCTCGAATCCCTCTTTGGTAAATTAGACATGAATGTCCGCTCTAGCTGACTGATGGGTTGTAAAGACAGAGGGAGGGTGTAGGGAGGAGTGGTCAGACACCATTAAGTATTATGTTAACAGACGGTGTTGGGTGATGCGAGTGTCTAGTAGTCTAAAACAGGACTAAGTGCTATGTTAAATAGGTTGGTCATCTGAGAATTCTAGTTTTATTTATTTCCTTTCCTTCCTAATCTTTATATAGGTATGCCTGCCTTCAAACACACACCCAGTCCTTTGATTTCTTTCAACAACAGGACCCTTTGTCCAGTAATAGTCAGAGAATGAGATCCCCAGAGGATGTGCTAATTAACAGTGATAATAACAGAAAGTATGACATAGCTGTTGGTCGTAGGCGAAAGAGCCCAACGGCCTTAGTTTGAGGTCCTGCGGCACTAATAATTAGCTGTGTAACTAATCAACATTTATGTAGCTCTGCTAACCCTCGATTCCCACCTCTATAAAATGGAAATAGCAATACACATTTCAGAGGGCTATTGTGGGAACCCCTGGAAAGCAGGACCCAGGATGATACAAACCAAGCTTTGGGTAGACCTCTGGGACCCCGAAGAAGCAGTGTGACCAGCTAAGGAAGCCAGCTGCTCAAAACAGGAGTTCCCAAAGGTGTCTGTTTGACGTTCAGCTTCTCCTGGGGGGTTTAGAACCCTTGGGCCACAGTGTTTTCCCAAGAGGGGAGAACTTCCCTAGCCAAGTAGAGAGGGGCTTAGAAACATTACCCGGGGTAGGGGTAGGTAGCATAATGGTTATGCAAAGAGACTTTTATGCCTGAGGCTCCAAAATCCCAGGTTCAATCCCCTTACATCACCATAAGCCACAGCTGAGCAGTGCTTTGGTAAAAAAAAATAAAAATAAAAAAAGAAGAAGAAAGAAATATATCCTGAGGAATCCAGCAGCGGGGCACCTGGTAAAGAGCACACACTACACTGTGTAAGGGCCAGGGGAAGCTTCACAAGAGGTGAAGCAGTGCGGCAGGTATCTTTCTCTCTTCCTCTCTGTCTTCCCCTCCCCTCTGTTACTCGGTCTCTATCCAAAGTAAATTAATCAAGAAAAAGAAGAACGAAAGAAACATCCCCTGCTAAGGAACTGAGCTGCAAAGCCCTTAGCTTTGCTTTGAGCAAGCTCTTCCCACTTGTGTGATTCACATCAAAGCACCTCAGAGCACCAGAAGCCAGACCTGTACATTATGTGGGAACACTGCAGCTGGGAAAGTCACCATTCTGCCCATCCCAGGAAGGGGCTCCTCCTTAAGCAGACAAGCAGCCTGGGTACTGTGCCAGCCCTGCCCGGCTGGATGGGGCCCATTGTTGATCAGAATGGCCCAGGCAGGGTGGAGACTTGGTTCTGGAAGTGCTGGAGAGAGAGCCCAGGGATATGGAGGACTGGTGCCCAGGGACACCCACCCCACCCCACCCCACCCCCAAACTGGAGGATTCATTTCTGCTTTCCCAGCTAGCTCCCTTCTCATGAAGCTGGGATTCTAACAAAAGGAATTCCCACTCTTTAGGGTGTGGGCTGTGACCCATCAGCTTTGGAAGAGGGTGTAATAGGATTTTACTTTCCAGTTTCAACTGGATAAATTAAAAACAAACAAACAAAAAAACTGCTTCTCAGAGCCTGCCATTGTAGCAAACACAATACAACCCCCTGGAGAGAGGTTTTTTTTTTTTCCCCTCTCTATTTATTTGTGTTTTTTCTCTGCCGCTGCCCCTTAGCTCAGCCCTTCCCATCAGATAAAATGAACAACTGGCTTGGGAGACCTACACCTCTCCCTCTCTCCAAAGCAGAGATTGTTTCTGATTTGTCCTCAACCTGCTTGCAGGATGGGCCTTTCTGGGACTTTCCTGAAAGGCCTGTAGGCTGAGCAGAGCTTAGGAACCAGGCTCAGAATAGCAGGTCTAGATGATGAAGAGGACGGTAGTAGTGAACATTTGTGAGTGGCTGTATTGAGTCTTTGAAGGGCAAATCCACAGCTGGGGGAGGCTCATTGGCAAGTGGGAGAGATTCTAGCTCTCTCCCATCAAGTTCCAGAGCCGCATTCCTCCTAAGGCCCCTTCCTCCTCACCCCCAGGTCCCCTTGCAACCACCAGGGTTCCCCATCGTTAGCAAGCGGATTTCTTTTCTTTTCTTTTTCTTTTTTTCTTTTTTTTTTGCCACTAAGGTTATGGCTGGTGCTCGGTGTGAATTCACCACTGCTGGCTGCCATTTTTTCCCTTTATTTTCTGTTTTATTTGATAAGATAGTTTTTGTTTTTGTTTTTAAGATTTTATTTATTTACGAGGAAGATAGGAGGAGAGAGAAAGAACCAGACATCACTCTGGCACATGTGCTACCTGGGAATCGAACTCGGGACCTCATGCTTGAGAGTCCAAAGCTTTATCACTGCACCACCTCCTGGACCACAGGACAGTAAATTTCTAACGACTTGCACAGAGAACCATCCCCATCATTGCAAAGACAAATAGCAGCCTTTCTCAGCAAGGTGGAGCTTAGCCATGAATAACATTCTGTTCCGAGCTGGGAGGATACTGGCACAGAAAGAGGAGTTTCTTTCATTCCTGCTATTGTCTCAAAATGTACGCTTAATGAAAAATGAGAGAGTGTTGATGGCAGTTATGTTCCCATCAAACAGAAACTGGATTTTCCAGTGTTATTTATTTTTTAATGGAATGAATACTCACCTCCTGTGTATAAAAATAAGACATTTTAGACAACTGGTTGTTCTACCATTGTTGTGGTTATTATTATCATTGTTGTTGATGTCATTGTTGTTGGATAGGACAGAGAGAAATGGAGAGAGGAGGGGAAGACAGAGAGGGGGAAAGCTGCAGGGGGAAAGCTTCACAAATGGTGAAGTAGGGTTGTAGGTGTCTCTCTGTCTCTTTCCCTCCTTACTTCCCCTCCCCTCTTAATTTCTCTGTTTCTATCCAATAATAAATTAAAAATAAGAAAATGTAAAAAGAAAAAAAAGACTTTAATCTAAGCATTTTAATTCTAAGCATCACTCCAGCAGAATTGGTACTGAGGGGGTCTGTAAGTGAACACAGGCAACTGGGGTTTACCCCCAACACTTACCAAGTACCCCACTGCAGGTCCTCACCAGCTGGTACAGACACAGCAAGCTGCTCAGTCAGTTTGAAGAAAATAGGTAGGAGTCTATCTTGTCCACCACCACTGGCCAGTGGCACAGGAAGTCGTACTTAATGATGGCATGAAGACACATGGTCAGGTGCACCCTTTAAGAGGAGAGAAAGGCCAGGCCCAAAGAACAGTAGCATTCTAAGCAAAAACTTTGGCTCCTGCTTATCTAGTGCTTATAGCCTCGCTTGTGGGATGGCAGGAGTGGGGTGCAGTTCTCTAAAGAAAACTCTCTTCAGGAGCAGAGGAGATAGCATAATGGTTATGCAAACAGATTCTCATGCCTGAAGCTCTGAGGTCCCAGGTTTAATCTCCTGCACCACCATAAACCAGAGCTGAGCAGTGCTCTGGTAATAAGATATATATGCATACAATAATAATACATAGATTTGTATATATCACATACATATAATCTCTTTAGCAACTCAACTTAAAAAAAAGTAGTTGCTTTTTTTCTTAGTTTTGAGCTTTCACATATAAAAGTGTCTGAAAGAAGTTATGTGATATATACTCCATGGAATACTGCTCTACAGTTTTTAAAAAATGGTATGGAGTCCTTTCAGACAAATGGAGGGAACTGGAGGTGCTTAGTGAAATAAGTAAAGAGGTGAGTGACAACTGCCAGATGGTTATACTTATATGTGGTATTGAGAGAAGTGATACACATGAAATTGAAAGAAAAAAATGATCATCAGACTTTATGAGAACTGTGATGCTTATCGTTGGGACAGAGGGTGAGAGCACAGGACTTTGGTGGTCAGTGTGGTGTGGAACTATAGCCTGTAATCTCACAATCTTGTAATGCACTATAGTCACTACTAAATAATGACTTGGGGGGTGGCCTCCAGGTAGCAGCACACCCAGTTTTAAGTACATATACTGCCATGCTCAAGGACCCAGGTCAGAACCCCCATTTCCCACCTGCAAAGAGGTCACTTCATGAGCAGTGAAGCAGGTCTGCACATGTCTGTCTATATCTTTCCATCTCTATCTCTCTTGCCCTCTCAATATCTCTCTGTCCTGTCAAATACAAATAGGGAAAAAGGCCACAGGAGCCATGGATTCATAATACCAGCACCAAGCTCCTAAAATAACCCTGTCAGAAAAATAAAGTAGATAATAAAACTAATGACGGGGAAAAAACATCTGTAGTGGGCTGAAGTATCTACCCTCCAAAGATACATGCACCCAGGGGAGTCCGGCGGTAGCATAGCAAGTGGTGCAAAGTGCAAGGACCAGCATAAGGATCCTGGTTGGAGCCCCGGCTCCCCACCTGCAGGGGAGTCGCTTCACAAGCAGTGAGCAGGTCTGCCAGTGTCTATCTTTCTCTCCCCCCTCTGTCTTCTCCTCTCTCCATTTCTCTCAATCGTATCTAACAACGACAATAACAATAAAACAACATGGGCAACAAGATGAAATAAATAACAAAGATACATCCACCCAGAATTTGAGAGTATGATCTTATTTGGAATAAGAGTCTTTGCAGTTATCATGAGGCAAGGGTCTAGAGATGAGATCATCCTAGGTCTGGCTGAGCCTAGAGATGAATATCCTTTTAAGATACAGGAAAAGAGGGGACAAAGAAAAGATCACATGAAGACAGAGGCAGATTAGAGTTGACATGGCCACAAGCCAAGGCAGGCCAAAAGCACCAGTTGCTGGAAGTGGCAAGGAGGGATCTTCTCCTAAGCCATGTTCCTGCCAACACTTTGATTTTGGCTCTCTAGACTCTAAAACTAAGAGCTGATAAATCTCTACTGCTTTAAATCAGCCAGATTATGGGAGTCGGCTATCCCAGTCCTTGGAAACTAACATGGAATCCTGACCAGTGAAAAGGTATCTTAAACTCCGTAGCAGGTTGGAGCAAGTGGGAGTCCATGTAGAAAAGAGCCTTCACAGCCAGGAGGTGGCACAATGGCTAGAGTTATAGACTTGGCAGCATGGGGTGCTGAGTTTGATCCCTAACATTACATGTGCCCAAATGATTCTCTGATTCTCTCATTAATAAATCTTTGAGAGGCCGGTGGTGGCACACCAGGTTAAGTGCATGAAGCACAAGGACCCACGCAAGGATCCCAGTTTGAGTCCCTGGCTCCCCACCTGCAAGGGGCGGGGGGAGCTTCACAAGCGGTGAAGCAGGTCTGCAAGTATCTATATTTCTCTTTCCCTCTCTATTTTCCCCTCCCCTCTCAATTTCTCTGTCCTATCCTACATATTATATATATAAAATGGCCACAGGAGCAGTGGATTTGTAGTGCAGGCACTGAGCCCCAGTGATAATCCTAGAGGCAGTAAATAAATAAATCTTTAAAAAAACAACAGAAGCAAGCTTTCACCAGTCATGTGATACCAACTCAAGCTTCTAGGCTCCAGGATAATAAGAAATTAATCTCTGTTTTTTAGAGAACACCCAGTTAGTACTATTTTTGTCAAAGTAACTTTAGAAAGTCAGCTTCATTTGCATTTCTCTGACAATCAGAGACTTGGAGTATTTTTTCATGTGTTTCTCGGCCTTTTGGATCTCTTCTGTGGTGAATATTCTGTCCATGTCCTCCCCCCATTTTTGGAAGGGGTTATTTGTTTTCTTGTTGTTGAGTTTGGAAAGCTCTTTATATATGTTGGTTATTAAACTCTTGTCTGATGTATGGCAAGTAAAGATCTTCTCTCATTCTGTAAGGGGTCTCTTGGTTTGGGTAGTGGTTTCTTTTGCTGTAAAGAAGCTTTTTAATGTAGAAAGAAGCTTTTTTTGATGTAGTCCCATAGGTTTATATTTGCCTTAGTCTTCTTTGCAATTGGATTTGTTTCATTGAAGATGTCTTTAAAATTTATGTGAAAAAGAGTTCTGCCAATATTTTCTTCTAAGTATCTGATAGTTTGTGGTCTAACATCCAAGTCCTTGATGTACTTGGAATTTACTTTAGTATTTGGTGAAATACAGTGGTTCAGTTTCATTCTTCTGCATGTTTCAACCCATTTTTTCCAACACCATTTGGTGAAGAGACTCTGCTTTCCCCATTTAATAGTCTGGGCACCTCTGTCAAAGATTAGATGCCCATAGGTGTGGGGCTTACTTCTGGGCTCTCAATTCTATTCCACTGGTCAATGTGTCTATTCATGTTCCAGTACCAAGCAATTTTGATGACAACGGCCCTATAATACAGTTTGAGATCTTGGAGTGTGATGCTTCCAGTTCTGTTCTTTTTTCTCAAGATTGTTTTGGCAATTCTAGGTCTTTTCTGGTTCCAGATACACATTTGTAGCATTTGTTCTATTCTCCTAAAAAATGTGCTTGGGATCTTGATGGGGATAGCATTAAATCTGTAGATGGCTCTGGGTAGTATATTCATTTTGATGTTGTTAATTCTTCAACCCATGAATATGGAATATCTTTCCACTTCTTTGTGACTTTTTCAATTTCCTTGAGTAGTGACTCATAATTTTCAGTATACAAGTCTTTCACTTCTTTGGTTAGGTTTACTCCTAGATATTTTATTGTTTTAGTTGCAACGAGATACCATTTCACTCCTGTGAGAATGTCATACATCAGAAAAGGTAACAGCAGCAAATGCTGGAGAGGATGTGGGGTCAAAGGAACCCTCCTACACTGCTGGTGGGAATGTAAATTGGTCCAACCTCTGTGGAGAACAGTCTGGATCAGAAGGCTAGAAATGGACCTACCCTATGATCCTGCAATTCCTCTCCTGGGGATATATCCTAAGGAACCCAACATATCCATCCAAAAAGATCTGTGTACACATATGTTCTTGGCAGCACAATTTGTAATAGCCAAAATTTGGAAGCAACCCAAGTGTCCAACAACAGATGAGTGGCTGAGCAAGATGTGGTATATATACACAATGGAATACTACTCAGCTGAAAAAAATGGTGACTTCACCATTTTCAACCGATCTTGGATGGACCTTGAAAAAATCCTGTTGAGTGAAATAAGTCAGAAACAGAAGGATGAATATGGGATGATCTCACTCACAGGCAGGATTTGAAAAACAAGATCAGAAAACACAAGTAGAACCTGAAATGGAATTGGCATATCGCACCAAACTAAAAGACTCTGGGGAATACAGGTCCAGGAAGGATTCAGAGGACCTAGTGGGGGTTGTATTGTTATATGGGAATCTGGGGAATGTTATGCATGTACAAACTATTGTACTTACTGTTGAATGTAAAACATTAATTCCCCATTAAAAAAAAAGAAAAAAAAAAAAAAGAAAGTCAGCTTCTGGGTAAACTAGGTTTTTCCTTGAGTCACAGAATCTGTACCCCTTTGAAAACAGGAAGTCCCCAGGGCCAGGGAAGTGGCTGAGAGCACCTGCCTTGCATGTGTGAGGCCCTGGGTTTGGTCCCTGGCACCATATGAGAACAGCAAAGACAAAACTAGAACTCCATGAGTAGTGGAGCATGCTTTACTGAAAAGAGGGAAGGAAGGAAGGAGGGAAGGGAAAAAGAAGGAGGAGGAGGCAGAAGGAAAACTCTCTTTCTCCCAGGTAAGCAGAAAGTAAATGCTACCAGAAAACGTGTGGGAAGTTTGGGGGAGGGGTTCCCAGGGAAAAGAGAGGGGATATGAGAGAGAGTAGGTCTGGACTTTAGACCCTTGTCTTTTCACATCTGGCCCCACTCTAACTCAAGGTGGAAAGCTGTCCTTCCATTTTCAGGATGCACACACAACTTCTCTATCCATCACTTCTCTCTTCCCAAATGTGTTTTGGATGGGAGTGTCCCTGTTGGATGACCCTGCCTGGTTGTTCAGCTCTGTACCTGGTTTCTGAGCTCATGTGACAAGCACTATTACGAGAAGTCACACGGAATGAAACTCTAGACCTCCTGGAGGTATGCTAGTGCTTGTTAAATGGCTAGTAGTGGATCTCATGGCTATGCAAGTCTTCTATCGTTCTCACTGGAGTATGCAGCTCCAAAAGCCATTCTTATGTCTCCTTGTCAGTAATATGGAGTTGGTATCTAAAGGGAAGCATGTGATGCTTGGTGCTGTGAAGAACATGAACAGAACATGAATAGCATCAGGTTGAGCTTGGTGTGTTCCCAGGGCTCCCAATTCAAGAAGGGCCAATCCCAGAGAAAACACCATCTGCCCTCAAGGAGCTGAGAGCCTGGAGGGAGAATATGGGTGAGTCAAGAGACTAGATCTGATACATAAATAGCAAAGTTCATAAGATGGCAAAGAAAATGAACCAAATACCTAAATGTATACCTTGAAAATAGGTAAAATTCTCTTCCCTTTGAGTTAGGCAAAGCATTCTTAAAAGAAAAAAGTATATAATGCACAGGGTCAGGGATAGATAGCATAATGATTATGCAAACAGATTCTCATGCATGAGGCTCTAAAGTTCCAGGTTCAATCCCCATGTACCACTATAAACCTCAGGTGAGCAGTACTTTGGTAGGGAAAAAAAAGTCATTAGCAAAAAAAAAAAAAAAAATATATATATATATATATATACATATATATACATATCTCACTCCAGGTGGTGGCACACCTGGTTGAATGCACATATATAATGCACAAGGATGAAGGTTCAAGCCCCACCTGCAAAGGGGAACCTTTATGAGTGGTGAAGCACTCTCCCCTCTTCCCTCTGATTTTCTCTGTCTCTATCTAAAACGCATAAATAAAATATAAAAAGAAAGGTTTTAAAATATATTTGTATGGGGGTGGGAGGGTGGGCACCAAAGCACTATTCAGCTTTTAAATTATTTATTTATTTATTTATTTATTCATTCCCTTTTGTTGCCCTTGTTGTTTTATTGTAGTAGTTATTATTCTTGCTACTGATATCGTCGTTGTTGGATAGGACAGAGAGAAATGGAGAGAGGAGGGGAAGACAGAGAGGGGGAGAGACAGACACCTGCAGACCTGCTTCACCACCTGTGAAGGGACTCCCCCGCAGGTGGGGAGCCAGGGGCTCAAACCAGAATCCTTATGCCGGTCCTTGTGCTTTGCGCCACATGTGCTTAACCCGCTGCGCTACCGCCCGACTCCCATCAGCTTTTAAACTTTATGATAGTTGAGTTTTTGTTGGTTTGTTTTTATGAGTGCTGGGGATTGAACCAGGGTCTCATGCATGCAAGGCCTATGCTCTAATTTTGAGAAACCTCCCAAAATGTTCTTAGATATGATACCAAAAGCATGACCCCCCAAAAACAAAATTTTAAAAAGTGTTACAGTGATCTTTGTCCAAAAGTAAGAACATTTGCTCTTTAAAGAACTTAGTGAAGAGAATGAAACAAGCGTCAGTTGGAAAGCTATTTGGGAAAGGACTGGAACCCAGACCATGTGAAGAATTCTCAGTCCCAGGTGCTGGCCAGGATGAAGGATGACAGGAACTCTCAAACTGATGGCAGGAACATAAAATGATATGGCCACTTTGGGAAACAGTGACAGGATTTTTGTTTTTGTTTTTTCTTTTTTGGGAGACTAAGGGTTTATTGTTAATAGTAAAATCCAATATTTTGTACATGCTTAACATTTCTCAGCTTTCCACATCACAATACAACCCCCACTAGGTCCTCCTCTGCCACCATGCTCCAGGACCTGAACCCTCCCTCCCCACCCCAGAGTGTTTTACTTTGGTGCAATACACCAGTTTCTTTCTTCCTTTCTTTCTTTCTTTCTTTCTTTCTTTCTTTCTTTCTTTCTTTCTTTCTTTCTTTCTTTCTTCCTTCCTTTCTTTTTATTTATAAAAAGTAAACACTGACTAAACCATAAGATAAGAGGGGTACAACTTCACACAGTTCCCACCATCAGAACTCCGCATCTCATCCCCTCCCCTGATAGCTTTCCTATTCTTTATCCCTCTGGGAGTATGGACCAAGGGACACTATGGGGTGCAGAAGGTGGAAGGTCTGGCTTCTGTAATTGCTTCCCCACTAAACATGGGCGTTGACAGGTCAATCCGTACTCCCAGCCTGTCTGTCTCTTTCCCTAGTGGGGCGAGGTTCTGGGAAATCCTGGCTCCAGGACACATTGGTGGGGTTGTCTGTCTTATAAACATCCACTTCTCATAAGGCCTGACAATACTTCTCCCAGATAACTCTCCACATAAAACCAAAACCAAAACCTCAGTTCACAAAAAAGCCAGTACATCACTATTCATACTGACTTTATTCAAAATGTTGAAACTAAAAACTTCCCAAATGTTCCTTGATTGAAGAATGGATAAACATACAGTGAATGGAATTGTGTTTGGTAATAAAAAGGAATGAGCTGGGGGGCAGGTGGTAGCACACCAGGTTAAGTGCTCGTAGTATGAAGAATAAGGACCCGAACCCTACCTGAAGGGGGATCAATTCACAAGTGGTGAAGCAAGTCTGCAAGTGTCTGTATGTCTCACTTCCTCTCTCCATCTCACTATATCCCCCCTCAGTTTCTCTCTGTCCTGTCAATAATAATGATAATAATAGTAAATAGCCACAGGAGCAGTGGGTTTGTAGTACAGGCACCAAGCCCCAGCAATAACCCTGGGGGCAAAATAAAATAAAATAAAATAAAAATAAAGAAAACAAGAAAAAGAGAGACAGAAAGAGGAAGGGGTGTGGCCCAGGAGGTGGAACATAGATAAAGTATTAAGTCCTCAGATATGAGGTCCTGAGTTCACTCCCTCACACCACATGTATCGGAGTGATACTCTGGCTCTCCCTCCTCTCCTCTCTCATTCATTTATCAGTAGAGGGGGTGGGGCAGTGATGCACCCGGTTAGGGGCACATATCACCATGTGCAAGGACCCAGGTTCAAGCTCCTGTTCAGACCTGCAGGGGGGATACTTCACAAGTGACGAGGCAGGCTTTCAGGTGTCTTTCTCTCTTCTTCTATATCTCCTCTTCCCTCTTAATTTCTCTCTGAGCTATCAAATAAAATAGAAAGAACACATATATTAGTATATCAATAGATCTGAGAAAAGATCAATAGAAAGGAGTGAGGCGGGAAGAAGAGAAAGACAGGGAGATATGCTGCAGTACTGCTCCACCATCCGTGGAGAACCATGATTTCGCTGTTGTCTCTGTCTGATGCCGGCAGGTGGTGCTGGGGATAGCATTCAGAGCCTTAGACACTGAAGGCATGTTCTCTAGCTCTAGAGCCACCTGTCAGCATCTCTACTACCATTTTTTAGCTCTTGATGCCAAAAGTTATGCTTAGTTGTTAGTGTTTCCTCTAACAACATCCTTCCTGTGTGTTTGTGAAGTGGGTATTATCGTTAAGCCCACGTTACAGCTGAGGAGCCATGCCCAGTGCCACAGAGATAAATAAAGGAACTGAGACACTGTGACTCGTGACTCTGAAGGGCACGTATGAACTAAAGCACAAACCTCCTCAGGAGAACCTCGTTCACAGGTTCACTTTCACAGCCTCCCTGGAGGAAGCTCACATGTTGACTAGGCCTTGGATTCTAAGACACGTGTCACTTTGTTGCCCCCAAGATACTGTTCAAGTGGTCGCGGGGTAGAATGTGAATCTGATCAAGAACTCTCAGGTTAATGTGGCAGAGCAAAGAATAAATACAAAAATCAAACCCACATCTTCAGGAGATAGCTCCCCCGGTGCAGTGTTATGTAACTAAGCTAGAAGTTCTGGGTTTGAGCTCTGACAATGCGTGGGCGTACCGTAACACTATGAAAAAACTCCATGGATGGTGGAGAGCTGTTGCAGTGTCTCTGTTTGTTTGTTGCCTCCAGGGTTACCACTGAGACGCAGTGACAGCACTATGAATTCACTGCTCCTGGCGGCCATTTTTTCCATTTTATTGAATGGATCGAAAGAGGAGGGGCAGATAGAGAGGGCGAGAGAAAGACAGACATTTGAAGACCTGCTTCACTACTTGTGAAGCTTCTCCCCCCGCACAGGTGGGGTGTCCGGGTCTCGAACCCATATCCTTGCCCACTTAGTACTATGTGAGCTTAACCAGGTGTGCCACCACCTGGCCCCCTTATAGTGCCTTTTCTTCTTCATTTAGAAAATGTTTTAAATGAAATAGCTCAGAAGTAAAAGTAACAGTATCATTCATTGCAAGGTTCTATCACCACAAACAAAACAAAAGAAAACATACATACGGGGGTTGGGCAGTAGCAATAGTGGCTTAAGCGCAGGTGGCACAAAGTTTAAGAACCTGCGTAAAGATCCCGGTTCCATCCCGGCTCCCATCTGCAGGGGAGTCGCTTCACAGGCAGAGAAGCAGGTCTGCAGGTGTCTATCTTTCTCTCCCCCTCTCTGTCTTCCCCTCCTCTCTCCATTTCTCTTTGTCCTGTCCAACAACAATGACACCAATAACAATAATAATAATAACCACAACAATGGTAGAACAACCAGGGTAACAAAAAAAAAGGGGGGGATGGCCTCCAGGAGCAGTGGATTCGTGGTGTAGGGACCACACCAAGCCCAGGCAATAACCCTGGAGGCAAAAAAAAAAAAACAAACCAACCTCTGTGGAGAACAGTCCAGAGAACTCTCAGAAGGCTAGATATGGACCTGCCCTATGATCCTGCAATTCCTCTCCTGGGGATATATCCTAAAGGATCTCAACACATCCATCCAAAAAAATCTGTATACACATATGTTCTTGGCAGCACACTTTGTAATAGCCAAAATCTGGAAGCAACCCAAGTGTCCAACAACAGATGAGTGGCTGAGCAAGATGTGGTATATATACACAATGGAATACTACTCAGCTGAAAAAAATGGTGACTTCACCATTTTCAGCCGATCTTGAATGGACCTTGAAAAAATCCTGTTGAGTGAAATAAGTCAGAAACAGAAGGATGAATATGGGATGATCTCACTCACAGGCAGAAGTTGAAAAACAAGATCAGAAGACACAAGTAGAACCTGAAATGGAATTGGCATATCGCACCAAAGTAAAAGACTCTGGGGTGGGTGGGTAGGGAGAATACAGGTCCAAGAAGGATTCAGAGGACCTAGTGGGGGTTGTATTGTTATATGGGAAACTGGGGAATGTTATGCATGTACAAACTATTGTACTTACTGTTGAATGTAAAACATTAATTCCCCCCCCAAAAAAAATAAATAAAAAGATACCATAAAGTTCAAAAAAAAGAAAGAAAGAAAGAAAGAAAGAAAGAACACACACACACACACACACAACTTTTTAAATATAATTTATTCATTTATTGCTATTTCTTTATGGGGGGATTAATGGTTTATAGTTGACAATAAAATACAGTAGTTGGTACATGTGTAACATTTCTCAGTTTTCCACATAACACTCTAACCACCCCCCTCTAGGTCCTCCTCTGCCATCATATTCCGGGTCTTGAACACTTCCCCCTGCCCCAGAGTCCGTTACTGTGCTGCAGTACACCAAATCATATAGAACTTTCTTCTCCAAATAAATTCCCCAAGTTGCCACATCTTTATGTATTAACAGCCTATGTTTTTCTCTTCTTTTCTGGAAAAGGCTCTCAAATGCATTGATGACAAAAGACTGTCGTTCTTAGCCACATCCTGATCTTGGCTCTGATCTTCATACCCCCAATCCTTTCTGTTTGGGAACCTTCGCTTAACACTACTTGAATTACACTAAAAATTCTAATAGAATGACAGATTGGGATCCCAGACAATGTCTGATTGTAGTGGCCCGCTTTCAGAAGTTCTGCCCTGCTAGCAATTCCTTCCATTTACATTCCCTTAGTTGTTTCTGCCAGAAGAAATTGTGGCTACCTGAGGCTGTTTCCAAAGAGGAAACTCCCTTGCAATGATTCTCCTCTCACCTCCTGCTCTTTTATCTTCTCCTCCCCTCCCCCCATCCACCTAAGCGTTTTTTGTTTGTTTGTTTGTTTGTTTTTTATCAGGAAAGGAAAACACAGTTGTTTGATCCAGTAGGGGCATTTAAAACTGCTCATTGCACTGCTTTGCTCAGAATACTCAGAGACCAAATAGATAGGCTTATCTTGAAGATTTGGGTCCAGAAATTCCCAGAAAGAAATTGTACTTCTTTTTACATAAGTATTTATTTATACTGGATAATGACGGAGAGAAATTGAGAGGGGAGGCGAGATAGAGAGACAGAGAGACACGGGCAGCTCTGCTTCACCACTCACAAAGCTTTCCCCCTGCAGGTACGAACCAGGGGTCTGAATCTGGGTACATGGTAATGTGTGCACTTAACTAGGTGCATCACCACCTGCCACCCGCAAATTTTCTAGACTCATTATTATGAACTGCACAAAATGTCAAAATAATGTGCAACCATCACCAGAGAGAGGGGAAATATCATCTCCTTGGTTTTGCCAACTGTAAGAAAGAGCAGTTTCTTTCATAATTGGCTTCTCAACTTGAGATTCTGGACCAGCTTCACCTAGGAACTGATCACAAATGCCCCCAGACCTCCTGAATGAGAATTTAAATCTCTGGTCCCACATTTTCTGAGTCAGAACGTGAATGTTCACAAGATCTCCCGGTGATTCTTATACAAATTAACATTCCATACCATTTGACTGTTAAGAATGATGAAGTCATCTTCCTCACCCAATCCTGAATGGAGCTTGAAGGGATCATGTTAATTGAGATAAACCAAAGAGAGTTGGATACGAATGCTGGATGATCTCACTCCTAGGTGAAACTTATACAAGAACAGAAAGGGAAAACACCAAGGGAAACTCGGATTGGGGCTGGTGTTTCGTACCATCGCAAGGACTCTGAGGAAGAACAGCAGGGCAGGGTGGGAGTGGAGTCGGTGGGGGCTGCAGGTTCTGGTGCATTTTGGTGGAAAACGACCTAAGTTGACAATGAGAATATTTTTTTTGCCTCCAGAGTTATCATTGGGACTCAGTACCTACTCTATGAATCCACTGCTCCTGGAGGCCATTTTGTCCCTTTTGTTGCCCTTGTTGTTTATTGTTGTTGTTATTACTATTGCTGTTGTTGCTGTCATTGTTGGCTAGGACAGAGAGAAATGGAGAGAGGAGGGGAAGACAGAGAAGGGGAGAGAAAAATAGACACCTGCAGATCTGCTTCACCACCTGTGAAGCAACATCCCTGCAGGTGGGGAGCCCCTGTCTCAAACTGGAATCCTTATACAGTCTTTACACTTCACATCATGTGTCCTTAACCTGCTGTGCTAAGTATTTTTTTTTATGCAGCCCTAAGTATTTTTTTTAAATTATCTTTATTTATTTGTTGGATATAGATAGTCAGAAATCGACAGGGAAAGTAGTGATAGAGACAGACAGACAAAGAGAGAGAGAGAGAGAGAGAGAGATCTGCAACACTGCTTTACCACTTGCAAAGCTTTCCCCTTGTAGGTGGGGGTTGGGAGGTCAAACCTGAGTCCTTGTACTTTTTTACTTTAATTTATTTATAAAATAAAAAATATCAACAAGACCATAGGATTAGAGGGGTACAATTCCACACAAGTCCCACCACCAGAGTTCCATATCCCATCCCTCCCTTGAAAGCTTTCCTGTTCTTTATCTCTCTGGGATCATGGACCCAGGATCACTATGGGGTGCAGAAGGTGAAAGGTCTGGCTTCTGTAATTGCTTCCCTGCTGAACATGGGCGTTGGCAGGTCGATCCATACTCCCAGCCTGTTTCTGTCTTTCCCTAGTGGGGCAGGGGTCTGGAGAGGTGAGGTTCTAGGACACATTGGTGAGGTTGTCTGCCCAGAGGAATATGAGAGATCGCTTTTTGCCTAAGCCAGTTCATCAAAGGCAGGTCATCTCATCTATTCAGAGATATGCCATGTAGCTGAGGCCCTTGAAGACCTCAGTTTCAATATCTCCTTTGGGTTTATTGAACTCAAAAAGCAGTCATTTCTATCACCAGCAAAGTGAGCTTGTTCAGAAATAACAACAAAAAGGGAGTAGAGTCTCATGGTGATATATGTGCTTGTCCCCCCAAAACTAAAGTCAGAACCCTCTCATGTAGCTTTTGGGGCACTGATGCTGAGGAGAGAGGACTTCTTTAGTCTTAGAGATGCAGTGAAGCGACACCACTTTCTGACAGAGAAACAAAACATCCTGGGACTTGGGAGTTTCTTGGCTGCCCATACACAGGAACTCTCGCCTAGCTTCCTGATCACATTTGAATAAGGCTACTGTATGTTGATTTTCAAAGGCTATAAATCCCTTGAGGATTTTGTACTGAATTTATTATCCTTCAGAGCATCCAATATCATGCTCAGTATTAGACATGCAAAGAAGAGGAGGGTGAGTTGATGTCTGGGTGACTATGGTTGAAGTCAGAGTAGCAATTCTAATACTGGACACCAAGAACCCTTTCGCATGTATAGGATATAGGGAAGAGAAAACAAATGTCCCTCTGCTCTTTCTATTTATTTATGTATTTATTTTTACAAGAGCACTGCTCAGCTCAGGCATATGGTGGTACACAGGATTGAACCTGGGACTTTGGAGCCTCAGACATAGGAGTTTCTTTGCATAACCATTATGTTATCTGCCCCCCACTGTCCCTCTGTTCTTTTAAGTTCTTAACTAAGACACTCTTGATAATGAAAGGCAGACTAGCAGGAGAAAAAAAAAAGTTTAGCAGCATGTGTACTTCTTCTATATGTGGGAGAGACCCAGGACACGCGTATCACTCACTGGAATTATTCCAGCCACTTCCTTCAATAGCATCAGGAGCCAAAGACCAAGGATGCTTGGGGGTACAGGTCAGTCTTTGGAGGTTACCAAGAAAGGGACAGCCACCAAGAGTACGGCTGTCATGCATGTTTAAGTTGCTGCTTCTTCAGTGATAAAAGATCTGGTATCTTCTGGCATGTTGGAGGAAGACAGCCTTACAAATGGGCATGCTTCTTTTGTACTTGTAATGTCTCTTACAAAAGGACAGGTTCTTGGTTTTCAGACATTTATCTATGTCTTCTTGACAATTAAAAACAGCCTGTTCAAAATGATCTTTTATGACTAAGGTATGCATTCTAGGCTGGTAAATTCTGCTAGCCTACGAGAATGAATTGCCAAGGCAATTAGTAGCTCTGTTTTCTCTGTCATGGGAGACATGAGTGGTTCTTACCACATCAGCATCTTGTTGGGTAGAAGACTTCCTCAGGTTTGGCCTCCTTAATTCTTATTAATTAATTAATTAATTAATTTATTTGTGTATTTATTTTGCCTCCAGGGTTATTGCTGGTGCTCCATGCACTACGAATCCACTGCTCCTGGGGGCTGTTTTTTTTTCTCCCTCTTTTGTTGCTCTTGTTGTTTATCATTGTTGTTGTTATTGCTGTCATTGCTGTTGGACAGGATAGAGAGAAATGGAGAGAGGAGGGGATGACAAAGAGGGGGAGAGAAAGACAGACACCTTCAGACCTGCTTCACAGCTTGTGAGGCAACACCCCTGAGGGTGGGGAGCCGGGAGCTGGAATTGGGATCTTTATGCAGTGACCGGTGACATGGTGCGCTTAACCCACTGTGCTACCACCCAGCCGGCGCCTCCTAAATTCTTAACACATTTAAGTTGTGGATGTCTATGCCAGGCACTGAGATAAATTCTTTATGCATGTTACCTTATGCAAGTCTGTCTTTATTCCCACTTAGTTGATGTGAAAACTGGCCACTGAAGAATTAAGTAGCCCACGTTGACACAGTGTAAATAGGACAAGGGGAAGTGTCTATTCCTGTGTTTTCTTCCTTATGTTTCAGTATTGTCTTCCTTCTGGGATATTTTTCAGACATTTTTTCTCCTGAGTGCTTCTCCTAATGTGATTTGATTTAGAAAGACAGCATCTGTTGGGTCCTGCACTTCCATTCCTGGCATAGAGCTCTTAAAGCCCTTGGGACTCCCTAAGCAATTAGAGCAATGAAGGAATCTTGGTATTCATAACAAACTCCTTTCAGCCTATGTTTATACTAACGAGGGGACACTTGGGGAAACATCTAAGGATGGGAGTTGGTTGCCAGGGGTCTCATGTGTGATTGGAGAGCTGGAACTATCCGTCCTACTCCCCCCACACCCCCAAGCCCCCAAACTCCAGGGAGAGGAGAGGAGCTGGAGGCTGAACCAGTTGCTGTTGTCAATGACTTAGGCTGTCTTGCTTATGTAAAAAAGCCTCCAGAAAAAAAATTTAAAGGACAGGGTTGGGAAAGATACCCCTCTCAGAGAGGACTCCCAGACCATCATCCCTGTCTTCCTCCATTGTGCAGAGGAGTGTGTGTGTGTGTGTGTGTGTGTGTGTGTGTGTGTGTGTGTGTGTGTGTCTGTGGTGTGTGTGTGTGTTTGCATGTGTATGTTGTGGTGTGTGTGTGTGCATGTGTGTGTGTTGTGGTGTGGTGTGTGTATGTGCATGTGTGTGTGTATGTGTGTTGTAACAACAAGACTTGGCATATGTGCAGTTTCACTGCTCTAGGCTTACTTTTTGACACACACACACACACATAGAGAGAGAGAGATAGGCAGGAATGGAGAGACACCACAGTACCCAAACTTTCCCTAGTGCAGTGTACTCACACATGGTTAAGGTACTTGAACTCGGGTCACACTCATAGCAAGGCAGGCATCTTACAAGGTGAGTTATTTCACCAGTCCTAATGTTTAAAGTGGGGGGGGGGGTGGGGAGAAAGGCTGGCGTTTGTTCCCCTAATATTAAAGGTTTGTCATGCATCAGCTCAACAAGGAATTGAGGAGAGGGCATGATTTTCAGGTACTTTAAACTTTTTAAAAAATATTTTCCCTTTTTGTTGCCTTTGTTGTTTTATTGTTGTAATTATTGTTGTTGTTATTGATGTCATCATTGTTAGATAGGACAGAGAAAAATGGAGAGAGGACAGGAAGACAGAGGGGGTTGGAGAAAGATAGACATCTGCAAACCTGCTTCACTGCTTGTGAAGCGACGCCCCTGCAGGTAGGGAGCCAGGGGCTTGAACTGGATCCTTATACTGGTCCTTGCACTTGGCGCTACCACCCAACTCCCTACTTTAAGCTTTTATTCAGGAACATGTACATGGTAGAACATGAGAGAGAGAGAGAAAGGGGGAGAAACATGACTGATACTCACATGAGGATGTCTGAACACAGAGAGACTGAGCTGTCACAGACTCTAGGTTTTTTGTTTTTAGATTTTTTTAAATTAATGAATTTATTTTCCCTTTTGTTGATTTTTTAAAATTTTTATTTGTTTATTCCCTTTTGTTGCCTTTGTTGTTTTGTTATTATTATTGTTATTAATGTCGTTGCTGGATAGGACAGAGAGAAATGGAGAGAGGACAGGAAGATAGAGAGGAGGAAAGACAGACATCTGCAGACCTGCTTCACCGCTTGTGAAGTAACTCCCCTGCAGGCAGGGAGCCAGGGGCTCGAACTGGGATCCTTATTCGGGATCCTTATGCCTGTCCTTGTGCTTTGTGCCGCATGTGCTTAACCCGCTGTGCTACCGCCTGACTCCCAGATTCTAGCTTTTAAAACCCAAAGCCCTGCCTCTACCTTTCCAAGCCACACCTGTAACCACTCCTATTTTCTGGGCATACCTTGTTCCTCAACACTGTACTTTAAAAATATTTTAATTGGTGATCTGGGAGGTGGCACATTAGATAAAGCACTAGACTCTCAAGCATGAAGTCCCGAGTTCAATCCCAGGCAGCACATGTACTGGAGTGATGCCTATTTCTTTCTTTTTCTGCCTATCTTCTCCATGAATAAATAAATAAAATATTTAAAAAATAGAAATAAAAATATTTTAGTTGTTCTATTTTAATGAGAAAAAGACAGAGACTGAGAGTAGAGCAGTGCTCAGCTCTGGTTTATGGTGGTGCAGGGAATGGAGCCTGGGATGTTGAAGTTTCAGACGTGAGAGCCTTTCTGCAGAACCATTATGCTACCTTCCCTGACCCCTGTCTGTCCCAGTCCTAACTAGCAAATAAAATATTTTTGAGTTCTTTGAGTCAGTTTAGCAGATTAAACCTGAGGAGAAGGAAGAGAAGAGGGAATGAGGAAGGGAGGAGGAGGAAGAGGAATGAGAGGAGGGGAAACAGAGAGGAGGAAGGGAGGAGGGGGGAGGAGGAGGATGGTATAGTCTCAGTCACAAGCTGAAGAATGCTCTTGGATGAATGGTGTGTGGATATCTGCAATGCGGTCTCACAGTATCTGAAGCTCTAAAAAAGCTGATTTTGAGCTGTACGGGGCCAGGCCTTGGGTTAGACACAGCAATGCCACCTAACAAGACCAGTGTGGACCCTGGGGTTTTTGTTTTTGTTTTAAATATATTTTACTTATTTTTAGCTTAACAAGCTTAATAAGAGAAGAAGAGATACACACACACACACACAGAGGGAGAGAGAGAGAGATAAGACACCAAAGTGGTACTCAGCTCTGGCTTCTGGTGGTATGGGAGACTGAACAGACCCTGGGTTTACTCTCAGCAAAGCAGCTGTTGCAGTAGGAGCCTAGAGCTGTGAATCAGGAGAGGAAGAGTCTCTCAATTCACCCCCCACCACACCTCCATGCTGCCCTATCTTCTCATATGGCTCTGGGTCAGTCAGATAGCTGTAAGTGCCTCTCTTACCATCCAAGCCACTTCTAAAGTAAACTCGATTTGCAAAACAAAGGGTAGACAGACTGGTGAACCAGGAGTAGCACACAGGACCTTCCCCGGGCTACCAGGAGGCACCCCCACCCTCAGTAGAGGCTTCTGCCCCACCCCCACCTGCCCTAAGGGCTGACTCACAGGTGCCCACCCACCTCTTCTTAGAAACAATACCTTGTTTCTGCAAGAATAATCTCTCCCCATTTGAACCCAACCTATTATTTGGAGAAAAGACTTCAGATCTATGTATCTGTGAGACAGTAGGGATCAAACTTGGGACCTCATGCTTGCAAGCCCTGCCCTCTGGCACAGCATCCCAGGCTGCAAGACTTGAAGGTTGACTCCAGTCATCCGTGGACAAGGGGGGCAGAAAGAGTGTGCAAGGAGCTGAAGGAGGAGCAGCCAGGCCTGACGCACTGGAGACAGCAGTGTTCTGGAGCCCGAGTGTGATGGTGTGAAGCTCAGTGATGCTAGATGGAAGTGAGCTGTTCTGGCCTGGTGTGTCTCCTGGCTGAACTCAAGAGATTCTGAGGAAGGGCAGTGCTGAGCCTGGAGGCTCCTCCTGCAGAGGGGAGAGGCCTCGGCCTTAAGGGCTATGGGTAGGATCTGTAGAACCACAACCACTTCATAAACCACTGGGGCAGCTGGGGACTACTACTCTCACATGATGGATTCGCCTTTATCTGTTTGGAGATAAAAGCTGAAAAGATGCCTTTATTTTTTTCTGTTGTGAACCACAAAGTGAATCTGAGGGGAATTCCAGGATTCCAAAGATTCTTTCATGATGTCTAGGAGGACAGGATGGAGAAGCAGGGTTTCCAGGCTGGGTAGAAGGACACACTGCCATGTGCAGAGGGGAAACAGGAAGCACTGTCTGCTTCAGGCTTCCATGTCTTGGAGATTCCCCCAGAACCTGTCTGTCTGCATTGTTACCTATATATCATCTGAGAAATGATCTTCCATCATGGGGAGAGTCAGCAAAGATGATCAAAGATGAAAGGAAGTGAGGTCAAGCTCAGGATCCTGGCAGCAGCCCAGAACTGGAATCCAGAACTCCAGTGAAACTGTGACTCAGGATGACACAGGGCTGGGACTCCCCAAAGGACAGTAGATGGAAACCAAGAGTGCGGTGTGTGGACGAAGGTGCTCAAACCTTGAGTTCTGCATCTTTAATGCCTGGTCACTTCATGGTGTGTTCTACATTTTCTAATTTTTTTAAAAAAATTATTTATTTATCTTCCCTTTTGTTGCCCTTGTTGTCTTTTTATTGTTGTTGTAGTAGTTATTATTGTTGTTGTTATTGATATCATCGTTGTTAGGACAGAGAGAAATGGAGAGAGGAGGGGAAGACAGAGAAAGACAGACACCTGCAGACCTGCCTCACCGCCTGTGAAGCGACTCCCCTGCAGGTCGGGGGCCAGAGGCGCTCAAATCAGGATCCTTGCTCTTTGCACCACATGTGCTTAACCTACTGCACTACCACCCGACTCCCCATTCTGCAATTTCTACATTTCCTGGCAAGCTTTCTAAAATGTCCCACATTGCTGGGTTAGATATGGGCCAGAAACTGGGATCCAAGGATTAAGGAGACAGCATAATAGCTATGCAAAACAATTTTCATGCCTGAGGCTCTGAGCTCCCTGGTTCAATCCCCAGGACTACCATAAACCACAGCAAACAGTCCTCTGGTTAAATTAAAAAGGAAAAGGCTAGGCAGTGGTGCACTCAGTTAGGTACACATAATACTATGAGTAAGGACCTGTGTGAGGATCTGGGTTCGAGCCTCTGCTCCCTACCTGCAGGGGGGATGCTTCACAAGTAGTGAAGATCTGCAAGTGTCTCTCTCTCTCCCTCCCTTCTCAATTTTTCTCTGTCCTATTGAATAAAATGGAAAAAAGGGGAAAAAAATGGCTGTCAGGAGTGGTGGATTTATAGTGTTGGCACTGAGCCCCCATGATAACTCTGGAGGCAAAAAGTTGGAGGAGGAGGAGGAGGGAGGGGAGGGGGAAGGGAGGTATCTCTCTGTCTCTCCTTCTCTACCTCCCCCTTGCTCTCGATTTCTGGCTGTCTCTAGCCAACAAGTAAATAGAGATAATAAAAATATTTTTAAAAAGAAAGAGAGAAGTTATTTAAAAAAAAAAAAGAATGGGAGCCAGGCGGTAGCGCAGTGGGTTAAGTGCACATGAGGCAAAGCACACAGGCTGGTGTAAGGATCCGGGTTGGAGCCCCTGGCTCCCCAGCTGCAGGGGTTGGGGTGAGGGTGGGGTGGGTTGTTTCACAGGTGGTGAAGCAGGTCTGCAGGTGTCTTTCTCTCCCTCTCTCTGCCTTCCCCTCCTCCCTCGATTTCTCTCTGTCCTATACAGCAACAGCCACAATAATAACAACAATAAGGATAAACAACAAGGGCAACAAAAGGGGAAAAATAGCTTCCAGGAACAGTGGATTCGTAGTGCAGGCTCTAAGCCCCAGCAATAACCCTGGAGACAAAAAAAAAAAAAAAAAAAACAATTAGTCTCTTTACTCCCCCAGCTTACTGGAGAGCAGATGCAACTGAATTTGAAAGTTCTACCTGTTAACTAAGGGAGGAGATGTAATTTCAGGAGGAAGAGAGAAAGGGGAGGGGAGGGAAACTTTGATGAAGAAAGACAGAGAGATGCCTGCAGTACTCGTGAAGTTTCTATCTTACAGGTAGGGACCAGGGGCTTGAACCAGGGTCCTTGCACGTGGTGATTTGTGCATTAAACCAGGTATGCCATGGCCTGGAACCCTCCCTATAGACTCATCTTTCATGTACTGTGCCTTATAGGGATATATGGCTTATCACTGGGCCCCGGTGCCTATAGGGCGTCACCATTACCAGTGACCTTGTTTTTTTTTTTTCTTTTGATAGAGTGAGAGACAGAGAAAGATAAGGAGATAGAGAGAAAGAGAGAGAGAGAGAGGAGGACAAACAGACAAACACCTGCAACACAGCTTCCTTTCTGCAGGTGGGGACCCAGGTGCTTGAACCTGGGTTTTCACTCATGGTAACATGTCTGCATTACTGGATGAGCCACTGCCTGGTCCCTTCATAGGACTAGTTTAAGGGCACTTATAAAAGCCTTCACACAACTGAAACCATTATAGGATTACTCACTGAAATAGACTAGGGGTGCTTTTGTGTGCTGAAAATTGTTGAGAAATGCCTCTAGAAGCCACTATATCCACGACAGTGCCGA
This sequence comes from Erinaceus europaeus, assembly GCF_950295315.1. NCBI lineage: Eukaryota > Metazoa > Chordata > Mammalia > Eulipotyphla > Erinaceidae > Erinaceus > Erinaceus europaeus. The sequence goes on from NC_080175.1 coordinate 13,355,449, forward strand.
GACCTATGGTCTTCCTTTGAGCAAACTGTGACTGGGGAGATGTGTGGGTGAAGGAACCCAGAGATTCAGCTGCAGCCTCTGGCACAGAGCCAATTCTGGGGCCAGGAGTCCCCCCCTACCCCCAGTCCAGCCTCCTGACTGTTCTCCATCTAGTTCCTCCTGTCAGTCTTGGGTCCCTTCCTTCCTTCCTTCCTTCCTTCCTTCCTTCCTTCCTTCCTTCCTTCCTTCCTCCCTCTTCCTTCCTCCCTCCTTTCTTTTGCATTTCCCTTCTTCAGCTAAACATTTACTATAAATATTCAGGTGATTAAACTTCTTGGGCAATATGTTTGAAACACTTTTGCTTTCAGATTCTAGGCTTCAGTTTCCCCAGATACAAAACTAGGAGAATTGGACCCCAGTCACTGATGCCCATTATAATACAGAAACATGTAGCAACCAGTCAGATTCAAGAAATTTTTACTTTACATCCTATTGACTGCAGAATATTAAAATAGAACATAAAACTATTAGCTTGGGTATAATAAGCATACTAACTAACAAAAAGAACACAACTAGATGATGACAAGTATTTGTGAGGATGCAGAATGGAAAGTCACAGAGGAAGTAGCTTGGCGTTTCCTCCAAGTGGTGCATTTATCATTATTATATGATCCAGCAGTTACAGTCCTAGGTATAAATCCCAAAGAGCTTAAAGCAGGGACTTAAGCAGATATTTCTACCTAACAGTCATTCCCAACAGTACTATTCCAGACTGGCGAAATAGCTCACTTGAATGGTGCACTGCTTGGCCATATGTGTGATCCAGGTTCGAGCCCAGCCCCCTACTCCCCTACTGCATTGAAGAAAGTTTCTGTGCTGTGCTAGTGTTTCTGTCTTGCCTCCTTCTCTCTCTCTCTCTCTCTCTCTCTCTCTCTCTCTCCCCCTTTCTGCTTTTTCTGCTTCTTTGTCTCTAAGAATAAACAAAGAACTCTAAAGAGTGATGGTGATAATGGCTGCAGAACAACATGAATATATTTGATACCACTAGGCTGTTTACTTTAAAAAGGACTCAGATGGGCACTGGCAGTGTGGCTGACTGGGAGAGCATGTGACTTGTTTTGATCCTTGGTACCAAATAAAAACAAGAAAAGTCAAAATGAATGGAACGTCGTTTATGGTGGAGTGGTGTTCTGGTTTCTCTTATAAAATTTTTTAAAAGATAGTTAAGTGGATCTTTAAAATGGTAAAAAAAACTAAATAAATAAGTAAGGGGGTGCTGGGTGGTAGCACAGCGGGTTAAGCACACATGGCACAAAGCACAAGGACCAGCATAAGGATCCCAGTTTGAGTCCCCAATTCCCCACCTGCAAGGGGGGGGGTCACCTTACAGGTGGTAAAGCAGGTCTGCAGGTGTCTATCTTTCTCTCCCCCTCTGTCTTCCCCTCCTCTCTCGATTTCTCTCTGTCCTACCCAACAACGATGACAGCAATAACAACAACGATAAACAACAAGGGCAACAAAAGGGAAAAAAACAGCCTTCAGGAGCAGTGGATTCATAGTGCAGACACTGAGTCCCAGTGATAACCCTGGAGGCAAAAAAAAAAAAGTGATATACATACATCCGTATCTTTAATCTATATATAATCCTAATTATGAAAGAATGTATTTACCTGTCCAAAACTTGGTTCAAATGTTACCTTCCTCCGCCTCTGCTTTACCTGATGTCAAGCAGACCTCTGCGGCACAACCTTCAGGAATTGTTAGCCAATCTGAACCAACAAAGACATTTTGTGTAGAAAGACAGTTTAACAGAAAGCACACAGTGCTTCACTTATGATCCCACAGGTGTGAAGAAGCATTTGTTGTGTGCAGGGCTCTCTGTGAATCACAGGACAGAAGATGCAGACCAGCCACTATCAAGGTCAGGGGTGAGCCCACGACCAGGGGACTAGAGCAGAATTAGCCATGCAAGGTATGGAGGAGAATGGGAGGGGTGGAGGTCACTCAGTGCAGGCGGCAGATGTTGAACTGGCTTCCAGAGAATGGGCTGAATTAAATAGTGACTTTTCACAAAGCATGATTACAAAAAAAAAAAAAAAAATCAGCCTGGGTAGAAAGTGGGGCCAGGGATGCAGCTCAAAAGGAACTGGCATGAACTTGGCAAGTTTCTTTATATGATTCATAGTGATCTATCTTACTTTACATTATCTCCCCAGGTGCAAAAGGAGGGGAATAATATCTCTTCTCTGAATCACTGTGAGATGTAAAAGGATAAAGTTGGTACAATTACTTCTTATCCGTTCCTCACTCCACTCCCATGGTTGAAATATCATCTCTGCTGCTAAGAAGTGGCTGAGAAATTAGCAGGCAGCAAAGCCTTCTGGTGTTTAGTTCTCTATGTCCCTGATGCCTTCACCCTAAATGCCCAGGGGGCAGCTGCACCCAGTCCTAGCAGAGCTGAATGGGAACACCCACTACCTAGACTCTAGGGTAGGGCTATTCACTCTGTTGACGCTCTGCAGGAAAGCAGCCAATTTCAGAGCCCGGGGCTCTAGGCTGGGTCAGTGGCATCATGGCTGAAGGGAACCAGGTGGTGGCACTAGGATGCTGGTTTAAGCCCTCAGTCCCCATCAGCAGGGGAGAAGGTTCACTAGTGAGGAAGCAGGTATTTATCTATATATCTACCTCTCTGCCTCCCCTTAACCCTCTCAATTTCTCTCTGTCCTAACAAATAGAATAAAATAAAATAAAGAAAGAAGAGCTGGAAACTAGATCATCTGGTTCCTGAGACTAGAAACTGAGTGCGTTAAAATCTGACTGTGTGTGGCCTATTTGCGGACATTGCAAAATGTGCATTAAGAATGAGTTTACCGGGACCCCAGGTTTAGCAAGAAGGGGAAGCAGTGTTGACCTTTCTAGAGGCCTGAGATTTCTGTTGCTGGTTTGAAGGAATCTTTCTGTTTCATTCTTGGAAAGAGCAGCAAATTTCCATTTTTTCAGTCCACTCTGCACACATTGATGATTGATTTGTGTTTGTCTAGGGACTTTGGGATGTGACAGGTCGCCATCTAGGAGCTAGAAAGGGCTTAGAGAAGAGGGAATGAAAGGGATGGAGCCAGCAGGGGCAGAGGTAAGGAAAAAGGCATGGTATCCAAGTGGAATACAACCCTCTGCAGAGGGGGCATGGCTCTAGGAAGTGTTGGCAGGAGTGGTCACCCCAGGATTAACACGGTAAATGTCACACAAAGGAGTGTGACAGGGCACAGGGTGCAAGGCTTGGAATCAGGAAATCTGGGTTTTGTGTTCTTGATCAGAAAGAGAGAGAGATGACTTAGTGACTTGGGTGAGGCAGGTGAGCTCTTCGTGTGTTCTTTCTTAGGACAGAGATGGTTTCATCTCTACCTTTTGATCTTTATGACCTGAGTCAGAAGTCAGCTCAGCTGTTAGGTGCTGGAAGGAACCATCTGCAGAGTGAGGGCTGAATGGTGACACCTTGACCTGCTGTCAGTTGGGGCCAACTGTGACCACCACTAGACTTGACATAAGTTTCACCCAGGACCCACACAACCATTCCCTCCTAGATCTGGGATCCATTCACCATAGATGGGAAGGTGGGCTTCAGACCTGACTATTACAAGATGGAGAAAGGGATGAGCAGAGAGGGAGAGGGAGAGGGAGGAGAGGGAAATGGGAGATGGAAGATGGGAGAGGGAGATGGGAGAGGGAGAGGAAGAGGAAGAGGGAGCAGGGAGAAGAGAGAAGGGAGAAGGAGAGAGAGCCAGTCAAGGAGGGCACAGTATGAGAAGTGCACCCTCTGCCCTGACCCCTTTTCCCAGTGCCAGCTCACATGAAGTCCCACAGATGCCATTTCCTGTTTTCTGATTCCTGAAATGTTGGCGTTCTTGCCACAACATTCATTTTCTATTTCTGGAATGTTCCTAAGCCTGGCCCACTGGATGAATGGCTGAGAGACTGCAATGGAACCATGTGCAAGGATGAGACTGAGGACCCAGACCTGGGCTCTAACCCTCAGGAGGCCATGGTGTGATGGGATGCCTCTAGTTCTGCTTCTGGGATCCCTTCTGTTACATTGCTTGATGTTGTGGTCTATTTACATGGTCATTCTGTTACATTGGTTTGGTCTCACTCCCCCTGCCTCCGGGAGATTTTGGTTTAGTCCTTGCTAGTTTAGCGCTTCTTCCTTCTCCCCGCCCCCTTTCCTAAGTACTTCCTTGGTTCCCCACTCTGTGGCTGGAGGAGAGAGATGGAGGAGCCCATTGTGTCGTGATTAGGTTGTTAGACTGCTTACCCACTGGTGAATAAAGATTAAACTGCGATCTCAGCTCAGCCATGAGTTTCTGGTAGTCTCTGTCTCCCGCCCGTAAAGCCAGCCTGGTGAAAACAACAATGGTGGATTCTTTGCTTTTCCCCACCTGCTGCCACTTCCTGCTGGCTGTCACCTCCACCCCACTCCCATCAGCTGAGGTGCTTGTGCATTTTGCTGTTTTGTCCTGTAATACCTGGTCACATGTGTCCAGAAGAAATATTTGAGAACTAGCCACCCTCCCCATTGTGTGATCCAAATGGCAAGAAACCTTAGGGTCAACCTTGGCTCTTCCTGTCCCTTCACACCCGTTGCTCAGCAGAGCCCTGACATCAAGCTTCCTGGATATCCCCCCCCCCCCTTCAGTTTTCCCCCTTCCTCTCTGAGATCTAGTGCATTCTCACCTGGCTGGTACAGACACTTCCCGCACTCCATCCTTCTCCCAGCCTCCAAGAAACTCACCAGGTGTACTCTCAATTCTGGGACCTCCAACAAGGCCTGATTCACCCCAGAGCCTCTCTTCCTTTGTCCCAGCCTCTCTATTGGGGGTTTAACAGCACAGAACCATGTGATGCTGAAATCACATGGTTTGTGGACAACCCTTAGCACTGTGCCTGTTTGGTGGGGGAGAGCCCTGGCCAGCCGCGTTGGCTGCTGGGAGGACAGTTTGTAAGAACGCTGGAGCAGAAGGTCTCCAGACATCAGTTCCGCAGCTGTGGTTCCCAGGAAGGATTACGTCTTTTAGAAAAAACAGTGTCAATGACAAATCTTCTTTAAGTGGTCCCTCAAGGAAGCTGGGGGAGACTTTTTGAGAACCAGGTGTCCAGTACCATGAGGGAGATGTTTAAAGTGAAAATCTGAACACTTAAAAGAGAAAGATGGGGGCAGGGGATTGCTCAGCTGGTAGAGCACAGAACTTACACATTTGAGGTTCTGGGTCTGACCCCTGGTGCTGTGTGCACCCGAGTGGTGATCTGGCATCTCTCTCTTATACATATATGGAACTATTACACATGAAATAATAACTTTTTAATTAGACAGTACAGATAGAAAATGAGAGAGGGAAGGAGAGAAAGGGAAAAGAGAAAAAGAAACAGCTGCAGTCCTGCTTCGCTGTTTGGGAAGCGCCCCCCTGTATACTCAACTGGGTGCACCCATCATGCCTGCTATCAACATTATAAAATATATACTTAGGGGGTGGATGGAGAGGACTTGATAGGGTGAGAGGTGAAAGGGACACAGGAAAAGGCAGACAGACGAGTGGCGCTGGAGGTGGTGGTGCAGGTAGTTAGGACCAGGCTGGGTTAGTTCCTTGGGGCACAGATGTTGTTCCTTGGGGCTCTCTCTCTCCAGTGGCCCAGAGTCCTGGGCGCTTCTGTCCGGGGTGGGAGGGGGTGGCTAGAAATCCCAGCCCTTCTCAGAGAACTTGAAAGGGAGGCAGGGGAGCCTGGACAGGCGGTGCCCAGAAAGGTAGCAAGAGGGTGGGAAGGAGCCCCAATGGAGGCAGTCGCAGGGCGAGGGCTGGGCGCCTTTCCATGGTCGCTTCTCTGGCAAGAGGAAGGAGGAAGGTCACAGGCAGAAGCGCTCAGGGCGGGGGGGAGGTGTTCGAGCGGGAGGAGGCGTTCAAGCTTGGCTCAGCTTCCAGGTTCTGGGCCTCAGTCTCCTCCTCCGGGAAGTGGGTTTGTACCGCCCAAGCCCGCCCCCGAGAACCGCCTCCAGTGCCGGGCGCGTCCCAGTCTAGCCGCTTTCAGAGGCCCGCGGTGTCCCGACGCCGGGAGCTGCCAGGAGGCGGGGAGAGGGGCTCCGGGTGCGCTTTGCTTGGAGTTCCCCGGCGGGGGCGGCGTGCGGGCGGGGACGGGGTCCCGGGGCTCCGGGAGGTCCGGCGGCGATCGTGATCTCACGGGGAGGGGCCAGGCGGCTGGCTGCCCAGAGCTTGGAGCTCAGAGCCCGACCCGGGGAGCGCAGCGCTGGAGCCCAGCCGCGCCGAGGGGAGCGCACGCCGGGGGCCCCATGGAGCGCTACAAAGGTGAGGGCGCCGGGGAGCAGGGATGGAAATTGGGGTGGGGGGCGGCGTTGGGTCTAGTGCCCTCGGGGACTCAGGTGCGCTGAGCTGTCTGTCTGGGCTCTGCTCGGACTCCTTGAAAGTCCCTGGAGTCCAGGCGTCCCACCTGTTGGAGGAGGTAGAGTGCTCTTGGCGACCCCTCCTCTCCAGGCCCTGCCATCCCCCGGAGATCCAGGAAGAGTGGAACTGTGCCGCACTGCTTGAGCGAGGGGGGCAAAAGGAACTCGTTGTTGGGTCCCATCGCTCGGGCGCCCTGGGAGTGGAGGACTTCCTGCGCCCCCGGGAAAGAGCGGGTGCCGGGGTGCGCCGGGGTGGCAGGCTGGGCGCGCGTCTCCGCTCCCGGGACGGCCGGTCTCGGAGTTAACCAGCTCTGAGCCGGTGGTTTTACGCTCGCCCACCCCCAAACCCGGGAGCGGGTGTGGGTGTGGGTGAGGGTGTGGGTGAGCCGGGCGCCCGGCAGGTGGAGCGCGTGGAGGCACCCAGCCGCAGAGCCTCGTCTGGCCTCCTGCGCGCAGCTACACAAGTTTGGAGTTTGGCCGCGGCGGGTGAGCCTGCAGCCCTCAGGGGACCCAGGGGCTTGGAGATCCGGGGCGGGAATCTAGAAGTTTCAGGATGCAGATTCTTTATTGAAACAGGAGCTTAAAGAGCTGTCTGTAACTCTCTCTCCCTCTCCCTCTCCCTCCCTCTCTCTTTCTCTCTCTCTCTGTCTCCCTCCCTCCCTCCTTCCACAACACACCCCATTTTTGGGGAAAAGCCTGCACTTTCTTGTCCTGGACTTCTGCTGCCAAACCTTTGAGAGGAAATGTCCCGTCTATATTTGTTTCCCCCCGGAGGGCGTCATACAGAGGAATGCTCAGATTCCCAAGGAAACTCACTGCCAGCAGTTTCTTATTTCTGACCCCAGGGAGCCTTCGGGGACCTCTTTCCAGCCCCCCCTCAGTTTGGCAGTTTTTTTTTTGATCCTCTCCCAAAGCTTTCTCTCATTTGCGTTTGGGCCACCTGCTTGGAAGACTTGAGCCCTAGATGTGCCTCACCTGCAGAGGAAGGGTCATTGCCAAGAGCTGTGAAGGGGCTGGGGGCAGGGGAACATAAGCAGGAGGACACTGTTCGTCTTGGATATTTTGTTCCCCCTTCCCGCCTTTGGGAGGGCCCCTCTTAGGGAGTTCTGGACTTGACCGGAAGTGTTGGCTGTGGGAGCCCTTCCAGTTCAGTCAGAATCTGCCATTCTTATATTTGAAGTTGAGGAAGGGGTGTTAGTAGCTGCTTCCCCGTCCACCTTGCTCTTTGCTTTCCGGGCATATACATCTTGCCATGTCAGGGCAAATAATAACACCTGGGATAATTTTTCCTGATGCTCGGTTCTTATCAGAAGGGTTTTTGTATTACTGGGTTGATTTGGAAGTGAGCTAGTCATCTTAGTTCTTTTTTTTTTCCCATTGGGAGTTTAAAATCTTCATGCATTCAGAGAAGATCAGTTAGTGGCCTGTTGCCAAAGGAGTAAAAACCAGCATCGAGTTCAGAGTGTGTGTGCATTACTAACACATGTATCTGCTTCATCATTTTGCAGTAAATCACACACAGTGATAAGTGGATACATTTGTGAATTATCTGAATTGCCAAGGCTAATCCCAACTCATTGAGTGTTTTCAAGCTATCCCTGGGGAATGCTACTTGTGTTCTTACTGTATATTTCAGAGGAGGAATTGGGGGGGGGGGGGATCTGTCTCCCATGTCAGCTTTCCTAGTGCTTAACTTGTTTTTTGGGAGTTACTTGGAGAATTAAAAAGTTGGTCTGGGCCCAGTCTTTGATGAACCACTGCAACTCTGCTGTCCTATAGATTTTTTTTTTTTTTTCTTCAGAGGTGAAGGAGCAATTTCTGTTTGTTTGTTTAAGGCAAGATCAAGTAGTTATGGGATAACTAGGTACTGTGGTATTTAACAACTGTGTGGAATTGGGAAAGCAAGATTTCCTTGGGAGCTCAGACCTCCTGTGAAGAAGGGCTCTTGTTTGTGACACTTGAGAAAAATTGTAGCTTCTACGCTTCATTCTGTTTCTGAATTCCAGTTTAGAGCTCTCCCACTGCCCAGTTAGTAGAATGTCTCATCCCTGCCTTCAGATTCTCAAAATGTTTTTTCAGGTTTGTGGATTCTCCAGAGACATTGAGACAGAAGAAATCGTTCTCTGTCTTTCTGAACCTGCTTGTTGCATGTCATAGCACCCCACAGAGCTTGCCTGTTATTTCAGGAGCTGAGCTGGGTTTCCATTATATTATAGAAAGTAAAGTGATGTCTGGACATAAAGGGTGGGTGAAGTATCAGCCTATATCTAATGCAGAAACAGTTCTAGACTTTCTCCTCATTCCTTCTAAGCCATTCGGCTGGACAGCCATGGCTCTCTCCAGCAAGAACAATGTTGGGAGGATGGTGGGAAGGAGTATGGGTGGTGTCTTCCCAGAAAGATGGGGCGTTTATGAGAGTCATTGTAAAAAGTGATGGTAGCGTTGCTTTATCTTAGATGTGACTCTCTTTGGTGTTGTCTGAGCAGTGCCCACATCCATAGGGTGGGGTGAAAAGGTTCCCGTACTTGGATGTTTACGACTTGTAAAGGCATCCTTGATTACTGTACATGGGGGTTGGCTGAACTCACACCATGTGGTCAAGAGTTCTGGTTCCTACTGCTCTTCCAGCTGGTGCCAGTGTCCAGGGCCAAATGTGACTGACCTACTATCTGTGGACTGTACTTGGAACATCCTAAGCAGAAGCTTCCTGAATTGCGTCACATTTGGATCTAAACAGGCATGATTGAGAGAGCCCCCTTAATTGGGATCATGGGACTTGGTTGAAAGTAGAATCATTCTTTTCCCTGGTTCTTTTGTTTCTGAGTTTGGTCCCCTGGTTGCCAGGAGAGGGAATTTGGTTCTAGGGGACAAGGAGCAGAGGAGCTGGGAAGACTCAAGCCAGTCAAAATAATTGAAAACTTAAGTGGAAACCCTAGCATGTGTGGCCTGGGAGGCTCTACACAAGACAGCTAGTTAAAAAAAGAGATGTATGGGTAGCTTGCTAATGCTCATTTCTCTTTGAGAAAAAAATTATCTGTAGCCTTTTTTGTTTCTTTCTTTGTTTTCTTTTTCCCTAGCCAGGCTCTACCCAAGGCAGTAGATTTTAACTAGTCACACCTAGGAGCTGTGGGGGTATTTATAAAGTATCTAATACTGGGAAGATAGTATAGTGGTTATCCAGAAGACTTATTTATTTATTATTGGATGGAGACAGAGAGATTGAGAGGGGAGGGGAGAAGATAGAGAGGGACAGACACCTGCAGTCCTGCTTCACCACTCATGAAGCTTTCTTTCTTTCTTTCTTTTTAAAAGATTTTATTTATTTATTAATGAGAAAGAAAGGAGGAGAGAGAGAAAGAATCAGACATTGCTTTGGTACATGTGCTGCCGGAGACTGAACTCAGAACCTCATGCTTGAGAGTCTGATGCTTTATCCACTGTGCTACCTCCTGGACCACACTCATGAAGCTTTTCTTCCTGCAGGTGGGGACCAGAATATTGAACCTGGGTCCTTGAACACTGTAATATGTGCACTCAACCTGGCATACCATCATGCAGACTCTTGCAAAGACTTTAATGCCTGAACCTATGAGGTCTCAGGTTTGATGCCTGACTGTCAGTCCCTGTTCAGGGCTCCATTTGCCTGTCTAGCTTTGCAGGGAGACAGACGACCTGGGACTCATGGCTGAGCTGGGAAGCAGTATTTCGTTTATTAATCAGATACATCGCCTTTTATGCATTTCTTCACGGGAAGTGGCAAGCGAAAGGAAATGACTAGGAGAGGGGGCGGAGCAAAAAAAGAGCACAAACAGAACATAGAAAGCTTCCATCTAACCAGTGGGGATTAAACCTGTACCCTGCAGGCAGGGCGGGACCCAGGTAAAACAGTGATTATGTAAATAGACCACATCGTAAGTAATACAAGTAAACCTAATGTGATGATCAAAACAGAAGGTCTTATAAGCAGAATTTAGAAGCATACCAACACCTGACACTACCACAAACCAGAAATGAGTAGTGTTCTGGTCTCTTTGTGTTTATCTGATAAAAAAAAAAAAATTTGTACTGTCGACTGTAAACCATTAATCCTCCAATAAAGAAATAAAAAGAATAAAAGAAAAATGCATATTTAAAAAGAATCAATATCAAGGCCTTGCCCAAGATATTTTGTTCTAGAGGCTCAGTTTAGATGTTGTAGCTTTGAAATGCCTCCAGATGATTCTAATAGACAGCTAAATTGTGACCTTTGGGGGGAAAATGGGTAATTATATACATACCTTCCTCACCTGGAAAATTAAAAGGAAGCATGGAATGTAGCTGAGCCCCTTCCGTAGTCACGTGCTCTAAGCAAGCCTCTACTGCCTGCAGAAATCTAATGCAATTCACCTGCAGCTGTTAAGGGCTTTACAAAGCTGTGGGAACACAACTTAAAGACAATCTCTAGGATGGCGCTTTGGAATCCTAAGCTCTGGCTTTACTGAGTGTAGTGTTTGACCCCAAACACTCCTGACTTTGAAGTTCTTTGTGTGGGAGCTCTGGATGCCTTGGCCATGAAATGGTTTAAAACAGAAGTGTAGAGAGGTCACCTTTGGTGCTGAAAGACTGGACAGGGAGGGGAGTTCTCCTCTGAGTCCTTCCCTTCTTCTAAAGGGGCCAGGAGTTCTGGGAACTGGGCCTATTCCAAGTACAATTAAAGGGCCAGGGTGCTTCAAAGCTTGGGAAACTGAGCTAGTTTTCTTCCAGATTCCTTTTATGATGGGAAATGGTGCTCCAAAGACTTCTGTCGTTCTGTAGAGGGAGGCTTTCTCCCAGCCCAGGGATATTGGCCAGTCTTTCCAGAGCCCAGGCTGGGACCTGAAGTGGAGCCCTCAGGGTGGGCAAGGAAGAAAGCAGGAGCCCAGGAGGCCCAGCATCACTGTGTGTGCCTCAGTTTCCCCAGCTGGAAAACAACCTCCCACGCTCTTCCAGCTGACAATTTCTGAGTTCCTCAGTGGCTGCTGTTCTGTGGTTGCTGAGGAATTTCTAGAGGGAGGATATGTGGAGAGGGAAGAAGGGAGGAGGGAGTGTGGGGCGCCCTGGGAAGGTCAGTTTTGGGATAGTGATTCTTATAAATAGAAGCGATTTCCTGTAGAGAGTTACTCAGTGGGGAGGGAGGGGATGCTCCTGGCCCTGGCCCTGGGTGGAATGAATTTCTCAGGGGCTCCTGCTGTCCCCCCCCCCCAAGATTGTTAGGGAGACCCAAGGCCATCCACTAAACAGAAGACAGGATTTTACACGCACACGCACGCACACGCACGCACACGCACACACACCCATTGAAAGAGCAGGTCAACTGAAGTCTAAAAAGATTCAGCAACAGCTCATACATGAGTCTGAAAGAAGATGCAGGGCTGACATAATAGCACACTCGATAGTGCAATGGTGCTTTGCCTTGGGTGGGACCCAAGTTCGAGCCCAGCCCTCACAGCACAGAAGGAAGCTTTCTTTCACTCTCTGCCTCCAATAAATAAATAAATAAATAAATAAAAAGAAAAATAGGAAACAGTGTGCTGAGGATCTGGTTTCTGATGAGTTGATGTCTTACTCTGGTTGATTTGAGCACTTTTAAAAAATATTATATTTTATTTATTTATTCCCTTTCATTGCCCTTGTTGTTTTTATTGTTGTAGTTATTATTGTTGTTATTGATGTCATTTGTTGTTATAACAGAGAGAAATGGAGAGAGGAGGGAAGACGGGAGGGAGAGAAAGAGAGACACCTACAGACCTGCTTTACTGCTTGTGAAGTGACGCCCCTGCAGATAAGGAACCAGGGGCTCGAACCAGGATCCTTAACACTGGTCCTTGCACTTTGCGCCACCTGTGCTTAACCTACTGTGCTACCGTCCAACTCCCTGAGCACTTCTTTTACACTCATTTAGTTTCACACTCACTGTCTGTCAGAGTGCCCCTTCAACCAGGAAGGAACTGGTTGCTCAGTGAAGCTGCCCTCAGTGTCCAGGACACACCTCCTCTTCTGTGATGGCCTCCCTGATTCTGTGTTCTGTCACTTTCTGAGGTATGGCCTCATCTGTGCCTGGCACATTGTAGAACTCAAGAAATGCTGGTTGAACTAATGACTATCTGTCTTCTATGTCCAGTTGATGCTTGAACAGTGCCAGGCAAGGGGCGCCTTCCCTCATGCAGCTGGGAATCTGTAACTGCTGACTCCTCCCCAAACTTGATGACAGTTGTCCCTTAGTGTCCTGTGGGCTGGTTTCAGGTCCCTTCTACGTAGCCCTTCTGCACCTGCCAGCCCCGAGGGTATCAGAATCCTGCACTGCCCAAATCCACTGTAGTCAGTGCTCTGCATATGGGGCTTCCCTATCCTGTAACTCAACTAACTCTCCAGGTTCAACATCCAAGGAGAATTTGGAACTTCATAATGAAATTTACAGAGAGAATACAAATTTGCATCCAGGTGGATCCCTGCCACGCCAGCCCTGTTATTGAAGGATCCACTCTGTGTCTGTTTCTCCTCTTAGACCTGGTTCCTGCTAGGTGGGGATCTTGTCTTTCTCTTCCAAGTGTCCTGTCCCCCAGGCCTTGGTGTACTCTCCAGCCTGGAACATGACTGAAGAGTGAGTGAGTGAGTGAGTGAGTGAGTGAGTGTGTGAGTGAGTGAGTGAATTAGTGAATTCCAAGCGACAGGAGCAGACCTGGTTCACACAGGGACAAGAAGCCTGGTCTCTAAGTCAGGTGGCAGCGGCTCAGGGATTCCCCATTGAGCCTTGTTTCTGTCTGTTCCAGTGCAGGGGTGTTGCTGTCTGCAGGTGCAGAGAAGGATCCTGCAGGTTTCTGCCTGTGAGTATGAGCCTGCCTGTGCCCTCTGCCGCCACTCAGCTGGCCTCCAGGGCTCCTGAGCGCACATACCTGCCTTTGCCCACATTCCAGACCCAAGGCCAAGGGATCTGGTGGAACTGGGCACTGGCCTGGGCACTCAGGGGCTCGGGGCTTTAATCTGACTTTTGCCATTAATTCGCTGTGTGACCTTGGGCAAGTCAATTAACCTCTCTGGGTCTTGTTTCCGCCACTGTGTAAGTGAGGGTAATGATTACTAACCTGCCTCAGAGGGTGCCTGGTGGACTAACTTGTCAAGCTACCAGTAACTACCTTGAGAAGGGGCCATGTTATATTAATTCAGGGGAGCAAACCTCTCTGTGAGTTTCTAATCCTATACCAGTTCATATTCTAGTTAATGTGGATACCAGCCAGGGTGACAGGTGCTTTTCGAAACTATTGGAGGCTCTGATTTTGGGGTGCCCGCCCATCCCCAGGCTCCTCAGCAGTAGCACCACGTTGTCATTGTCAAGTCCAGGCTCTGCCTGGCTTCCCTCTGCCATCTCAGAAAGTGTTCCAAAGAGAGGCCCTGGCCCTGACCAGAACTTTGTGCTCTGTGTCCCTCTTTCACTTGCCTCTCATGGTCTCTCTTAGTCACAGAACCCCCAGCCCATTGAGAGGGAGGGGAGGGCCAAGTGGTGGTGCACCTGGTCCAGAGCACAGATGTTACGATACACAAGGACCCAGGTTCAAGCTCCTGGTCCCCATCTGCAGGGGAAAAGCTTCACGAGTGGTGAAGCTGGGCTACAAGTGTCTCTCTGTCTCTCTCCCTCTCCCCCACCCCACTCCCTATTCATTTCTAGCTGTCTCTGTCCAATAAATAAATAAATATTTTAATTTCTTTATTGGAAGATTAATGGTTTACAGTTGACAGTAAAATAACAATAGTTTGTATATGCATAACATTTCCACATAACAATACAACTCCTACTAGTTCCTCCTCTGCCTCCCCCCCCCCCCCGAGTCTTTTACTTTGGTGCAACACACCAATAAATATTTAATTTAAAAAGTGGGGGGGGGTAAAGGAGGGGTAGAGAGAAAGGATGGAAAAACAAGGAGGGAGAGTGCATGACACGGGGCATAGTGCGTTGGGTATGGGGGAAAAGATGGGGACACGTATAGCAGTCCTGCTCTGCTGCTTCCCAAACTGTCCCCAAGTTCCTTTCTCATGTCATCTGTGGATTCCTTCCCAGGGACTTTAAAGGCAGCTGCTGACCTGGTGGATAGGGGGGTGGTGGGGTGGGTGGGGTCTTTATAGAGACTCAGCCCAGCAGATTGCAAATTGGCTTTCTGCTTCTGATTAAATGGAGTAAGGAAGGTCTGCTCTTAGCTCAGAGAGAGCAACTTGCTGTGCCCCAGAAGGAATCTGAGCGATCCCACCCAGAAGTAGCTTTCCCAGCTAGTTCACCTGCTGTCTGCATTTGCCTAGAACTCTCCAGGTTTTACTCATTAAAAGTCTTGGGGCGCTTAGTCCTGGGCAGGTGGAGTTGGTGGGTCACCCTGTTCCCAGGCCTCACCTTTAGCTAATGTTCACATTGAAGCACTGGGTTTCTCCATAGCAAAGATGAACTAAAGCCAGTCATTTTTTGCTTCTTTGACAAGCACACAAAAGTCCAGGGCTTAAAAACCTAGCAGCTTGGAACTCACCAGGAGGTGTGGTACAGGACAGCAACTGAAAGAGACCAGACACAAAAGCCTACATGCTGGATGATGTCACTTATGTCACTTTCTGGCAAAGGCAAAGCTTATTGGGAAAGGAGATAGGTTGGTACTTGCTGAGGTAGGGTCAGGGCCATAAAGGAAGTTTGTGAAATGGTAAAAATCTTTATTTTCCAGGGCAGGCAGCTATGCACCCAGTAGAGTGCACATGTCATCATGAGCAAGCCCCACGTTCAAACCCTCGGTTTCTACCTGCAAAGGGGGAAACTTCACAACTAGTGGAAGAGCACTGCAGGTCTCTCTCTCTCCTCTATATCTCTCTGTCTCTGTCCCCCTCCCTCTCTCCCTATCTTCCCCTTTTCTCTCAATTTCTCTTTGTCTCTATCTAAAGAAAAGAAATAAATGGCTGCTGGGGGCTGTGGATTCAGTGTGCAAACACTGGACCCCAGTAAAGCCCATAGAGGGGGGAAAAATCTTTATTTTCTAAATAAAGATTTTTTTTCCTCTAGTGATAATTATACAGCTTTAGATCATCATGAAAACTCAGAACTTTGTAGCTGACAGGACAATTATTTGTTTAGGGTACAAATCATACACTCAGTAAGCTGATTTTAAGATAAACACTGGCAGTTGGCAATGCAGTGGTTGAAGACAAAGAATCCAGCCACTGTGTGGCTGGGCATCTCCAGTTCTAAGTGAAATATAAGGTCTGCGTATGATCTGCAGATGAAGATGGAGAATTCTAGTAGGAAACAGGTCGAGGCCTCATGCTGGACATAGTATCCCAAGCACAAGAAGCCTTTCGGTCTGGCGCGCACACAGTGTGGAGGAGAAAGCTCTCCTCTTGTTTAGAGAAGAGGCAGGCAGGCACCCCTCACGCCTACAATCCAGACAGTGGAGAGTTAGGAAACACAGAAGCACGAGCTCTGTATCCAGCTCTGGGGACTCTGCTGCTACACACATGGATCTAATGTAGAGACTTTGGCAGATTTTCTCCAAGTCTCCCCTGGCCCCTCCTCCTTCCTTCACCAATCAAGTTATTGAGTTGGAATTGAGTGCCCAAGTCTGTACCATAATTACATTTTGGCTGACATTTTGGTTTGGGATTGTCTTGCTTGTCTGTGCTAGTTTGGATTGATTTTTGAGGATGGAGAACCCATGATTTAGCAAAATAATGTGCTTATTAGCTCCATGTGATGGAAGCCATCCTTGATCTTGGCTTCAGGCTGGAGGAAGTCTTGTGGCATAAGGGCAGAGTCATCAACCCGGCCTAGAAGATAGAATATGAACCTCTACCTCAAGGTCCTGTGGTTTCCATTATTATTATTTTTTTTAATAACAATCAAAAATCCACATTGAGTAGCTTTGTTCTTCAGGTGAGTGTCGATTCTGTGATCTTGCGAGCCAGATCTGTGCCTTTTACTTCTTTGCTGGGTACAGTGTGTTGGGAGGCTGTAGACCAACCGGTGCTGGGGGCCATCTGGGACCACACTCAACCAGGATTTACACAGAATTGCATGTGGGCAATACCCCCCCCCCCCAAGAAAAGCTATTTAATTTTGTTTTGTTTTGTTTTCTTTAGCTACTAATGCTGTTTTATCCAGGTCTGTCTTCTCTTTTTTCTTTTTTTATTAGTGCTTTTAACATTTATTTATAAAATCATGACATAACAGGGGTATGATTCCTCACTGTTCCTATCACCAGAGTTCTGTGTTCCAATTCCCTCCATTGGACACTGCAGTAGTTCTCTCAAAGTCACAGATATGGAGTGACTATTATTTCTATAACTGTCTATATTTGCATATATTTGCCCTTTGTTTTTCCCCTATGATCCTCCCTTCTCTTTTCTTTCTAAATCACACTTATACCTATTGCTACTTCTGAATGTTTTACCTTTTTTCCTCTTTACCTTTTTTCTCTCTCTAGGTTTTGATAGAATTGGGGTTCAGAGCCCTCTGGTTGTTTTTCTCTATCATTTCTCCCCGTTTGAGGTTATAGACCAAATTTATTTAAAAAAATATATATATATTTATTTAGTAGAGACAAAGAATCAGGAGAGATGAAGGAGATAGGGAGAAAAACAGAAATACTTGTAGCACTGCTTCACCACTTGTGAATTTTCCCTCCTACAAGTGGGGTCCAGGGGCTTGAACTAGGGTCCTTGTGCATTGTAACATGTGCATCTGGCCCCCTTGGCTAAAATTCCTTCTGGGGTGCAGAAGGTGGGAGTTCTGGCTTCTGTAATTGCTTCTCCACTGGACATGGGCGTTGGCAGGTGGATCAGTACCCATAGTCTGTGGGCAACACCTCTTAATCACAGCTGTGTCTAAGCCACTGGTCTCTCAGACCCATTTATTGTACTTTTGTCTTAGGAATATTCAAGAAGAATCACAGTTGGCAGTCCTATTTGTCTCAGCTTTCTTGGGGTGTGGTGGATGGGGGAGTGCATGCAGAGAAGCAGGAAATAATGTTTTTGTACACATTTGAAAAGGAAACTTCTTTGCCACAGGGCCTGGTCTGCTTGCGACTGGTCTACTGCCCAGGGATTCTAGTTGTAGTTTAAGTATAACATTGGGAAAACTGCAGAGGAGAAGCTGGGAGTGCAGGGATTGGTAATTGCAGAAACTTCCTTACCTGTTTCTGCTGTTTCCCAAGGACTGCTGTGGCCTGCAGGCATCCTTTTGGGTTCTGTAGACTTGTCTTAGCCTTCCTGTTAGGCCTACAAATGGGACACCTGCCATTTCCTTCCATCCTCCAGCCTCCCCCCTTTTTTTTCTCCCCCAGTTTTTACACAACAGGATTTATTCATGATAACTGTATTCAAGTCCCCAGATGGGGGGAGAGAGAGAAAAAAAGATTGTGTTGAATGAGCTCATTGTTTGGTCATTTCACTGGCTTCTTTAATGCCCACAGTCTTAGAACCTATTGAGTTGATATACTAAAATTTAAATAGGGTCTTTTGGGAGGAACCGGGTAGGATCCTGTGTGTCGGGGTTGGGACCTGTTGGGTGGCGAGCTTGCTTGGGTGGGACATCTTCTGTTTGTCTTCACGATCTTGGATCTTGTTGCAGAGCTATATTCTCAATTGCAATCCCAGATGCTTTATGAATTTGAGGTGGGTCACCACCCCCCATTGCCCTTTGCACGATCAGGCCTTTTGTGGCATCACCTTCTAGAATGTTTATTGAAGAAATACAGATGGCGGGGCCGGCTGGTGGCGCATCTGGCTGAGCGCACGTTATAATATGCAAGAACCCGGGTTCGAGCACGTGGTCCCCACCTGCAGGGGGAAAGCTTTGCAAATGGTCAAGCAGGGCTGCAGGTGTCTCTCTGTCTCTCTTCCTCTCTATCTCTCCCTTCTCAATTTCTCTGTCTGTATCCAGTAAATAAATAGTAATAATAAAAGAAATACAGATAGATACCGCCATTAAGGACCAAGTGAATACACCTGTGACTTCTGATTGGCGGTTTTCTACACACAAGTGGAAGGAAATAAAATGTGTGGGGGTGGAGGGAGTGACATGGTGGGTCTGGAGCAGACACAGCAAGAGGAAAAAAAAAAATCTCACAAGAACTTTTCAAGTGTCTACAGCAGCTGGGTAGGCCCAAGATGGGCAGGGAGAGGGCTGGAGAGTTCCTGGTGTCAGAGACCCTCCAGAACTTCTTGGGAGAACCACTGCAGCTACTTCTGCTGCGTGACAGAGGAGGCCTGTGTCTGGTACACTCCGGTAACTTTCCAGATGCCCCAGTGTTAGTCTCTGACAGAGCAGCTCAGGCTGATAACAAACTGTCACTGATGGAGTGCTCAGTGTCCCACTTGCCTCTTAGTCTTCTCTTTCTTGGCTTTCTCACTCAAGTCTTTCCAAACAGTTGTGCCCAGGTATTTTATTTTGCATCTTGAGTCTAGAAAATGGATTTCTGGGGCGCAGGGAGGTGGCTCATCAGGGAGAACACAGGCCTTATGTACATGAGGTTTTGGAGATAAAATCCAGGGTGAGCCCAGGCACCACATAAAAATAAGAAAACCGGGAGTCGGGCTGTAGCGCAGTGGGTTAAGCGCACGTGGCGCAAAGCACAAGGACCGGCTTAAGGATCCCAGTTCGAGCCCCGGCTCCCTACCTGCAAGGGAGTCGCTTCACAGGCAGTGAAGCAGGTCTGCAGGTGTCTATCTTTCTCTCTCCTTCTCAGTCTTCCCCTCCTCTTTCCATTTCTGTCTGTCCTATCCAACAATGATGACATCAATAACAACAGCAACAATACAAACAACAAGGGCAACAAAAGGGAAAATAAATAAATATAATAAAAAATAAAAAAATAAGAAAACCCAGGGACCGGGTGTTAATGTACCCACTCAAGGACCCTGGTTTGAGCCCCTGGCTCCCCACCTGCCGGGGGTGGGTGGGAGGCGCTTCACAAGTGGTGAAGCAGGTCTGCAGGTGTCTTATCTTTCTCTTCCCCTTTCTGTCTTTCCCTTCTCTCTCAATTTCTTTCTGTCCTATCCAACAACAAAAATGGAAAAGGTGGTCACAGGAGCGTGGATGTGTGGTGCCAGCACTGAGCCCCAGCCATAACCCTGGTGGCAAGCAAAATATAAATAAGAAAGATAACAACAAAAACATTGTTATGATGGAGGCATGCTTTATTTAACTGTCTCAATAAAAAAAACACAGGTGGTCATGTGGTGGCATGGCAGTTGAGTTCAGGATGTGTAATTTTGAGGCATTGGGGTTCTAGTTTGAATCCTGGCACCTTGGCACCATATATGCCAGAGTGATCACCTGGTTCTTTTTCTCTCTAGTTAATCTTTGAAAAACATTTCCACAGAGAGCCTAACGTCAAACACGCAGGAAGGGAAAGCCTGCTATTGGCCCAGGACTGTTGCCTCCTGTCCTCATTTCAAGGAGTCTTGGCTGGAACCCCAGGCTTTCCCAGGAGGATCTGGTAACCTCAGAGTGCCCCCTCAGGTGGGGCAAAAGGACTGGCTCTCTGGAAGATGAAGAATACCTCATTCCCTCCTGGAAGCTAGGCCCGAGTGAAGTTCTGGTGGACGTGGTCCCTGCAGCTTTATCAGGCCCTGCTCCACGCGAAGGGCCACCTCAGAGAAGGCCACCTTCCCAACCCCAGCACCTTCCCTAATCCTGTCAGTTGTTCCCCAAGCCTGAGGCAAGACAGCGTGGGGTTCCCAGAAATGGCAGCTCTTCTCCCTTTATTTTGGTGGCCCCTTCCCAGCAGCCCTGTGACCTGTCCTCTTGTGTGGGCTCCTCCCACTGCCATCCCCCCCACACACAACCCACCCCCCAGGATGACCTTAGAGGTGGGGTTGACACTGGAGCCAGGGCCTGAGAACCTCTCCTCCTCATGGCTAAATGGTCTAAACATGAAGACTCCTCACTGGTGAAAAGAATTTTTTCCCTACTGACCTCCTGGCTTCTCCTTGGGCAGACAGCCATCCCCGCTGTTGATGCCAGTTTCCCTTTTGTGACTGTAAACAGCTCAGCTGGGAGCAGCCTAGCAAGCCTTAAGAGGTCCAGGTGGTGCCTCCAGAGGTCATGCACTGCCTCCTCCAAGTAGGAAGGACCTTCTACTTTCAGAGGGCACAGTCAGTCTTTTGAGACCAAATCTTTCTGAAGCATGGCCTCCTCCTGTGCTCTTCACACCCCCACTCTAGGTCTCCCCTCTGTTTTTAAATTTTTATTTATTATTATCTTTATTTATTGGATAGAGACGGCCAGAAATCAAGAGGGAGGGGGTTGATAAGAGAGGGAGAGAGACAGAGAGACACCTGAAGCCCTGCTTCACCACTTGTAAAGCTTTCCCCCTGCAGGTGGTGACCGGGGCTCAAACCCAGGTCCTTGCACATTGTAATACATGCGCTCAACCAGGTGCGCCACCACCCGGCTCCAGGTCTCCCCTCTTGATGAAAGGCTAAAGGGACTCTGAGAATCTCTCAGCATGTGGGTTCTGTGTGAAGTGAGGACTTCCTCTGAGAGCTCGTAAGTGTGCAGAGAGGCCAAGATGAGGGTGCTGGAGGAATGGGCCAGGCAGCTGCCCACACTGTCTGTGTGAGCCCGGGGGGCTCAGGTCACATCAGCCTCCTCCTGTAGCACAGCTGGACCCTGATGTGAGCAGCCAACAGCAGTGGGAGCATCTTGTCTTAGCAGGAGGCCTCCGGCATATGGGGTTGGGCACTTGGCCTTCTTCCCAAGCAAGAGCGGGGCGGCATCTTGGCAAACTCTGTAGGAATTGTGTTGGGCGATGTTTTGTCTTTGGTAGGCTGAAAGGGTATGGGGAATACTGATGGGGGGGTGGTGTCTGGCTACTTCCCCTCTTTGCAGTCTTGCAACCCTACACTTGGAGGGGTGGGAGGGGTTGGAATGAAGGAAGAAACTGGATAAGTATGTTCACTTTTCAGACGTGAGGCATATTAGGGAGGCAGCTTCAGTGAAAGTGAGAGTAGTCCTCAGTACCTAGAGCTTTGAAAGTGACTGGGATCCATGTGGATTCAGTCGGCTAGGAAGGATCGTCAGTTTCCCCAATGAATGGGTACTCACGGGATGCACCACGGGAAGGTCGATCCAATGCATCCCAAAAGACATGTCTCTGATATCTGATTACTGTAAAAAAATGGCGACTAATTCCTAGCACTGCAAAAATGGTATCATCTGTTTTCCATCTACACCATGCCTCGGCCTCGCGTGAGCGTAATGTGCAGCTTGGCGATACGAGAATCCGGCATGAAGCCCAGCCAGTCTATCTTGGCGTTACTCTTGATCGCACTCTGTCATTTCACGAACATCTCATCAAAACTGCAGCAAAGGTGGGCGCGAGGAATAACATCATTGCAAGACTGGCCAGCTCCTCATGGGGCGCAAGTGCTTCCACACTACAATCATCCTCTCTGGCATTATGCTATTCCACTGCAGAATACTGTGCCCCAGTATGGTTCCGTAGCCCCCATGTCCACTTGGTCGATTCCAAATTATATTCCTCCATGAGGATAATTTCTGGAACCATCCGTTCCACCCCGGTTCCATGGCTGCCAGTTCTTAGCAACATCGCCCCGCCAGATATTCGTCGGGATGCGGCATCATCTAAGTTCATTTCCCACGTCTACGCTCGACCGGACCTGCCAGTATACGCGGATATCTTTGCCCACCCTGTCCAACGCTTGACGTTTCGTCACCCAATCTGGTCCCCTTTGCCTACACTGAACTTCTCTGTTCCAGACTCTTGGAAACAGAGTTGGCAGTCAGGTGAGGTAAAGAACAAACACCTCATCACAGACCCCTGCAAGCGTCAACCCGGCTTTGACCTAGCACGTTATGATTGGGCCCTCCTCAATCGCTATCGAACAGGCCATGGCCGGTGCGCCGCTATGTTCCATCGCTGGGGAGCCAGAGACGGCCCGAACTGCCCCTGCGGCTACAGACAGACTATGACCCACATAGTCAACGACTGCCACCTCTCCAGATTCAAAGGAGGTCTCGAAACTTTACATCAGGCTCAACCTGACGCTGTTGACTGGCTACGGAAGAAGGGCAAACGCTAGAAGAAGAAGTACCTAAAGCCTGTGTTCTATTGGGGTGGAGTGACTTCCAGATGTCAAGTCCACTTGGCCTTGACATGACCGTGACCTCTTTGTAAGTCTTTAATCTTCACTGCACCTGACACAGCCTTGTTCTGTGAGGTCCTCATGCTTGGCTGACCTGTGTATGCACATGATTTCTTCTCTGGCTGAAAAAAAAAAAAAAAAGACAGGCAGAGAGCTGGGAGCAAAATATTCCCACCACTCCCCTTCCCCACACATCCCCTACACTTAAAAAAATCTCCATAATTGAGTGTGAAAATGGCTTAGGTTCAGGAGGAAACAGCTGGCTGGCAGGAATCCTGGTGGGGTCTTGGGTAAGATTCCGCTGTGTCACTGGCTTTTTTCCGCACATTTCTGGCACGAGCATGCTTGGTAGTTGGGGGACTTTGTGGCCAAGAACTTTCATCAAGAGCTTTTGAAGGAGCAGCTCCCAGCTGAAGCCAGGAAGGGAAGTTTTCCTCTCCTTCAGACCCATACAGACCTGCCCAGTGGAAACTCTTGGAGTTTAACCTGGATTCCCAGAGATCTCTGTCTTTGCCTTCCCTGTCCCCCACCCCCCCTTTTTTGAGAGAGACTAGAGCACCACTCCACCATTTATGATATTCTGTTTGTTGTCTTTTCAAAGTGCAAAGGATGGAACACAGAGCCTTCTGCATGTAAGGCATGTACTCTACCTTGAGAGCTCTCTAGTCCTAGAGACCTTTTCATTCTAGAATATTCTGCTTGTGGGTTTATGAGACATCCATGTGTTAATAATGTCGGTCATTAAGGTGAACTCAGATTTTGTTTTCAGATTTTTTAAATCTGTTTTTAAAATTAATCAATTTGGATACAAATTGAAAGGTAAGAGAGAGAGAGAGATGGGGGGAGAAAGAGAGACACTTATAGCATTGCTTCCCCACTTGTGAAGCTTCCCCTTGTAGGTGGGGGCCAGAGGCTTGAACCTGGAGTCTTTGCACTGTAACACATGCACTCAACCAGGTGCACCACCTCCGGGCTCCTGCCCAGATTTATTTATTGATTAATTGATTTCTTTATTATTATTTCATGAGCGGGCAAGAAAGAACGCAGGACCACCTCATGCCAGCATATGTGGTTCTGACAATTGAACCCAGGGCCTCATGCATGCAAATCCTGAACTCTATCTGCATTGCCACCTCCCCAGTCACAAGCCTGGATTTCTTAAGGTCCCTGTACCAGACTCTTCTGTATGTAGGCAGCATTGGCTAGGGGTAACTCACCGGTTTCTATAGGCTGAACAAGGGCATGTGCCATCCCTTGCATGAATTATCTGAGCTCCTATGGCCTTATGCAGTCCCTCCAGGTTCTAGCCACATTGGACTCTCAGTGCCTCCCCCAAGCTGGACCTCGCAGGTGCTGCTCCATTGGTTCAGAATGGCCTCCTGCAAGAGCTGCCAAAGCTCACTCAGCCTTGACACCTTGACCTTGACCTTCTCAGGCCTTTAACCCTTCACTGCACCTTTCATACCCTTCAGTGTCCATGTTGTAACTGATGGGATGTCTGTGTCCCAGGAGGCTGTAAATAAGCTCCTTGAGGGTCAGACACCACTATTCATCATTTCTTGCTATGGCTACAGTGTCTAACCCCACCTGTGGTGAGAAACAAGGCCTGGTTGTTTGAGAAGTGGTTGCTATCCTCACTTTTTTCATAATTTTTTTAAAAAAAAATTTATTTATCCTCTTTTTGTTGCCCTTGTTTTATTGTTGTAGTTATTATTGTTGATATTATTGATGTCCTTGGATAGGGCAGAGAAATGGAGAGAGGAGGGGAAGACAGAGAGGGGGAGAGAAAGACAGACACCTGCAGACCTGCTTTACCACTTGTGAAGTGACTCCCCTGCAGGTGGGAAGCCAGGGGCTCTAACCAGGATCCTTACGCCAGTCCATGCACTTTGTGCCACGGGCACTTAACCTGCTGCACTACCGCCCGACTCACCTCATTTTTTTTTTTTTTTTGACATCAGAATGAAGAGCATTTATTTTGTTCATTAGCGACACTCAAGACAATGTCAGTAGGCAGCCAGCAGAGAGGAGACAAGGGCTTGCAATGTCTAAATCCTTAAGGGAGTAACACTGAGAATATGTAAGGGGCTGGGAGAGACACTTGGTAGAGCACACCTGTTATAATCCCAAGGACCCAGGTTCAAGATCCCCCTAGATCCCACCTATAGGAGAGAAACTTCATAAACGGTGAAGCAGTGCTACAGATATGTCTGTTTGTCTATCTTTCCTCTCAATTTCTCTATCTCTACCCAATAAAACAAATGAATATATATGTATATGTACATATATGAAATGAAGAAATAGATTCTTCATATGAGGAACTTGTGCAAATGAGTCAAAAGGGGCAGAAATCCCAATAAAAAAGATGATGAACCAAGGTATGAAGGGGAGCTTATAGGTGAAGGAATCTCCAAAGTGAGCCTGTGTCTGACAGTCCACTTGGGCTCCTTGAGTCTCAGAGACAGGTCAGCCCAGACCACCACCCAGCGCTGGCACCAAGGAGCAGGCTGCAGGATATCAGTGTGGACCCCCTAGGGGCAGGCTCCTGGGTGATCGCTGAGCATCCTTAGCAGTGGTGGGAAGTGGGAAGTGGTCTCTGTGTCATCTGAAGGAGAGACCAGATGAATCCTGACGGCAGAGGTAGTGGATCCAATTTCTGCCATCATGGGTGGATCATTCAGACATGCTATAGGCGGGAAGGCAGGATGAGGAACTTAGATAGTAGCAGTTACAGACTGTTAAAAAGTTATGGAGCAGGACACATCAAGCAAGAAAACAGACAAACAGATGAAAATGAACCTGTAGGGAGTCGGGCGGTAGTGCTGCAAGTTAAGCACACGTGGCGCAAAGCTCCAAGGACCAGAGTAAGGATCCCGTTTCGAACCCCCCAGCTCTCTACCTGCAGGGGAGTCGCTTCGCAGGCAATGAAGCAGGTCTGCAGGTGTCTTTATCTTTCTCTCCCCCTCTCTGTCTTCCCCTCTTCTCACCATTTCTCTCTGTTCTATCCAACAATGACGACATCAATAACAACAACAATAACTACAACAATAATGAAAAACAAGGGCAACAAAAGGGAAAATAAATAAAATAAAATAAAACAAAATTACCTGTAGGAAAGTCATCTTTGGGAGGTGTGGAGGGGAAAGGTGTGGAGGGGAAAGGATTTACAGATCATCTGTTGTTTATGGGGAATCTAACTTGCAGCAGAGTTTGGCACAATGAAGGCAACGCCAGCTCAATCTGTGTCCTGTGGAAAGATGGGGTGGGGCAACTTTGCTGCCTTTTCCCCACAATGGGAAGAATTTAGAGGGAAGCCATTTTTCTGTTCCTTAATGGCCAGTTGCTCTCTGCCTACGATATTCTGAGAACAGACTTCCTTTATGTTTGACTCCAAAGCCTTATATGTTTGGTCAGAGTTGTAGTGATTGGGAATCTAACACTATGTGGAGAAGGATGTTTATAATCAACCTTTGGCTATAGTAGAGTTGAATTTTGTGTGTGTGTTTGTGTGTGTGTAAGAGAGGGAGAGAAAAAAAAGAGGGAGGGAGAGAGAGAGTGAGAGAGAGAGAGAGAGAGAGAGAGAATGAATGGAGGGGAGGAGAGGGAGAGAGATCAGAGTACCAGTTTGCCATTTATCATGTTCCATTTTGGTTATATGCTTCTTGTTTTTCCTGTGGGGCTGGGAATCGAAGTCAGGGCTGCACACATACTTCTGAGCCACGTCCCCAACCCTGAGCTGGCCTTTGATAGCTGTGTCTGTGTCCATCACTCTCAAACACTCTGAGCATCTTTGGACTTCCATGCTCAAGTGCTGACAAGTCCAAATGTACCTCAGATCAAACAGTTTGCACTGGAATTGGATTTCCCCAGGACTTGAGTGGACAGGAAGTTGCTAGACTCTGTGCAGCAGTTCACATTTGCTCCTCCTCACTCGGAAGAGGGCAACCCTCATTCAGTGTTGGTGCATCCAAACAAGATGCCCCCCTCCTCTTCCACTCAGAGTCTATTTGATCTGGACCAAGTTGACCCCCTAACTTTTTTTTAAAAATTCCATCTTGTTTCCATGTGAAATGATATTTGTTTTCCTTTTTCCCTCAAGTCTTTGCAGTCATAGGTCATGCATGGTAAAGACCCATCTGGACCAGACTGACAAGCACCCGTCTTTGCTTTGCCCAGTGATGTGTCTCATGAGGCTCCTGGGTTCCAGGAGGCTGGACCTGTGGGGGCTGTGTGCGTGGGCACAAGAGCTAAGGCCATTGGGTGCGGTTCACCCAGTGGGCGGCAAGTCCAGTGTGTTGAAAGCCAAGAACTAAAGCTTAAAGTTCATAGAAAAAAAAAATCTCTGAAGTTGGTTCATTAGACTCTTTTCTCTTTGTTCCTCCTTGCTCACTGAGAGTTATGGGTGGACATCTTTCTTCTAGCTGTTTTTTGTTTTTTTTTAAAAAAAATCTGACCCATCATTACTGCCAGTGTCCAGTGTCTATCCACCCATCTCTAGACCACCTGCACCCCCCTGGAATGTTTTACCTCAAGCGATGAAACAGTAAGGTGTTTACCTTTTTTTTTAAATATTTATTTAGTCTCTTTTGTTGCTCTTGTTCTTTTACTGTTGTAGTTATTATTGTGATGTTGGATAGGACAGACAGAAATGGAGAGAGGAGGGGAAGACAGAGAGGGGGAGAGAAAGATAGACACCTGCAGACCTGCTTCACCACCTGTGAAGCGACTCCCCTGCAGGTGGGGAGCCGGGGGCTCGAACCGGGATCCTTCCGCCGGTCCTTGCGCTTTGCGCCACGTGCGCTTAACCCACTGTGCTACCGCCCGACTCCCTAGGTGCTTCCTTTCTTTTAAGTTCAAGTGGGAGCAACCCTGGGTCCTGTCCAGTTAGAAGGATCTGAGACTTTGTGGTGAGCGTGCTGATGTCCCTGTGTGACCCCCAGTGTGGGAGACTTTCCAAGTGCTCCTCCAACAGACCGTCTTTGAGTGTTCCACTGAGCCAGGTGCCTGAGAAGCAGTCAGGCATGATATTAATGAGGCTTCTGTCCTAATGGTGCTCACATTCTAGAGGGGAAAGCAGACCACGAGTAAGCAAACACGCTTCTAAACAAGAAAGATGGCTTCAGATAAGACGATGTAATGTGCACAGTGAAAACAGGACGTTGCCGGTAATGGGGTGGGGGTCCCCAGCATTAGCCTAGCTAATCAGGGGGAGTTTAACTGAAGCACTGACCCTTTTTTTTTGGGGGGGGGGGGAGGCAACTATCTTGACCTTTTCATTTTCAAAGGAAGTGAAAAATGTGCATGGTCCTCTCATCTCTGAAACCTACGTAGATAGATGTTTATTATTAAGTATAGTGAAATGGTCTCTCTAGAAATGATGTTTACTATTTGTGATTCAGTATGTTGTGTGGAACTGTAATATTTGAGATACAATTGCACACACGCACTCATCATACTCTCCTCCAAAATCGTTATGCCCTCAGCTCCCCTTTGGTGACTGCCACACTTTTCCCACAAAGTCTGAGGGAGTGTTTGGTTAGTTTTATGTTTGCAAGTTCATTTGCTTTAGTTGTCTATCGTGCACATTTGAGTGAAACCATTCAGTAGTTGTCTTTTACTTCTTTACCTAGTTTACTTAGCCTAATCATCTTCAGTAAGGGCTGGTGCAGTGGTAACACCTGATTGAATGCACGTTACAGTGCGCAAGGACCCAGGTTCGAGCCCCTGGTCCTCACCTGCGGGGAGTAAGCTTTGCAAGTAGTGAAGCAGTGCTGCAGGTGTCTCTCTGTTTCTCTCCCTCTCTAGCTCCCTTACCCTCTCAATTTCTGACTATCTTTATCTAATAAATAAAGATAATAAAATTTAAACAAATACTGCAGAGTACTAGTGCACTGAATAAATACATCCCACAACTTCTTTATCCAGCTGTCTGTCAATGGACATTTAGGCTGATCCCACATATTTCTATTGTGAATAGTACAACTGTGAACATAAGGGCACACATACCCTTTTGGATTAGTGTTTTTATGTCATTTATGTTTTTATGTCATTTGGATATAGAGGCAGTGACTTTTGAGTTGAGACCAAAATAAAAGGGAGTACCTTACAAATGGAGAACCAGTGTAAAGGGTTACAGGGAAAGGAAGTATCAAGGTCAGGGACTTGAAAAAGGAAGGTTGGAAGTATAATTGGGGGGAGGAACAGGGCTTGGACAGCAACAGAGAGAGTGGAGGAAGATAAAGCAACAGTGCTAGGTCTTAGATCTTATCCTGAGAGCTCTTTTCAAGCTATGACAATTTTTCTTCCCAGCCTCCTAGTCAAGTGTGCAGTGATCTTACAAATGGACCATTTTACTACCTGTTAGATAAGCTTGAATTCCAGATGGTCTTTATCTCCTTAGGGACAATCCACGCATATCTTAAAAGAATCATCTTGTTCATACATTTCTGAGAAGGTTGAGGCGCTACAGACCTAATGCTGTTCCCTTGCACTTTACTGAATAGGGTTCTGCGGGTCAGTTGTGCCAGGAGTTGGTCCGTGGGTGCAGGATCATGGCCCTTCCTTGCATACAAAGTCAGGTAAGGGAACAAGATATTTGATCTTGAACCACTCCAGATTTCTGAATTGTCTCCACTTCAGAAACATTAAATGCTTTCTTCTTCTACTGTTAAGAAGGCTGAGAATAGAACGACATTTTAAATTTCTAGGGTTTACACAGATCTGGTTCGTGTCTGTCTTGGCCACTGTGACTTTGGGCAACTATTTGTACTCTTAGTTTCTATTTCTTCATCTGGAAAGGACAGGTTGACCTCTTCCTTGGGGGGTTGTAAGGATGTTGAAATCTTTTTTAGTAGACTAGCACATGGTCACAGCCCCCAAATGCTAGGGTCTAGGGATGGATGTGGTGAGACAAGATGGTGGGCAGAGTTTGTTGTGGGTCGGCCATATTTGTTTCTCGCAGCTAGAAACCTTGCTTGAAGTAGTGGTGCTGTTAAGGCCATGCAGGGGGAGGAGAATATTTCTTGTTTGTGAACATGTGAGCATGAGAATATTGCTCTTTATGGGCTGTCTGTCCCCCCAACTCTAGTTCTTCCCATTTGTAATTATCATCACTCCACTCATGCGCCAGACTTCTCAGGAAGGTCAATGGAAAACATGGGTAAAAGTATGCTGGGAACTGAAAAGCACAGAACACGTATAACGGGGCTTCAGAGCTGGATGGGGAACTGCATTGCAGAGGAAGAGGAGCCCAGGGGGCCGTTCTAGTCATTGCTAATTGCTTTCTACCCTGGGAGATTATTTATGAACAGAAGGTGGGAGGTCAGGGCAGTCGCAGGACTGTCTGGAATCACACTTGAGGTTGGACAATGAGAAGAGAAGTTAGAAGCAAAGTCAGTGTCAGCAGTGCTCTGTGGCAGGTTCAGAGAGGCTGGTGAGGTTCATTTCAGTGCTATAGGCCCTTCTGTGTCAGTGTGTCTGTCTCAGAGCATAGAGGATAGCAGGCCCCTCTGTAGTCACAGGGCCAGTGTCCACATGACCAGGGCACCATTTGTGACCACAGGAGGACATCAGGTTAGGGACACGTTCTGCTTTTCTTACCCCAGCTGCTGTTGCTTGGCTGTGGGGTCTCCCTGGAGCCCAGGAACACGGGGCTTCCTGGCAGCTGCAAAGGGACAGGTGCAGTGCTGGCTGCAGCTAAGGAGGGTTGGGCTTTGAGGGACACTTGTGTTTTGGTTCTCCTGACTCCCAGCACTACCTCCCACACCTGTCATCTCTGACATAATTTTTCCTGCTTCAAATAGAGAATTCAGAGTACCCATTAAAAGTGGTAACACCACTATCTTTTAAATCTTACATATATTCTTATTTCTTATTTTTTTTTTAAATTTTTTATTTAAGAAAGGATTAGTGAACAAAAGCATAAGGTAGGAGGGGTACAACTCCACACAATTCCCACCACCCAATCCCCCTAACCCACCCCCTCCCATGGTAGCTTTCCCATTCTCTATCCCTCTGGGAGCATGGACCCAGGGTCGTTGAGGGTTGCAGAAGGTAGAAGGTCTGGCTTCTGTAATTGCTTCCCCGCTGAACATGGGCGTTGACTGGTCGGTCCATACCCCCAGTCTGCCTCTCTCTTTCCCTAGTATGGTGTGTCTCTGGGGAAGCTGAGCTCCAGGACACATTGGTGGGGTCTTCAATCCAGGGAAGCCTAGCCAGCATCCTGGTGGCATCTGGAACCTGGTGATTGAAAAGAGAGTTAACATATGAAGCCAAACAATTTGTTGAGCAATCATGGATCCCATGCTTGGAATAGTGGAGAGGAAGTGTTAGGGAGGTACTCACTGCAAACTCTAGTGTACTTCTGCTTTCAGGTATATATTTTGCAGTAGTTTATGGATACGTGTGCACATAAGCTCTCTCTCACAGAAACTGGTGTATATCTAGGTTATGGGACTTTGTTAGAAAGTGAACTACCTGAGATGAAATTAGAGTGTACTATTAAAGGAAAGGTCTCACCCGAGTAATGAAGCTGAAGGGTTGTCATTCCACACGTGAAGTCTCTGGATACAGTCTGAGGTGAAGCATGTTGAGATGGCAATCGTTGCTTTGGTTAGGTTGTGATTGGCAGATGCAATATTACTTGGTTTGGACTGGGAGATGCATACGGGAAAGTGGGCCCTATCCAAGGGTGCCAGGACTGGGGGAAGTAGGGGCTCTATAATGAAGATGTGAGGTTCCTGCTGTCTTAGGGTTCAAAAAGACAATCAATAGTTAATATTATTATCACATTATTTGTTTATTGGGTTAACTTTGAAAAGTCCCTTTGTTATGGTTTGCTGTACAGTACCCAGTATCTTGTATATAGCTGTGCTATTGGAAGCTTCTAATCTACTTGGTCTAGGCTTTTGAGAGAGTCCGCATATCAAATACGTAGCCTATATATTAAAAAGATTCACTTTGTGTTTTGAGAAACTTTGAGAAATACAATTGACTTCCCCCTCTCATATTAATTAACTACTGATTTATATGTCTACATTTTGCTAGGAGTGTACATAAACACCATTCCCACCACCAAAGGACATATTCTTATTTCTTTCTCTCATTTTTTCTATTTTATTGTATAGGACAGAGAAATTGAGAGAGGAGAGAGAGAGAGAGAGCTGTAGACCTGCTTCACTGCTTGTGAAGCTTCCCCCATGCAGGTGGGGAGCTGGGGGCTTGATCCTAGAGTGGATCCTTGTGCTTTGTACTATGTGCACTTTACTCAGTGTGCCACTGCCCAACCCTCTTAGTCTTATTTCTTCTTCTTTCTTGTCCTCCTCCTCCTTACTGCCACCAGGGTTATCACTGGGGCTTGGTGCCTGCACAATGAATATACCATTCCTGGTGGCACTGAAGCACTTCCTCCAGTGCATTATGGAGCCAGCTTGAGCCTGGGTCACATGAATGGCAAAGCAAGTACACTGTCCAGGCAAGCCAGTGGGCCTGTGATTTTTAAACTTGACTCTCATACAGCTGCTGACAAGGAAGCTGTTTCCATCCAAAGGTGGTGTTCATACTCTCAGCTGAGTGTCCACATCTGATAGGGACTGTGGTTCTGGATAGCCATCCATCCCCATGGCATTTTTTTTAATATTTATTTTTTATTTATTTTCCCTTTTGTTGCCCTTGTTTTTTTATTGTTGTAGTTATTATTGCTGTTGTTGTTGTCCTTGTTGGTGGATAGGACAGAGAGAAATGGAGAGAGGAGGGGAAGACAGAGCGGTAGAGAAAGATAGACACCTGCAGACCTGCTTCACGGCTTATGAAGGAACTCCCCTGCAGGTGGGGAGCCGGGGGCTCGAACCTGGATCCTTACACTGGTCCTTGGTGCTTCGCGCCATGTGCGCTTAACTCACTGCTCTGCTACCCCATAGCATGTTATCCTCCAGGGGTGCTGGTGAGTGAGGAGCACCTGTAGCCCCCTGGTGTAGCGGAGCTATGCCTGGGAGAACTCTGACAGGGAAAGCATTTTGGCTTCTCCTGGCAGGCAGCATTCTTGTCCTTGCTTCTTCGGGGAGAATTCCTCAGGAGCGCAGGGCCCTGTTCCCCTGTGCCAGGCAGGGGCTCAAAATGTTCGTGAAAGGCTTTGGAGCTTGTTTATCAGGCAGTTTCACTTTATCCCAGGCCTGTAGCATTAGACGGGTGTGGGAGCCCAGGAGGCAGGAATCCAGCAGGAATACCATCACTCTCATTGCGAACAAGGAGGAAATTGAGGGCAGGCCTGGAAGCTATAGGCAGCCCAAGTACAAGTTCACAGCTAATCAGCAGACTCTAGACTCAGCTTCATGGGACTCTAGGCCGGCCTGACCTAGTTCCATGCGACCACTGGTCTCAGCTAGTCTCACACTGGCCTTGCAGTCACGCTTGAATCTGATGCTGCAGAGACTTCCGGCGTCAGCCCAGCCATCTGGGCGTATCCCTTTGGGATGGGGAGGGATTCCCCAAGGCTGCTTACAGCTGAGGCTCAGCTGTTGCTGAGAACCCGGGTCTGATGAAATTGCCTTTTCTAGAGTGGGGCTTCTCTGTGTGCTGAGCCCCAGCTGCCCTGGCTTCCTGTTGTGTCCCCAGCTGGCCCAGGCCTTTGCTCACGATGTTTTAGTTTTTTTTTTTTAAATCAATTTAGATACATTTATTTATTTAGGAGGCAAAGCATGGGTCATTTTGGCCAATGCAATACCAGAGATCAAACTAGGAACCTCATGTATGCAAGTCCTGCACTCTGTCCCTGAGCCACTTCCCCTGCTTCACCCCTGCTGTCCTGCTGTGGATACTGGGCACCCTCTGTGATCATGCC